>NC_052500.1:4423632-4738979 GCF_016617805.1 Bactrocera tryoni
GTCAGTTATTAATTGTCCTTGAACAGCGCGTAGTGGCATTCGCTTGGTGCTTACAAGCTTGTCTACATACAAATACGTACATGGATGTGTAATTGGAGGCGTGCTGCAGCGGCTTCCGGTTCTAGGAATTTACGCCGGCACCGAGAAGCGAGTAATTCCGCAAATGAAATGATTTTGTCATCATTTGTCGCTGGCTGCCTGTCACATTAGCAAACCTACAGCAGCTTATGTGTGTTTGTCGAGTATATGTGTACATGTGTACATGTGTATGTATATATGTTTACTTGTAGACATGATGAGTGCGTTACAAATATACTAATATGACAGAAATGAATTTGTTAGATTCCTTATTCCTTCACTTCTGTCATTAGTTATATGCTAATTTAAGGTTAGAGCAAAACATAACTGTACATATGTAAAAATAGCATATGTACATATATAAAATATACAAATGGGTGAATCTAATGTTTTTTGTTGCCGCTTTGCCTGTGTCAAACTCAGGGATCTTGTCAAAATATGTCAACATTTGTATACCTAATGCCTTCGTATATGTCCAGTAGAGCCTATTAATATACATATACATATATATTTACATAAATAATTATTATAATGACTGTCCTAATATTTGTGTGAGCTTTTGCTTAAACATTTTTATTCTGGTATTCACTTACGAGTGCCCTAATTGGTCTATAAATACCCTATGTGTGTTTAATAACCCAGTCGTAAGTCATAGTCTGCCACGGCACATTGAAGACAAGACATATCTATTTAAAATTTTCGACTCTTTCGAGAGGTCTGTACCTTATTTTCGTTAGATTAAAAGAAATCTCATTTCGAGTCAGAGAAAAGTTTCCTTTACCGGTTAGTTGGAAATTTTATTGGCATTATAAGAATATATTTATTTGTCTCAGATGCCGGTTTTTTATTTTCTGAAGCACAAATTTTTCTTTATATGAAACTATGAATTATTTAAGTGATATTGATGTCATTCCTAAACCTCGACATTTGCCTTGTATTCCGGCCAGTTCTTCGCTAAGACCCAACATTTCTTTTTATTCCGTTCTGTTCTTGTCTGAGGCCGCATTTTTTTTTTATATTTTCTTGTTTCTCTGAAGCCCTGAATTAGATTTTTCGGATCAATTCTTATCTGAAGGCGTCAAGTTTTCCTCATTTTTCATATTTTCCACACCTCTCATTCTCTGAAGATCCTAATTTTCCCCAAAAACCGACATGTCATAGAAGAAACACTTCAAGATGTCTTCATATTTGGGTCAGTTCTTCTCGAAATACTCCCGTTTCCTACATATTTAGACCACACTTTCTCTGAGGCCTCGAATTTTCTTCTTTTTCTGGCCTGTCATTCCCTAAGGCCTCAAATTTTCGACATATTCGGATCCACCGACCTCTTCTTCTATAAAACTTCAAGTTGTCCTCATATTTGGCTGCGTTCTTGGCTAAAGGTTCTAATTTTTCACATATTTCGGACCAGTCCTTCACTGGGGTCTCAAATTTTTTTCTTATTCTGGCCAGTTATTCTCTGAAGCCTCAAATTCTCGCCATTTTGTGGTCAGCTTCTTTATGAGAGTCAAACTTATTCTCATATTTCGTTCATTTTTTCTCTGAAGCTTTTCTTCATATTCAAGCCCGTTTTTCCCGGCGTTCTAACTTTTCGTCATATGACGACCAGTTGTGTTGAAAGTATTCCCAATTGACAGTCCTTGACCGGATAAGGATCCGGGTCTGTTCCGGTTACTTAGACCCGACTATCGTGCGAACCAGTTGTTCTCTCACATTCCAATTAGTCCGTTTAGTTCTTTAAAGCTCATCGCAAAATTCGTCTCCGTCTATACAATTTACCAAAATTATTGTCTACATACATATTAATCTCTTCATTCTAAGCCGAATGGTTAGCTTTTGTCTGCATACCGCTCTTTCGGTTAAATACATTGTTCTCGCTAATGGCTGTGGTGCCGTTGCCCATTTATTACTCGCCTGAGCTTGCTGTGGCTTTTTTGTCGATTATGAATGACTTCCTGGTTGAATGGTGGGCTAGCTTCGCTTGTATGGTATCTATGAGCGTACTCATATGCATTTAGTATGTTTGTCGGTATGTGTAGCTACCGCCACATAAGTACATATGTGAGTGTCTATTTCTATGCACATTACACATATGGCAGTTGTCAGTAAAATTAATGATTAGAATGCCCTTTTTTGCCTGCCACATATGTATCTGTGCGACAGCAAGTGAAATTTGGAATTATAAACTCATTTTCTTTGTAATTTGGTAATTTGTAGATTTTGCTAATTTTGAAGCATTTAATATTACGCTACTTAAGAGCCCAACAAGTTTTGAAGTATGCATCTGTCATACTATGGTCATTTATTATAGTTATTATGGTATTAAATTTTATGTGAGTCATTAGAAGATTGATGGATAGCTTGTTCCGGGCTTAAAATGTTTCGTACTCGAATGAACGAGCTTATAACTCTTTAAGTTGAGGCCACTGACTCCGAATTTCGGTAGTAAATTTTAATAATTTTGCCTCTTTGGATCGTATATCTTGCCATGATGAAATTGCAAACCTTACTGAAGAGGAATGTCAAAAGAGAGGGGAGACATATAGCGTCGTTTGCTGTCCCTATCGGTCTATCTTTGCAGTCCTATTGAAAAACTCTGTATCTAAAATTTAATCGAAGTTATTTGAAAATTAATTGCTTATTTTATATATGTTGCCTGATTATCAAAATATTGTGAAGTTTATCGTTTAGATCTAAGTAAATGAAACAATGAGAATCAATGTAATCAAATTGTGTTGAGAGAAAGACTAACACATTGTGAATAATACGAGTATGTTCAAGCGCGAGAAATCCGAAATTATGCCCTTAACCCTTCAACCAAACCCTTAACCCTTCAACCAATTCAATACCTTGTAAAATTAATCAAAACTCAACTGGTGATATGAGATTGGCATATAAATATATTTTTCCTAGTATATTGTTGTGTGCTAGTTCATTCCCAAAGTCAGCAAGGTTCACGACAAGTCCTATCATATCAGATAAAGTTTAGTAAAGTAAAACGAATATATTATTTTTGCATTACAAGGCGATATTTCGGCATAATATTCCGATCAGGTCAAATACACACTGTTTTGTTCGATCACCTGTTCTGATTTTTAATTTATTTTTATAATCCCTCTCTCACAAGAAACCCTCTTTCCTATTGGTAAAAACTGGGATATTTGATTTTCACTTGAGGCGTTAGTAATCTAATATAATTAGATATTAGTCACTCGGTGCCAGATCCGAATCCATAAGTGGAAGCATTAGAACCTCCCAAGCTTCCGGAGCTTCTGGCGAGTCACTATCGTGACGCTATGTACCTTTCTGCGTTGTTCTGATAGAACATAATTCCTTTCCTACTGACCAAAGCTTACCGCTTCTGGGTTTCCTCCTTCAGACAGTTCAGTTTTTAGACAGTACAGGTCCGATTCAAACTCGTCCGTTGTCATAAGTGACAAATCACTTTCACGTTTATGAAATGGATCGATTTTGTTTCCATTAAGCAGCGATTTAAAATGGATTCCGAAGCGATGAAATTCGTACATGAGGTCGTTTGCTTTAACTCTTGTGGCACACATGTATCGAGGCTCTTTTTGTATTCAGTAATATTAAAATGATTCCAAACAGTTTTTCGAAAAATTTTTAGCTAATGAGCAATCCAATTTCTTCTTACATTGAGGTCGGACTCTGATTTCCAGCATTTTATTTTATTTTTTTAAAAAATTGGCCTTCCAGCGTGTGGGACATTATTGAAAACAAAATTAGCGGGACGAAATCAAAATTGCTGTTTGGATGTTATAGCGTCAGATCCATAATCATTAGTCACATTTCAGCCACTTGGTTTTAATCTTTGACGCGTGCTCAAACGATTCTGCGTCAAGCAATCACAAAACTTTCTGAGTTTGTTTTTTTTACGAGATCTTCTCTTTATATCGCCATATGGTCGATCGCACTTATACGCATACAACTCGGGATAGATTACTAAAGCCACCTACATTTTGGGAAAACAGTGGATATCTTTTAACTAGACCTTATCAAACAAACTGTTTAGTAAGAGAAAATTTTTTTCAACTTTCAAAATATCTAATGGTTTGTGGTATCGAATATGAACAGTAGCGGTCGTAGGGTTCCCACTTTTTCAACTTGTGTTGAGTTTTACTACAGCACGTGCCTTTATTGTTTGTGAGACCAAACTTAATTCTTGATCTACTAATCTAAACTACTAGAAGAAAGATAAAATTACAAAGCTCTGCTGTCCCAATTTCCACAAGTTTCCTATATATTTTCAAAGTATTAACATTTGAAGGGTTACCTGCAGGTCGAATGAGAGCTAAATGAAAAGCTTATATTTATTAACTTGAGCATTAGCAGTTTTATTGTTTCTTGACCTTTCTCACCTGATTTCTGTACCTCTCTTTCACTTGTTATCTAAAGTAGTTTTGGTGTCCCCATCTAACTTTCATGAAGCCAAATTAGTATAATTTATTAATCAGAAACGATAGGGTCCTTTAAAGTATAGTGAAGCTAGCCCTGTGTCGCCCTGCATCGTCTCTCTAGAGCTTTACTATATTATAACAACCTATTATAATATTTACCCAACCCAATTTGACACATATACTCCTATATATGTATGTATATATACATATGCGTATGTACGTAGGCATATCTAGTTAAAGTCACTGATGAATGAAATGAATGGCCTCACTCATTCATTTACGCACTTTATGCAAATACACACACACGCACACATATTTTTACTGATTGCCTGCAATACTGTCGCTGTGGTCCACAAAGTACAATATCATATTACTGCTTTGTTTTACAATAAACAAATACACGCAAAAAATGCTCACACGCACATACACACACGAATGCTCACACATACATATAAACACATATGCTTATTCATTGCTCTTTTTGCCACTTTGTAGTGTAGCAAATTGAATTAATTTGTCATCGCAATGTGGGCCTACAAAGGGAAGTCACACATGCGCAAACACACACACCCACACTTTTGTGTGTATTTACATATGTATACAATATATGTATGTAGTTTGCTGCTTCCTCATTTGTCTTAGAGACGCAAGTGAACAAGTTAGAGCCTTTTAAAACACACAAAAGTGAGTAGATATAATAAAATACTCAATACTCAATTTATAAAAGCACAAATACTCGTATGTGTGTGTGTGTGAGTTACTGTAGGCGCCTTTATAGCTGGAATGTCCTGTCTTAGCAACGAATTATTTCAATGCTTTGTCTTCGCTTTCCGCTTTCATTGACACAACAATAGCGTGACTAGCGGCATGAGTAGCTTTGCTTGTATGTGTGTTACTCTGTGTGTGTATTTGTAAGTTTGTGTTTGTGACTTCTTGGACGACGCCTTTTTATTAGATCCTACAAATGACTATGCATAAATCACGCTTCGTTTTGGAGTATAAAGGCAGGCAGTTATTGTTTTTTTTGGATTTACATATTATGCATACATACAAATTATATACAAATAAATATAACGTTGCGACTGCCGTTTCTATTGTTCCATTTTTATGTTTTGTCTGCGTTTTTTATCATCCCACAAAAGCAGAATACATTGTGATCATGACTAAGTGTGAATAGGAATATAGGAATATACAATACAAACACACATACATATGTGCAAATAGGCTTACCAATACACGTGTTTACACGCATATTTTCGTATATATACATATGTTTGTATATGTATATGCAATATATTCTAAGGCATATTATTTACCATAAGCAAGTATTTGCCAAGTAAGATTCTTTATATACATACATATACATACATATGTACATATATACATAAGGGTGGGTTAGAAAAAATTATAATAATTTTTTGTTAACGAGCAGGGTGGCAAATTATACATTAAAAATATAATTGACTTAACATTTGATTTAATATTTTTTTTTGCTTTGTAATATCGAAAGACTTAATAAAAAATATTTTTCATTTTTTAATCCAAAATACTGGATTAAAAAAATTTAAAAAGAAAATGTAAAAAAAAAATAAAAAAATTTAAAAATTAAAAAAAATTAAAAATTAAAGAAAATGTAAAAAAATTAAGAAGAAATGTAAAATTAAAAAATTAAAAAAATCTTCCGATCTAATTTTTAAAAAATTATTAAAAAATTGTTTAAGAAGTCATAAACTCTTAAAATTTCAATTTTTTTTTTGCGTTTTCGGTCTTTGGGTTCTACTATTTTGAACTAGAGTTCGCCAAGAGCCATCATCTTCAAGACTGTAATATTCAATCAAATTTAAAATTTTTACTGTTAAATTGAAAATTTTTAATCCCAAAAACAGTTTTAAGTCAATTTTTTTAGATAATTGAAGTTTCTACAATTATGAGAGACAAGATATTTTTTCAAATAGTAGATACTTTCTTTGTCTCCAATAATTTGGAACAAATAGGAAACTGAAAATTGTAGGATCTTCCTGCTATTATTAAAAGCTCACACTTGGAGAGCATTTTTTAAGGTGTTAGCTAACCAATTTTTAGGAATAGAAACAACTTTTTTTTTTGCGCAGCCTAATGTCTAAATGTATGTTTTTGTGTAGGCGCCCTTGTTTCTTCCTATTCACTAGCTATATGACTGTCATAAGCATTAGATTCTTGTAAGTGATAATAATTGAATATGAGCGCATATAAATCAGTGCTCCATTTGTTGTTGTTTTGCGCGCCAAATATCCTCGAGATGTCAATTATTAAAGCGAACGGCGCGAATTAATGCTGAAGATCAACGTAACGTATTACCATAAGTCACAGCAAATTGGAAGTGTTAGTAGCAAATGAAAGTGAAATAATCTAAAAAATATACAATATATTTAACATAGGCTTTTTGTGTCTTTGTATAAAATTTTTTATCGCGATATAAAATGAGCTCACAACTTTGAAAAACAAAATTTTGCTCTCCACAAAAATAATTTCTTGTCTCTTCGTTTTGTTTTATGAAAATCTTCCTTTAAAAGTTATAAGTAGTTAAAGTAATATACATGGAAATGCACATTATATTATCTTTAAAATTTTGTATTTATTTATTTATTCAAAGTAGGTACCATTACACTCCGTTTTTTCATCAACAAAAACTAATGTGGAAAAGTGCTCTGTTACTATTTTTTCTGCCAATTCATCATCAAAAGCTAGTTTAGATGACCTTATCGTCATGTAAATATTTTTCGCCATATTTAAATCGTGTAAACCCATATACAAAATACACTTTTTTCATCAATTCGTATGTTTCAGCGAATTTATTTAATCCAAGTTCCATTTGTATTTTAAATAATTTTTATGCTTTTTTTATTAAAATTGCTGTAAGTTTAAGCAGATATTCTAGTCTAAAAATGAAAAAAATTATATTTTTATATCATATTTTCAAAGTTTAAACATATCCACAAGAGGATTTTTCAAAATTCAAATTATTTTCGAAGATAAAGGTATTTTGCTGCCCCGCCACCAAACTAGTTCGGCCGGTACTGAAAATTTAAACACATTTTTCTTGAAACTTATTTCTTTATAACGATGCACACTGGACTGAATTTTTAAAGAGTTTTCTTTATAGACTTGAAACACGCCATACCCCCACATTTCAAGATTTTAGAACTTCCTGGTGACTTTATACTGCATATATTGGCCAATAATTGAGCTATCTCAATGAAAATTACAAAGCGTGTTTTACTCGTAACAGTGTATCTTTGTGACTAAAATAGATAAAATTGGCCAAAAACTTGACCTAGACCCCAATTAACTAATATCAGTATTTTCGGACATCTGCCTGAATTTACTCTATATAATTGGTGATTGTATGGGAGGTACCTTATTGACAGCCAGGGAACATTTTTTAGTATATGTATGATAATGGTTACTACCCAAACTCCCATATATGTTCTACAAATAATGATTTTCGTTTCTCTAACAAACCTGTGTATGAGCTACATATATGTATATAGTATATGTATATATAAAATTACTCATACATATTTCGATCCTCTGGTTGACGTTTTACACCTTTAGGTATTTCCGTGGCTTTGTTTTCTGCAAATTGCAATGGTATTAGATATATTTTTTACACCCGAGCTTAGCCCTTACTTACTTGTGTGTTTTGTATTTTTCCCTGTGTTCTTCTAATGCTGATAAATAACTAATAATGAATAGTGAAAATATGAATTGCATTTTCAAAAATTACTTGAAATTCGTGACTCTAGACAAGAATACCTTCTTAAGTTAAATTTATATTCGAAACGAAAAATGTAGTAAAATACTACATACTATACTACACTTTTTACTGTAGAAATGCATATGGTACGCCATGGCGTATGAGGAGCACATAATTTTTAAGGAACTTATGTATATGATGGAGGGTGATTAAAAGCGTACGAGTATAACTTCCTGCTTCTGCCGAAAAGTAACAAGGCGCCTGCCGCAAATACAAGTGGAAGATTGGACATCTCTAGTGAAATGTACCGTTATATTGTTAAGGTAGCACAGCTGAAGATAAATTTGGGCCAAAAATTAGCCGAACTGGATATCCGTTTTCACATTAATTTACAAAAAAATTTTCAATCCCAATTTTCAATTTTCACCATTTTAAATACTATTTACATATAATGTTCGGTTCCATCTTGCTTATTGAAAAACATGGAAATTTTCACGTTCACAAATTATTGCCGCCATTGAGAACACTCCAAGTCTACAATTGCTGAACCACCAGCTGTCTTTATACGCCTCACGCACAAACACAGCGCGACAATGGCGCTCTTCAATTTTTTAAATTGTTTGCTTATTTGTGGCAACCGCTTCAGCCTCTTTAGTCTGTTTACTCGTCCGTCCGTCTGTCTGTGTGTCCATTTTGCCGCGCAACATTTACATTCTATTATGTTATTTATTCGCCTGCTGACTATTCATTTCATTATCCGCTATTAATATATATGTATTTGTGCAGATATACATACATATTTACAGTTATCTGTGTATATATAAGTGTGAACGTATTTCTTTTCTACTTATTTATTTGCTTACATTCGTTGTTCCCTCTTCAATTACAGATGAAAATCCGGCAGCCATGCAAAAAAGCAGCGCCAGCTCGATGCGCGTAATAACAACAACAAGAACAAGCTTGGAAGCGCGACTGCCGCTACTGTTACTAGCAGCAATAACAACAATAATAATAGAAACACTAATGACAAGGGCGAGCGTAATAACGCGAACAACAGAAGCAACAATGGCAATAATAGCAACAACAACGTTGCTGGTAACCTACTTAGCTGGAGTATGTCCACTACAGGAACAACTACAGGGCACGAGTCAGGAAGCGCAGAAAGTGAATTGGCTACGCCAACAACAACAACAAAAGCAACAAAAGCTTTAGCGATTGTGTTAGCAGCAGGCATAGCAAATATTCTGCACATCCTTTGGGTATCCTTCGCAATGTCTTCAGCACTGCTCTTTTGTGATAGTTGTTATTGTTGTTAGTTTTGTTTTGTTTGCTTTGGCGTTTACGTTTCTTATTGCATTATTCTAATGACGCACTCATCTTACTAAAAGTATATGGAAACTGACACGCGCACATACCCACATGCACCATCGTCTTCACACACACACACAGAAGCACTCGCACGCACACATACACAAATATTTTGTTGCAGCTGCTCAACTGCTGAAGGCCAATGCTGTTATTGTTGGTGTGACGTGGGCTGCTGGCGACACTGTCAGTCCAGTGCTCCAACAACAACAACAACTACAATAATATTATTATTGCGACTGTCAGGTGGCAGGAGCTTCTTGATGCTTTCGGTTAATATGCGCTTGTCGGTGGCAGCTGGCAACAAGCTCATCAAAAGCAGAACCAACAGCACCACCACGAATGCGGCAACCAACTAGCAGCTGAAGCAGTTTGACGTAGGCTGGATTGCCAATTGCAGGCTCATCCGCCGTTTGGTCTTGGACTTCCACTTGTTCTTCTCCTCCAATTACTCCTCTGAGCCATTGCCGTCCATCGGTCGGTTCAATAGCTTAACGCTAATGCCGGCACATGGACTCTGCCACAGCAGCAACTCCTCAGTCCGTGACAGGACCACAATCTGCATTATCTCTGTGGCATTGTTGCCGCTTGCCGACGCATTTCAACTGTAAAGCAGCGTCGGCGCACGCAGAAGACGCCTAACAAGCTGACGTCTGGGAAAATATCATTGAAGACGACTAAAGACTACCTACCCACAGACTCACAAACACACACACACACACACATGCATATTGCATTTGCCCCGAACATCATGCAGAAGCAGCCTTGATTGCTGTCATGGCTCTTCTGAACACTGGTTACTTGGAATGCTGATTACCCGTCACATCGGAGCTGAGCTAAGGTAAGTCTTTGGGGTGTGGTGGCGGTGCTTAAGTAAATTTAAATACGAAACGAAAAAGAAACAAAGCGGAAACAGCAAAATAAATAGGATCAAATATAGCAAATAAATATATACAGGGTGTAGGCCTAACTTATGTCGGAGAGGGGTACAAGTGTAGGCAGCCAAAATGGCAAACCGCTTAAATATTTGCATTTCATTTTGCTAAAAGCCCAATGAAGCAAGTGAAAACAAGAACATATGACGATTTTATATAATATTGTACTTGAGGCACAGTGTTGCCAATCATTGTCAAAAACAGGTCCACCATTTTTAGCTTAGATTTGGGGAATCTATTTCTTCGAGTTCTATTTGCTGCCGAAATCCAAATCTATAGCAACCTTCTTCTACGATAGCTTACTCAATCTTTAGACAAAGCGAATACGCCTTGATATGACAGAATTTGTCTTAGTAAGCCGAAACTTGTTCAAAACCCCTCTTAAATGTGTAGAAGAGGTATATAAATATTTTCGTCCTCCGAAATTTTCTGCTATAATGGAACCCTCTTTCGTATTTCAATATATAAAATGATAGAGACTGTTCTCGATTAAATTAAAATTCGTTTACGTGTAATATTCGGATAGTTAAAAAAGGTTGAGTGTTGCCACCTGAGGCAAATTTTAAATTTATTAATTTTTAGAAACGTTAACGTTAGGAAGCTCAACTTTTTAATAAAAAATTTAAAAGGGTTGCCACCTGTTTCAAATTTATTTTCATTAGTTGAATGAAATATTACAATGAGGCATCATGGAAAACAAATTTAAAAAGTATTTTTATGCGAGAGATTTTTAAAAAGAGTTGCCACATCTTTGAAAAGTTTATTGAAAACAAATTGCCACACCATAAAGGTTGCTGAAAAATCTTCAAAAATTTAATTACAAATATTTTCAAATTTCTAAATTTCCAATGGATCTTTGTGTTTCGTATATGGAGAACCTTTTTTCGGATAATGCTTACATTTTTTCAAAAATTCCAAAAAAAAAACATATTGACATCTTTGTACAAAAAGGGTTTGAAAGTCAGAACCCCAATATTTCGGACTTTCTCTCATGCTTGTAAACAAAGCATAACATCTCTGATGGAGTTTCATCTTCCTTTTCAATCAATCCGACTACAACGAAAAATCTTCCCCTTGAACATTTTCCTACGCCACTGCAAAATATTATATTTACAATAAAGTGGACAACGAAACAATTCCGATTATAATTTAGAAAGACAATACTTGGCACTTTGAGAGGGGCGGCTAGCGCAGGTTAAACATACCGTATTTACATACTTCAGAAATGTGGCCATCAAAAATATGTGCGCAGTCAATCACAATAAGCACAAATTTGATTGATAAATGCCGAGTTGGAATGCGAAGCTTTCAGCTGTCGATAAACAAGGTAGTCGACCGGTAAATATGTAATCAATGGCTAACAAGCGGAAGCAAAAGAAAATGAAGGCACAATTCGAATGTAATCAAAGAGGGACAAAGAAAATGGAGCAATCAGTTGGAAAAGCAACAATGAGAGCACGTGACAACGCAATTTTTCTGATTGCTACTGACGGTATCCACAATAATTTCCTTAATAATTTATATTTTTGGTCAGCATAGTTCAACTTATTTATGGCTCGAATAATTTAATGTATAAAAGACCTCAATATGGCTTTTATTAGAGTAATTATCCACCTATTTATCCGAGCTCGAGCAGCTTCATATCAAAGTTGCCACACTTCATCCTTTGTTAGTCACTTTTCCATATAACATAATTTGTTAAATTAAGATTTACGAACCTCTAGAGTGCATAAACTACTACTATCATATAAATATGTGCGACTACAACTCTGTAAGTTTCAAAATTTTGCCAGTTCTCGTTACCCTTTTTCCTCAAGTTTCAACCGGATTAGACTCATTACAATATTTATTCGGGATTATCATGTTCCAAACATTTTGAAGTCATATTGTGGAAATAGTTATAGAATGCTCTTTGCAAATAAAAGCTTCAGAAATATCCTCAAAAAATTACTGAGGCTTTAAAAGTGATTTCGCTTGGGTACCCCCTCCTTAGCACTGATAAGTGTCGATTTGCCTGTCACGCTGCTTTTATGGGAATATCTGACTCAAGTGTTTTAACAGGGTAATAAGTGAAATGGGTAGAAAATCTGTTGCAAAAATTTGGCATCTCATCCTTTCTTAAATACCATATGTTGTTTTTTTTTTAATTTTTTGGAATTTTTCATTTTCGAAATGGGGGCAACTCTGGTTTAAAGATTTTTTATGTAAATTTTCTTAAGAATGTCAAGTGGATGTCAAAGTTCTGAGGTTATATAATGCAGGGAATTTTATTTTTCAGTCGGGTGGCAACTCTTCGAAAAACATTCAAACTTTGCTGTGACCCACCTTTGCTATAGAACAAACAGAGTAGTTCAACCGTATCAGTTGATCAGTGAAGTATGCTCAATCAGCCATTACTCCATCGGCACAAACGAGTAATTTGAAATAATTTTTGAAGCAATTAATATTGCCATACGTTCCCTTTTGAAATGCGTTAACCCGTCAACTACCTACTATGAACTTATTTTGTCATTTTGGATGATTTTCTGAAGAGCTGAAAAAAACACTCTTAATTGTTAACTATCACCAACTAGCCAACTTAAAAAGGGTTTCTTAGTTCAAAAAAAAAAGCCTAAAAGAAGAGAGCACAAGTTGAGAGCGTAAGAAGCAGAGACTGGTTTCTGCTAGCAGAAAATATCTATTGTCGTAAGAAGGAACAGCTGTTAAATGAATGTGTAAATAACCCTGCAAGCCACCTATCAGTTAAATAATCGGTTAATTAGCCAACCAGTGATTTCTGTTCTGTTTCTGTTCTGCTTCAATTCTGTTTCTATGAGTTTCTTAAGGGTCAATTGACAATTCTAACCGAAAGTCTTGTGTGTTTGCGTGGGAGAGTGACTTATCAGTTCACACATCCTTATACTTTCTAATAGCTAGCAGCTACTAGCACTTATAAAAGGATCTTCGCATTTTACAGAAAGGTTAATACGGTTGTACCTAATATTCTTTATTTTTCATAAATTTTGCACCTATTAACCCTCCGACTGCTTCAAACATATAAATTGAAAGTAGGCTTATAATACATTTTATAAAATATATAAAACATACAATTTTTCCGAGTTAAATTACTTTTGAATTTTTGTTTTGTTTTTTGGTTTAACTTTTTTTGTTTTGTTTTAATATTACTTTTTTCTCACATTTTTTTAGAGTGCAGTAGGATGTTAGGATTACTATTAGCATAATATAAAGATATAGTTAATTAAAAAAAAAAACAATAGTTGTATATAATAAAATCAAAAAAAAGGCTACAACAAACATAAATTAAGAATATGCAAACGAAATTTAAATACATATTCATATACATATTTATACATATATACATACATACGTACATATGTATGTATGTATCTAACTATGTATGTGTATAAAATTTTTCTATATTATGAAACTAAAAAAAAAAATTTCGCTTTTGTTATTTTACATTTTTTATTAAATTTTTTTGGATTGTTTATTAAAATTTTTTTAGCGTAAATAAACTTTTTTATTAATTTTTTTTAATGTTTTATAATTTTTTTATTATTTTATAATTTTTTTTAATTTTTTATTAAATATTTTTTTGGACTTTTTATTAAACATTTTTTACCGCAAATGTAATTTATTTGTTTTTACTAATTTTTTATTAATTTTTTTTTTTTTTTTATTATTTTATAAAAATAAATTTTTGGAAATTTTGTATATATTATGTAGGTACCAAAAACAAGATTAACGCTTTTTTATTCAGAATTTTTTATTAGTTCATTTTTTTTTTGAGTTTTTTACTAAATTTTGTTTACCACAAATATAGTTTTTTTAATTCTTTATTCTTTTTTTTTAATTTTTTTAATTTTTTATTAATTTTTTTTTTTTAATTATGATTATCTACTTTATAAATTTTTTATATATTATGGATTTTTTTATTAATATGTTTTTTACCGGGAATACATATGTATAATTATACCCTGAACAGGGTATATTAAGCTTCTCACGAAGTTTGTAACACCCAGAAGGAAACGTCGGAGACCCTATAAAGTATATGTATAAATAATCAGTATGTTGGGTTTAGTCCATTTAGCCATGTCCGTCTGTCTGTCCGTCTGTCTGTCCGTCTGTCTGTCCGTCTGTCTGTCTGTCTGTCTGTATATATACGAACTAGTCCCTCAGTTTTAAGATATCGTTTTAAAATTTTGCCAACGTCATTTTCTCTTCAAGAAGCTGCTCATTTGTCGGAGCTGCCGATATCGGACCACTATAACATATAGCTGCCATACAAACTGAACGATCGGAATCAAGTTCTTGAATGGAAAACTTTTGCATTTGACAATGTATCTTCACAAAAGTTGGCACAGGTTATTTTCTAAGGCAACAATGTAATCTCCGAAGAAATTGTTCAGATCGGCTTACTATAGCATATAGCTGCCATACAAACTGAACACATAGTTACTAAAAGAAATGCACCTGCGAAGGGTATATTAGCTTCGGTGCAGCCGAAGTTAACGTTTTTTCTTGTTTTTTATATTATTTTAATTCTTATTAATTTTTTTTTTTTGATTATTATTTTTTTAATTACAAAATGTTTTAAGTATAAAATTTTTTTCAATAAGGCTTCAAATTTCGTTGAAAAAGAACAAAAAAAAAGTTAAGTACCGTAAAATAAGCGGTGAGACTTTGCGCAAGAAATTCTGCAATGTTAAAGCAAAGAATTTATATATTAAAATAAATCTAAAATAAAAAATAAAAACGAGAAAATCGCTCGCTGCCAAGCTGCCGAGTGAAAAAATTTAATCTTAAAAGCAAAAACCTAAAACCACAACAAAAGAAAACCATATTTATAAAAGCAAGAATAGGCAAACAACTATATGCTTAATACATAAAACTGCATAGCATAGTATATAAGCATGAATACATAGTATATATAAGTAAATAAACACATATGTACTACGATATATGTATGTACAAAGTGGATCGGTGACTAGTAAATAATGTGCTTATATAACGCAAAAATGCAAGAAAATAGTAAAAATTAAGGAAAACAGTTATGTATATACAAACCTAAGTAAAATTACATACTTTTAGGCGCTTAAGCCGCAGCCAGCAGGCAACAAATGCAACTCTGGCATTAAGTGCGTAGCAAAAACTGAATTGAAATCAAACGAGTGCGTGTTGTAAGCCAAGCGAAATAAAAGTAGAATAAATGAAATAAATAAATGCAATTAAAAGGTAATGAAAAAGTAAAAAAATAAAATCAAATAAAGGGAAATAAATTAAAATACAAAGAAAAATCAAATTGTTCTCAATGCGTGTAAGAAATCGAATCAATTAATGCAATGAATGTGCGAGTAATTCAATGAATGCTAAAGTTAAAACCGCGTTAGTACGCAATCGTGCAATGCTATAACGGTACATTATGCACTCGAACGAGTTAAACGCAATTGCGTATAATTGAAATGTGCGTTTTGCGGTCAAATGCAGGCGAGATTCAACGCACGCACTAATACAAAGATAAATGCCAATGCACACACAAAAATATGTACATATGTATGGGTCCATATAACCATCATTACCACAAAGTAACAACAAAAAAAGCTATAATACCCTTCACAGCTGCACTTCTTTTAGCATAAAAGGGCATAAAAATATCTTTATCTTGGTTTTGATCGCTCTGTTTGTAAGGCAGCTATATGCTCTAGTAGTCCGATCTAAACAATTTCTTCGAATATTGTACCGTTACGTGGAAAAATATTTCGTGCAAAGATATCTTGTCAAATAAAAAAGGTTTCCATGCAAAAACTTGATTTTAATCGATCAGTTTGTATGGCAGCTATATGCTATAGCGAACTGATTATAGTCGTTCCGACATATATGCAGTTTCCTGAGAAGAAAACGTCGTGTGCAACATTTCTGAGCGATATCTCAAAAATTGAGGTACTAATTCGTGCATATTTATATACCTAGATGAACAGACGAGCATGGCTGAACCGACTCAGCTTGCTACGCTGTTTATTTATGCATATATACTATACATTGTCGTATATATACATTATAGAATCTCCGACAATTCTTCTGTATATTACAAATTTCATGGCAGACTTAATATACCCTTCATAGGGTATAAAAATTAAGTTTGTAGCAAATAAAATAGGTGTATATTGAGTGTGTGTGTGCGTGTAGCAAGCATAAACCGCTGGGTAAATATGCGCTCTGCGCTTGCGTGTTTTTGCTAAATAGCAAATTAATTTCCGTTATCAGCATGCTTATCCAGTTTTTGCATGCCACTTGCCCTCCAGCATGTTTTTGTTGTTATTCTTCTTTTTTTTGCATTTGCTCCAAAGCAGCTAACGAAATTAATTGAAAAATTGCATTCATTTCTTTTGTAATGCATTTAACGGCAAAGCGTAAATTCAATTGTTTCCGTTATTTTTTAAATAATCGGTGGAAAAAGCTTAATTCTTCTTATGGAGATTGTAGGCAATTTACACCAAATATTTTTGTTTTTTATGTTCCGTTTTGTCTTTAATATTTTGAGTATTTTAACCACGTAACGGTGCGTTTTAACACCTTACTTTAATTGAGTTGTCATTGTAAATATATACAAACACATATTTACTATAAATGTATATATATACATACATACTTATTTAAAACCAATCAAAATAGCGAGACGACTTTTTCTAGCTTGGCAAATAAATAAATTTGCTTCAAGGAGTTACTAAGAAAAGGACAATGCTTGATTCCAACTTTTTATATGGGTGTGTTTCACCCTCTAAATCCATTTCAAAAAAATTGTAAGAACTAACTAACTTTATTTACAGCAGTTGCTTAAATATATCGAACAAAGAATTTGTCTCAAATTTTATATTTCTAACCAAGTTTCTTGTACGGAAACTTTGCGAATGTTGGAAAAGACGATGAATCAGTTTTATCAAAAACACACATCTACGAGAGGTACAAAGCCTTCAAAGACGGCCGAGAGATCGTTGAAGACATGCCTCGTTCTGGACGACCTTCGACCACTTCAGCTGATGGAAATATTAAGAAAGTAAAGGATATGTTGCTTGAAAATCGTCAAGTACGTGTTAGAGAATTGGCAAGAGAGCTGGACATCTCCATCCCCAGTCCGTCCGAATTATTTTGGTGACTATTTTGATTATGAAACGCGTACTTGCTAGACTCGTCCCGATAAAGCTAAATATTTTTCAAAAAGAGTACCGGAAACAGTACTCTTTGGACATGCTTGATCATGCGAATTCCGATCCCATGCCGATGAGACATGGGTTAATGAGTTTGCCAAGCAAAGAAGTCAACAATCATCGGGAATGGAACCTGTTTTCTGTTGATTGAAGAGATAAAACAAAATTCGCTGAAGGAGCTGAAAGCCATCCCAAAAAGTGGTTATGGAAAGTGTTTCGGTTACTGGAAAAATTATTGGCATAAGCGTATTACATCTGCAGGAGATTATCTGAGGGTGACAAAGTAAATATTGATGAATAATTAAATAATTTTCATTTGATTTACCATTTCCGGCTACTTTTTTGTCAGAATGTATATAGCATAAAACAAATGGTAACATCTTTTCATATAATATTTTCTAACTTACCTTTTTATTTATTTATTTTTTCAATAAATCCACATATTTATGTATGTATGTGTAACTCTGTATAACTTTACTTTACATGTTTCATATTTATTTTATTATTAATTTTTTTTTTCATAAACTTACTAGCAACACTGTAATCAAATTTTAAATTTATTTAAACATTTTCTTCTATTTATTGCTTGTAAAGTTCTCATTTCAGTCAGTGCGAAGGTTTTCAAAGTACACGTGTTGTGTTGAAATGGATTTTTGCTGGAAGCGAAGAAGGTTTTTGGTGAACGTGATAGAATTAATAATTTACCAGTACTACAGTTTCCACAGCGTGAAAATAACTCTAAGACGATTTGGTCGTAAAGCGTTGCATTCGAAAATGATCTAGCAATACTGCCAATATGCTGAAAGTGTCTGAAAAATTAAATTATCTTTGGTGGCTATTATATGTATATTGTTTACATTTAAATAAATAAAAAGAAAACATTCGCAAACTGAAAAAATTATTTTATTTCATAAAGTTAAATCAGA
Source organism: Bactrocera tryoni (assembly GCF_016617805.1). Classification (NCBI taxonomy): domain Eukaryota; kingdom Metazoa; phylum Arthropoda; class Insecta; order Diptera; family Tephritidae; genus Bactrocera; species Bactrocera tryoni. The sequence continues at coordinate 4,442,296 of NC_052500.1, forward strand.
ACCATTTATCACAAGGTTAAGATAATATTTAGTCTATGGATGAATGTAGAAAAATGTTTTAAACTGGTGAGTAAAATTCGCAAAAATATCAATAAAAATACTCTCGTTTAATATTTTTGTAATTATTATTCAAAACGCTTTCCTTCCATTCTCATAAATACATTTTTATTACTGTTGTAAAATCCTGAAATTCTAAAACTAGTATAAGCAAAATCATTGCCTTTGATGCACCCTGTGGTCATTTCTGGAATCTGCGCGACGCTGAAATTACCAAATTGCCAATTAGTACCAGGCGAACATAAACAGCAATAGGCAACTGCACCAACTATGTTAAACGAGCACTGTAATTAACATAGCTGCATGCTGTTAAGTAAGATAACAGCAGTGGTTCATTCCCTGAGGGTGTCGCTGTGTCACTAATGTTTGCATAGTGTGCATTGTTGTAACCTGCACGGTTTTTATGGGCGCCTAGTCATTCGGCTAATATACTCATACATTTCGTTCAGCCGACGCACCCAAACTATCATATGGAGACAATTCATTTGCACCAGGCGCGCAAAATTAAAGCAAGGTTACAATAAATACAGGGTGTTCCAAAATTAGCGCAAGTTTTAAATTTGTCGCCATTTATGCAGTAAAGTGTTAACAACCCTTTAAACAAAACAAACCGACAGCTGACAGTTTAGGCTTAGTAAAAATGAATAACATATTTTCATTATTAATCAATATTTAAAAATAATGAAAGCTTGGTGGCCACTGTTCAAAACTTTCATATAAAATATGATCGGAATAGCGTTTTATATTCGTCAAATGCGCAGAGATCTTGAAATGATTGCGAATTTAAATATTGCATTACTATTGGTACACCCTATATATAAGGAAGAGATAACAAAAGGAAAATAAAAATTTGATTTATTGTTGTCAGAAGCTAAGGAATGCAAGAACTGTTAGTTTTAGTATTGATTGGCAGATGTTACTTTATTGTTGTGCTGAAGGTTCATATGGCACCAGTGTCACACTGTTGGTAATTTTACAGAAATTGTTGTTCTTTGTGTATTCTGTAAATTCGCATGCAATTTTTATGTTCGCCTGATGGTGAAAAAAATCAGTTAGTAGAAACGTTTTAAATTTTTCCAGCGGCCTTGTTTGGTGTTTAGCACTTGTTCCAGGCGCTCATATAATGTCAGTCGGCCGATTGAATAATATTTTTCAATTAGAATTTCTAAAGTTGCACTGTCTTCACTATCAGACGATCTTTATGATCGCATCAAATTTAATTATGTTGGCATCAGATCTCTTTTGTTCTTTGTTTATAGCTTTTCGTCATGGAATTTATATTTCTACGTCGCTGAAACGATAAGGAAATGTCATGTACCAATTAGTATATGTTGATTTGCCCTCTGTTTTGTTGGGCAAAAGTGATGATTACAGCTGCGCAGCGACTACTCTTCATTCTTCTTCCTTCATCTCGTTTTCCACATCATAAGGTTTTTTTGGGTTCAATTATGTTTCATTATTAGCGCTGTGATTTTGTCATAAATAGGTCTGAAAAAAAAGAATAATGATAGTAAAATTATCATGTGAATTTACAGCATAAACAAAGAAACAACAGCTTTAACAAAACAAACAACACTACTCTCTGCGTTGGCGACACTCCTGCAGCACAACAATATATTACTTTATTGTACTTTACTATCTCTCAATTCATACTAAAACTAACAGTTCCTGCATTCCTTAGCTTATGACAACAATAAATTGCATTTTTATTTTTGCTTTATCTCTTCCTTATTTGCATAGTACAATCAGCGTAGGTTACAACAATGCACCAAATGAATCAGGGATGTTATGTTGTTTAACAGCACGAAATGTTAATGAGTAATGTTAATGAGTAACAATAACATTTACATATTCTGGCAGTTACCTACTGCTTTTTATATTCACCTGATACTGTGGTCATCCGACAGAGAATAATTTGATACATTTGACTAAAGAAGAAGAAGACCCCAAATCAGAAATTGCTTAATGCCAATATGTAAGTGAGACTCTCTGTATCATAAACTGTAGAGGCGCAGAGTAAGCGCAAATTATCATCAATTATACCATTCAATTACTCTACTTGGACTAAAAAATAAATATTTCTTGCAAAACTTATTGGGTATAAAACAAATGGTAGCCAACGATCTCTAAGTCTAGATGACCTCTGTAAAGTTATGGCAGTACACTCAGCATAAGTAAATGTTTCTTAGCAAATTTAGAAGATCAGATTATAGTATAGATGTTCGACTAATGAAATTTCTGACTCAACCAGTTGCCAGTCACCGAGCCAGCTGAAACACTGGCGTCTCTGTTAACGCGACATTTTGGTGAATCATAAATTCGTCCAAGTTTATGTATTATTCAAATTTATAGCTCTAAGGAAAAGGTTTTTGATACTTCTGTGACACCCTAAATTGTTGGAAATGCCTCCGTTAATAGCGTTTCAAAAAATTTACGCCGTTACGCGGCACAAAAATTTCCACCTTTATACGCTTTATATAGAAGGTATTTGCTTTTCCGCGATAAATAGACCGATTTCCACTCTCTTGATGTCTCAGTTCTGCTTTTGGTGTCACCGCTAGATCTATTTCTTCAGTAAATTTGCAGCAAAACGAAGCAAAATCTAAAATTTTCTTTCCAAACAGTAGGTTTTTTCTTACAAAATTCCCCAAAAATAAAGCTTTCTCCGAAAATCCTTCAGCCGGAACGAATTCCCAATCAAAAGCAGATAGTTTGCAAAAACTCTACCCAAAGAAAGAAGTACATAGATGCCGGGTCAATGCGTTGGCAGAAACTTAGGGGAGAAGATAGACAAAACGAAATTGAGCGCTGTAAAAGCTTAGCAATGCATTCAAATATACCAGGTAATGGCAGATAGGCGATTCCAGCTGTCACGACGCACTCCTTCATATGCAATGTATCGTATATACTCGTGTACCAGTGTAAACATATCAAGTTTCAATGGCGGACAGGGCTCAACTCTCCGACTATTTCGTTTGTGGAAGATAAACGCCGTTTCACCAATCAAGTCATCACAGCTCAAACGGGCTAAAGTAACAACAGTGAGGGGTCAAAGGAAAAGTTAAGCGAAAAACGGTTAAATCAAATGCGCACTTAATTCGAACGTTGTTGTTGTTGTGAGCAACCTCAAAGAGCTGAAACGGCGAACTATAAATTGGAAACTAGGAAAGCAAAGCATTGAATTGCAAGCGTACATTTCAACAGGTAAACTTTAGCGGAAACATTTCACAAGCATGTAAAGATACAGATACACATACAACTCGACGGGGTCGATTCGCACGGAAAAAGAACTGCAACGCAACCACGTGAGTGACAGGACGTGATAATTAAAATTGTGATGAACTCACGCCTCGCATTCCCACCAGCAAACACCGCTGACAATCCGACACATAACGGTGTATTTTCAGCAGGTGAAGTCACGACAATTACGAATCCATCAGCGACAAATTAACAAGCAGGCAACAGCCAGCAGCGCAGGCCAGTGCGGGAAACGCGCTCATAGCCACCACGGCGGCATGATGAAAGCGTCGAAGCGTTGAGGCGTGAAGTCAAAAGTAGCTAAGCGCATAAAAACGCATTAGCGTAGCATACTTTCGAGCGCGGGCATGCATTGGCGGTCGTGAAATTAGCTATGTGCTCGCCAGCGCGCAGAGTGCATATGCCCCGCAAGCATAAAGCATTCAACGGCGCGCTAACACATGCACACACGCACTTTGGGAACTCGGCTTTGTGGTGTGGCGTTCACCACACAAGGGCGACACTGTCAATTGTGGCACCCATACAGCACTGGTAATGATGATCATACGAGCGCGCTTACACAGGCACCTCTGTGGCAGCGCCAAAGGCAAAAGGCACAAACTCTGATGATGAAAGTAGGTCACACACGAATTTTCCAGCGCGGCTGAAGCTACATGAAAGTTGACAGCTTGATTTGAAGTGTTTGCTGTGCGAAAGCGTTTTTTCTATTTTGGAAACAGTGCGACATTTATGTGAGCGATTTCGCATTAACCGAATTCGATCTTCTCTCTCGTTTTTTACTCTAAAAAAAGCGGATGAATCACATTTTAGTGATTTAGAATTATGAGAGTTGTTGATCGCTTAAAATTTACGTATAATTGACCACGTTGAACCCTCTAAACAGCGAAGGCAAATCAATATACATCGTAAAACTAACAATAACACTAAATAGTGGTTCTATTACCTCGCTAAACCCAAAAGCCAAACCCGTTGTCCAAAGTCTGTTTTTATACCCCACGCAGCATAAAAGAACTTAAAGTCTAACACAACATAAATATGAAAGAAGCGCTAAAAAGACAAAAACGTAAAAAATAATTCATAAGCATTGCTCTGAATGTGAGATAAAAATTTTTCAGTTCTAAAATTGAGCAGAGCTTTAATTTATTTTGTAGACATTTAACAAATCTTTGAAGAACATCCTAAGACCATTCAGAAAATTTTCTAAGTGAAGGATACGTCCAAAAGTAGGTAAAAAGAATAGGTATTCAAGAAGATAATAGAAAACCATCAAAGACTTTAAACGAGAAAAATCTGCTCGGAAGATTTTTTTGTCATCGGACATACAGGGTTTGTCTAGAGAGTAATAGGTCTGATTTTCTGCCGCCGCGACTGTACTTCGGAGCGTGCGCGCACCGACTCGATTCGGTAGAGAGCGTTCCTAGCTAACGAACGAATGGCTAGTCAGTTGTCTCCGAGTACCTGGAGACTCAGGACAAACATTTTCGTGCGACGTGTTTCTGTGAGTGGTGCAAGCCGGAAATGCAGCATTCGTTAGAGCAGAGGTACGCGATTAAATTCCATATGAAACTCGGTAAATTTGCGACGTGTGATATGATCAAGCAGACCTACCCAGATGTTGCTTTAGCAAGAAGTGGTGTGTTTCGGGGCCCCATGACTTTTTGGAGGGCCGGGAAGAGGTCGCTGATGAATGAGCAAATCCAAAGTGAAAACGACGATCATTGTCTTTTTGACATCAAAGGCAGCACCATAAATTTGGTCTTTCTGGTCAAACCGTTAACGTCAAGTTTTAAGTGGAAGTCCTCAAGAGACTCAAACGACAAGACATTGCAGCCGATTGGAAGTTGCACCACGACAACGCCCCGGCTCACACCGCCTTTCTTGTGAACAGCTACCCAAACAAGGCCGGCATTCCAACGCTTCCGCAGCCGCCCTACAGCCCAGATATGGTCCCCCCGGACTTTTTTTGTTTCCTTGCCTGAAAGGGCCGATGAAAGCCAAGCATTTTGAGACGACAGAGGTGATCCAAGCAACACGCGCTCTCATGGCTATTCCGGGACGCCTTCAATGCTTGAAAATCGCACTGACAGCGTTACATCGACGCTGAAAGAGCCTATTTTGCAAGTTTTTAAAGAATTGTAACAGTTGGTTCAATAAATTTTTTTAAATCGACTCAGTCCTATTACTTAATGGACAAAACCATACAGGTCTCAGCGAGAGAAAAACATTGGGGTTCTGTAAGGACCAGGGCCTAAGTTCGAAACAAAGTTATATCTGAAACAAAACATTTTCTGTTTTATATCTATCTCCATATATGTAGATACAATCAAAAGTTTATACAGTAGTATAGAAGAAATTATAGTGTTGACCCCTTCGTTTATATTATATTGCATGTTAATAATTTATCTACCTTGTATATATGGATGTATATCAATAAAAATTACTAATAAATATATATGCCGATACATACCAATGTGTATTTAATTAATAAGTCCACTAAAACGTTTGAATGGAACGAATTCGTTGTTCACAGGAATGTCTTCAGAAGTGTGATATAAGAACCAGCTGTGCTGACGATCTAAAAATTTATTGAAAATGGTAAATCATATGAATAGTTAACAGAATTACATTTAAAATAAGTTGAGGAATTGTTACCTACCGAACGAAAAGCTGGCAGCGACGGCGTAAAAAACGGCACCTGTATGGTTTTCGCCTTCTGTGCGCGACAGATCATCAGCAACAACATGCGACGCGTGCGCACATCGCACTTATACCAGTCGGTGTCATATATGACCTCAGCTACTTTCAAGCTCTGAAAAAATGGAAATATGAGGATATTCTCAGTCTTATTACTTTCAAGTCAAGGCTTACGCTTTCGCTGACATAAGTGCCGCCAATGCAATAGAGAATCAGTTGAGTTAAAGCGGCGATGCTGTAGAATATGTAAGTCAACACGCCTACAGAAGAGGAGTTCTGGAACGGAGAACATCATGTGCCAGGAAGAGAAAATGTTTTCTAACTTATGTATCTGCATTTCAAAATTAATCCTAATTGCGATTTTTTCAATAAAATTAAAATGATAATTGTAATTATAAAGGTAACAGTGATTCCAAAAGGGGTAATGGTAAAAGTAATTGAAACCGTTGCAATAATTTTGGTAAAAATGTTGATGATAATGAGTTTGAGTACATTTTTTCTAATTATGGTAATTGTTATATAATCAAAATGTACTGGTAATGGTAATTATACTTTATGCATTATTTCGTTTAATTAAATTTAAGGAAATTTTTGCAGTGCAAGTACTAATATACAGCACTTGAATAATTTTTAAATACATTAATTATAATTTTTAATTATTGTGTAATTTAAATGTATTGGTAATGGTAATTATGCATAATGTAATGATTAGACTAATTTAATTACGAACCAATATTAATAGAAAGAAATTTTAGCGTATTTTAAATAAATTACAACATAGTAATTATCATTTAAATGTACTGATAATGGTAGTTAGGTTTAATGTATTTGTTTAACTAATTGAATTATTAATTAATATTAATGGGAAGATTTTTTAGTAATGAAAATCCAAAATAAATTACAACAGAGTATTTATGAGGGTAATTTTTGGTCACTAACTGGAATTAGTGATGACTATAGCACTAGTAATTATTATAAAGTAGTTGTTAGTACTAATGATAATTTCGGGAATGCTGTAATGACAATACTGCATGATTGGTAATGGTAATTATAAATGGTAAAGGTAAGTAATTTCAGTACGGATAGTTATTGTAATGATGACGTAATGTAAGTATTGCATTAATGGTAATGGTAATTATAATAATGTATTTACTTATTAATAATCAATAAAGTAATTTCAGTAATGATAATATTGCATGATTGGTAATGGTAATTATAAATGGTAAAGGTAAGTAATTTCAGTAATGCTAATATTGACATCATCGAATCATAACTAAGTATTTTTCAAGTGGTAATTGTAATAACATTGGTAATAATGATGTAATCGAAATTGAAGGTAGTTGCAGAAGTGTAACAAATGGCAAAAGTGATTTCAATAGTAAGAGGAATGATAAATGATTCTGTGATAACAGCTATTGTTTTTATTGTTAAGTCTCAAGGCACACAATTCTAGTTAGAAGGGAATCACAGCAGAATAAAGGTAAGTGTAGATATAAATTTATGGCATAATCTGCTCTTATCTAAAAGTCTGCAGATTTAGAGAGGATATTGTAGATGGTGAATCTTCCTTTCTTGTGTCGGTATTGCGTTCGGTATCACCTATAAAAACTGGGTAATATCAACCAAAACTTGTCCGAATTGGATATTTGGCACAGATAAATTCTAAACCGATTGCTTGAACAATTGCTTGCAGGATTGACGTGGCTCGTCCAGTAGCAACCGCTATTAGATAAAATTTTTTGCTGTTGATCGGAATTGAACTCTCGAACTTGTTTTAAGCGCTTTACAACTAGTTAGAATGAGGTAATTTTTGATAGCAGCTTAACTTTCTACTAAGTAAACTTGAAGAGTCCGAAACTCTCTCGAGTTATTGTAGGCATCTTCGATCCGTTTTACAAATATTTTTTAGTTCTACCAACTGTTGAAATGCGAATAAACGGAAGTTTGATGGAACTATTTGTCAATTTCATGTTCCTCAAAAATATTCAAATAATAGCTTTTCTCGAGAGCTATCCACTACCGGCATATACATATGTACTATACACGTATCTATGAGATAGTGCAAAATGCAGCAACATTGAAAATAATTATAGAATATTGGTGCACTGGTAAAAGTTACACAAAAGGAAGTTACTTTCTTGATAACATAAGTTATGACGGTACTCCAACAACAACAATAAAGCACCGTTGGAAAACATAATTCACAACACTTCAAAAGCACGTCAGCAACCAAGTGGCTGCCACACATGCAAACTCACCAACATCAAATCCAAAATGCTGAAGCACAACACCAGCGATGCCGAAAGGAAATGCATCAGGATGATGAGTGAAAATTCCGAAGCGAAATCGCTGCACAGATCGATGATTTTGTTGTGGCGCTCAACGAGCACCGCCAATCGATGCTGTATCCGCATATTTTGCGCCAACGTTGAGTGCTCCACTAGCAGCAGCCGCAACATCAACAACAACACGCGCAGGCACACGGCCAACGACCGAGGATACAACGAGGACATGCAAGTAAGAAAGGCAAAAGTTATAAGTGAGATGTGAAAAGAGTGGATAATAGATGGGGAGGGAAGGTGAGTGGGATGTGTTGTGGCAGAGCAGTTTGTAAAAATTTTGTAAATTGAATCAATCACTATTTGGCGTTGACTTAGATGAGTGCAAGTCCAGTTAGTAAATTGTAAATTGTAGCACGCTTTGGCCAACAAATGGTGTGGCATATACATATGTGTGCCGGTTTTTGCATGTGTATGTGTGTGTGTAGCGGAATATGTGGCTTAGAGATTGCGTATGTGTAAAGCATATATCAAAGATATATTTATGTTCAAATACCTTTTGAATGCATATTAGGGTGATCCTTAGGAAAATTTATTTAAAAAAAATATACCAAAAATTTTTAGTCTTTCTCATAGATCATGAAAACACGAGTTTAAAAGACTTCTGAATATGACAATGAAAGCTAGAAGAGACATCCGACCTTTCAAGTCAGCTCTGATTGATTAATTCTATTGAGTAGTCGAAAAAGTCTTTTCGTATTTCTAATAAAACTTCAACATATTTTTTTATATTTATAATGAACTTTAGTAAACCAAATATGTACCATTTTGGACGACCACTTTGCATTTTTCGCTAAAGACATTATTCTATCATTGTAAAACATTTCTGCTTTCTCGGCGAAAAACCGCGAGAAGCAATTTTCACAGGCTTCTCTTGAAGCCAACTCTACTCCATTAAGGGAGTTCTGCATTGACCAAAACAAATGATAGTCCAATGGTGCAAGGTCAGGGCTATATGGTGGATGCATCAAAGCTTCCCAGCTAAGTTCTACCAGGTTTTGCCGAGTAATCAAAGATGTGTGTGGTCTAGCGTTGTCCTGATCGAAGACAAAGCCCTTTCTGTTGATCCGATCTGGCCGTTTTTTTCGATTGCTTGCTTCAATCTCATCAGTTGTTGACAGTAAAATGTAGAATCAATCGTTCCACCAGGCTGTAGCAGCTCATAGTGAATGATTCCTTTCCAATCCCACCAAACACTTAACATAACCTTTCGAGGCGATAATCCTGGTTTTGCGACCATTTGTTGAGCTTCACCACAATTGGGCGATGATCTTTTTCGTACATTATTGTCGTATTTGATTCACTTTTCGTCTCCTGTTACCATTCACTTCAGAAATGATTCGATTTCATTTCGTTTCAGCAAAGACTCGTAGATGTTTATTCGGTCAAATAAATTTTTCACAGACAATTTATGTGGCACCCAAACATCAAGCTTTTTTTTGTAGCCAGCCTTTTTTAAATGGTTCCAAGTCGTATGATGAAGAATGTTAAGTTCCTTAGCGATGTCATGGCTGCTTATGCAACAGTCCTGGTCTATCTTTTCCATAATTTGATCGATTTTTCTACGATAGGTCGATCAGGACGAAGTGCATCTTTCACATCGAAGTTTCCAGAACGAAAGTGAGCGAATCATTGTTGTGTTATATGAACTGATATAGCATCGTCTCCGTAAGCTTCACAAATCTTATTGTTGGCTTGTGTGGCATTCTTCACTTTTTTATACAAAAATCAAAATATAGCAAGTTTCTTCACTATTTTCACTTATTTTTGAACAGCTGTAACTTGTTTCAAATACCCCGAATTTAATTTTATTTTGTTTAAAAGAAGCTTAAAATTTCACTCTTCCAACACTATATGGTATGACACAATGTAATTGGTAGCACTGAAGATATACGACTGCAACGATACGAAAATACTTTTTCGACTACGCAATATTTAGAAGAAGTTCAAATAATTTTTAACATATAACATCAGGTTATGCCGTGGCTTAAAACTCTTACCCTACAACATCCAATATGTTCTTTAACCGGCTGTTAATTTTTAACTAGGTCATTTCTTCGCGGACTTACTAGATTTAACATTTAATTAAAGCCATATTCTAAGCAAATAACCCTTACATCGGCAACCGCACGTACAAAGCCTTTCCTAAGACACTCGAATCTCTGAAGATCCTGAGACCGACAATAAATTAGACATAATTTAGATCACCCTCTAAGTCAGACTGCAGTTCAACTGTGAAGTACTCGTATATGACAGAAAATAGTTAGATCGGACCCAAGGCACTAATTTCAATGTTAATCAAACGATATCAAGTTGAAAATGCTGGTTGATAGGCTTCGGCAACACTGAAGCTGTCAGAAGACCAATAGCCTTGCAATTATTGGAGGTTATACGCTTTTCGCAGACGTCGCCGTGACTTCCCAAAACAGTCGTGATTGATCATATTGGTTTTGAAGGAGTATCAGAGTTTTGGCTGCCGAAAAGTATCACCACATCGACTGCATCGTGTCAGAGATTAGTAATAAGTAACTCTGAAGCCCTTCTCATGTAACGATCTCTACGGACGAAAGATCGTTATTCACCGGTGATAATTTATTTGTGCCAAAAACTAAAAAAATATCGAACCACCCTAATGTGTTTGCGGCAAAATATGTGCACTGCTGCGGATAAGCAATATTATCTGGGTGCACACTCGTATGGGTGTATGTATGTATGTATATGTGAGCATTTTATTGCACCGTTTGTTACTCACGTTCTTGCAATTCAGCGAATGCGTTACGTATGTCATGTTGCAACATGCGAAACAACGCACTCGTATACACACAGGCGCAGAGGAAGAAACCATCGACTGCGCTAAAAGTGAAAACCGTCATGGCGCCGGAGAGCGTCAGCACCAGGTATGTAGCAGGGTAATATGGCCAATTGACGAACATTTCCGGCAAACTGCAAATACATATGTATGTACATATTTGTGGCAAGAATGAAAAGCAAAAAAAAAAACGGTACAGAAAATACGCACAATCAAATAGCACGGAGCAAGCACAAATTTAGAGAATAGTTTGCATGTGTGTGTGTGTGACGGTGAGTGTGAGTAGTTGTGGGTGTGTTCGCAAATGTTCACATGTGTGTGTGTGTGGAAAAATCGTAATTTTATGGGAGATTTATTGCATTTGTTGTTGCAATAACAGCTGGTTGTCATAAGTGATGACTTTTCATTTTATAAATTACTGGAAGCAGATTGTGCACAAAATTATACAAAGAAGAAACGCTGCAATAAATACAAAAACTTAGAAAAATGTTGCTTTTTCAATGTTGCGATATTTTTTTCTTATTTTTGTTGGATATTGGGGGGGATGTATTGGTAAGGCGTTAAAGCTTAAATATTATAATTTTTTTATACAGTTTAGGAAGTGAAAACATATATATAAAACATGCCAAACTTGAAACAAAATGACTACTGTGGATAATATTTTAACTTTGCGAAAAGAAAATCTTAGCATACGGAAGATCAGTGAAAGAGTTAGATTCAGAAGTCTGCCGTCGGGGATTTTTTATTTTAATTTAAAGCAATAGGTCTCTGAGTAGAAAACCAGGCACAAGAGAAGCAAGGAAAACACCTTTTAGGGAGGATGGGCAAATAGAACGCATTAGCCTAAATGATCGAACCGCTGAGGACATCAGGATGGAGAAACCTTGGAACCGAAATCACTGCTAGGACTATACGAAACGTGCGCCGGGATGGTGATTTGAACGCTCGACGACTCGCAAAAAAGCCACTTTTGACTAAGAAAATGCTTCAACAACGCCTCCGGAGGGCTATAAAGCACCGAAGCCGTACTGAAGTCGATTGGCTGAAAGTAATCTTCTCTGACGAGTCCAAGTTCAACATGTTATGTAGGGACGGGATATCGTAAGTAGGAAGAAAAACTGTTGAACGCTATAGCGAAGAGTGAATCCGAAAAACGGTTAAGCAGGGAGGCAGCCGAAAGGTTTGGGTACGCTTTTCTTACCATGGACTTGGACGACTGGCTCTAATAGATAAAACAATAAACACAATTAAGTACCAGCAATTACTGGAGGAATATTTAACAACTTCAATTGAATAGCAATCTTCGCAAGAAAATGATCTTATCTTCCATGATGTATCTGTGCCATGCCATCGTGCCAAAATGGTAGGTATTAACCTTTTTTTTGCATGCCTGTAGTTTACACAAATCATTTCGTTACAATATTAATTGTACATTTTTTTTCTAGGTAAAATACTTGCTCTCGTTAAATGGAATTTTGACGTTAGAACAGCCAGGTAAGGAAATCAGCTTCACAGTATCGGATTGTGTGGAATCCGCTGCAGTAAAACTTTTCAATAGCAGAGAACTATTCGGCTGTCATACGACTTTAATCTGATTCTGCTGTGTCTAAAATTGCTATAAATATTAATCTTCCCATCATGAAGACATCTTCTACCGTAAATTTTTTCTGTGGCAGCAAATGTTATAACATAGAACACCTGAAGAGCTCCGTTTTATATTTGTGTGATTTAGTCTTGTTGATACCCAAAGTTCGATTTATCCATTGCAGAATCACAGAGGCTCACTGGCAGCCGTAACTCATGTCAATAAGCTGCTATTTTAAACTTCACCATAGGTCACCTAAACAGAATATGTCGAAGTGCCTATATTTTTAGGCGATGTATTTCGCTTAAAGATCAGCTATCTCATGGTTTTCAGCAAATGAGTTCGTCGACGCTATGAAGAATATAACGATAATAGTACTCGATATCTGTCTCGTTTATATTAAAATCAGAAAAAGAGCTCACATTTCTTCTGCTAAATTCGAAGCGGATATCATGTATAGTGAGTCGTGTTTATGTCCGTGCACAGAGTGGGCACTTCAACTGGGCAGAACACCTCAAAATTACTTTGAGATGTTTACAACAGCTATAAATATAAGTGCAGTTCGTTATTTTCCGTAATTTTCATAGAATCAGAGATTATCCCGCAATCGCCACTACCAACTTAAACCTCTGCTGGCATGCCTTCCAGGTCACCAATCTTAGTCAGTGCAACATTTTTCTATTACAAACAAATAATGGAATTTTCTTCTATGCTATAAAAAAAAACTACGCTAATACTACAGCTTCTCAACTCTTCGCACTTCGTGGCCTGCATTGAACTACCTGCGGTCAAGGATAAGTCCTTAAGCTAAAAAAAACTCTCACTTTTCCATATACCTACAGTTTTATAAGCCTGAAAATAACTTTGCAATTAAGATTTAATGCTCAGCGAGAGTTGCAACAGCAACGGAGTGCGAAAAAAAACTACCAAAATAATGCATAAGTTCACTTACATAACATTGAAAGGCAATAACAGCTCGGCTTCCAGCGACTGCCACTTGTAGTAGCCCATTTTTAGCAGCGGCAAAATGTTGAAAAATGTATTCGTTAGCGAACCAGATAAGAGCAGCACAAAGGACAACGCGGAACCAAACGAGGCCAGTGGCTCCACGATGCGGCGCTTTTCGGCGCTGGTATCTGCGGTAGTGCGAAGTAACAAATGTGGAATAGAAAAGTTATACAAAAACAACAATTGCTGCGGAGGCACTACGCCAAAATTAGGGCACATATGCACATGAATATTTGGATTTTACGACAAAACATGCAGGCCTCGGCGTGTATACTATGTAAAGGGTGGTTCATAGTGTGAGCTTTATCAGTTCGGAAGGCAAGCAAAAAAAACCGGTTCCTCTTGGTATCCCTCAAATAAAATCGTCAGCTCTAAGGTTACACCGAATCAGTGATAATAACACCCTATTTTACGGAAAAGGAAGATCATCTGAGGCCACGTTTTTGATTTCCGGCCAAGAAATATATATCAAGCCTCTATCAGCCATGGAATATAACCTAACCTTTAGGTTAGGCTCAGGTCAAGAATACCACGACTCCAAACCTTTCCATTCAGAGTCCATGTTCTCATGTCTCTGTTCATGATTTCCATAAAAGTCCACGTTTTCGATTTCCATCCAAGAAACATATATCAAGCATCTATCAGCCTTGGAACTGGAGTCTCAAGTCAAGGACTCAGCTACGGCAGAGACATTCGCACAAAGACAGAGACCGCAAGTATGATTTACTCACTTACCAGTCTCACTAACTTACTGCACAAACTAGTATCCAGCAGGCACAGTGGAAACCTCGATTCGACAAAAAATTTACTTAAATAGAAGCACTTTCTGTTAGAATCGTTTTTGACGCTCTTCAATCATAAAAATTACTAATTTGGCTTACAGTTTAAATTTCTTTTAAGATTTTCAGAGCCAGCAAAAATCAAATGATTAAAACACACTTTAAGAACCACCCTTTACGCGTTAGGGCATTTAGGCCCGCAGCACTTACCTTGCAACAACAATTGGTGCATACTATTAATCACATGTTGCCAACGCTTGTGGCGCCCAAAAAATATGGTCATCTTCAATAGTGAAATGACCTTGGTAATTCCCGGACAGAAAGCCTCGAGCGCGCTAAAAAGATCGTGCAAATAAACGAAACCGTAGGAAACCTCACCGAAACCGCCGACGGCAACGGCAAAGGTATTCACGCAGAAACGCAACGCAGTTAGCCATGAACGATGCCGATTAGTTGATTGTGGCCAAAAACCGGCGACGCGAGCCGAAAAGCGCGGAATGCGAAAGAAGCTGCGTTCGATGGGCACCTGTGGACCCAACAGACGGCGCATCTTATGACAGCTGGACAGCTAACGGCAACGTACGAAGTGGTATGCTAATTTCAAGGCTACAACGAGTATGTATCAGCAGCAATGCGAGGCTTTTTACGTTCAAAATGCGAGGACACGAATGTTGCTAATCGAATTGGCGCCATTTATTTTATAGCGGCACTTGAAATGCGCGCGTCGTGCCGTAATTAGGTGGAAGCAGCATTAGCTGATGTTACATGCATGGGTTACGCCTACAGGCTATAATTACTAAACACATATACATGAAATTTATATAACAACGCAGGTGTGCGTGTGTTTGTGTGGCTAATAATCATAGTGCATGCCCGAAAGTTGTGTAACTTCTAATGTAGTTCGCCAGTCGAATTTCAAATTCATAACAATGCTTTCAAAACCATAAAAATATTTCATTCGAAATTCGTAATTTCCATTTAGCGGTGAAACTTTTAATTATAAAAACTGAGAAAAAGTTCATAAACATTTCAGGGTTCAGAGCGAGAAGCTTTTAGGTTGTATGTGATGGTCGTATTTGGTGGCCGCGAAGGCTATTTATGCTTTAAAGAGCTACTTATAACCACAAAGAAGGTGAGAGAAACCCACAGCGCTGCACCAACTGAAGAGTTTAGAAATTAGCTAAATACGAGTTGCACTAATGAATAAATATTTTCGAAGTAGATTTGATTTAGTAGATGGATTCTAGCGCTCAGGTCCAATTAGGTTGGTTTGAATACGAAAAATTCAATAAAGTTAAGAAACTTTTCATGAGAACATATTGTTTGCCGAGATTATGGAAAAGTCGGAATTCCAAGTACTCCGGACTTTCCTGTGCTTTTCAGTCAAAAGTTAAAGGCTTCAATTGTGTTGCAATCTTGGATAAAAATTCTCATTCTCACTCTGTAACTTTGTACAGAAAGAAGAATGCTGCATTCAAGCTAAATTTTATTGTTAGAAAATTTTGTTTTATTTCCGGTCATACTCTTCCATTCAAGCCTGTTTTCGATTCTTTGGAGAGTCGCGAATCGTACAAAACAAGCATAAATTATAGTCAAAAAGAATGGAATAATAACGTGTGATCGAAGTAGAGTTACATTTTTCAATAGCCCCTTTTTTGACAGATCACGCGTGAGTCGTGTCAAGCTGTCATGTTATCTTTGTTAAGTATTGTTTGGCATTTCATCATGGAAATACTTACGCCTGAACAACTTTTACATATTACGAAAATTTACGTTCTGTTAGGAATGTATTTCCCGCGTTTCGCTCAACTTAAGGTCAACATAATCGGCCTATTCGCAACACTATCACCCATCTTAAGCTAGATCTCAATTCATTATTGGGCCTCATTCATTATTGATGGTTGAAAATATTCAACCGAATAGACCACATCCAGCACGCAGTGAAGTACCTGAGAGTGTACATGAAAACTGATTCGGCGCCGTTCGTAACAGCTCGGACTAACGTATTTAAAGTTTTGCACCAGTCGATTTCACCAAGATCGTATGATACTACACCGTTAGACTTTTTCCTATAGAGATTTGTAAAATCTAAATCCTATGAGGACAACCCCGCTTCGTTTTAGGCCTTGGAGCAAAACATCACGCGTGTCATTCGCCAGTTACCAGTCGAAATGCTCGAACGAGTCATCGAAAATTGGGCTCAACTGGTATATCCGTTTCTGTTTCTGAGACGTAGCCGCGGCCAAAATTTGAAAGAAATATTCTTCAAAAAATAAATGCGAAAGAATGTTCTTTCGAATAATGATAAGAATTCCCCATTAAATTTGAAATTACTTTGTTTTTTTTTTTTTTTTAAGTAGGGAACCTCGAAAAGGATTATCCTTTATAAAAACAAGTAAAAAGAAGTCCAATAGAAGACTTTAGTAATAGGTATCTTGAGCTAGAAAGCAAGTATAATACATATTTCGTACTTGAAAAACTTCTCAACCAGTTTTGGATTGTTTCACTCAGTTTAGTTGGAGGATGCGTCAAAGATGAACACCAGCAAGAAAACACATTTTCATATCTTACAATTTTTCTTCGAAATCGCAAGCAGGCAGCTGAAAATATAAATAGCGTATGTGGTCCTGATACAGGAAGACCGCTTGTCGAATATATCGATAAAATAATGGAAATCGTCTGACCATCATTTAGGCACCGTTTTTAGGTGTTACAAAGCTTTAGCCAATAGGAAAAAAAAACTGTGATCGACACACATTATTACAGGAATTCACCAGAAGCTCCAGGAGTTTTTTATGAATACATCCTGTAGTCCAGACCTGTCACCAAGTGGTTACAGTCCATTCCTCTCTAAGGCATATGATTGTAATGGTCAAAAATTCGTCTCAAGAGAAGTGGGAAATCGACTGTCGCAATTTTTTGTTAGCAGGAGGGTCTATATGGGTCTATGAGTGTAGAAATTACCCTCAAATTGGCAACATGTTTTCGAATAAAACAGAGCATATTTCACCGAAATCGGATCGTTCTAACTAAGGTAAATAAAATCTTTAGTTTAATACAACAATAATGGATTTATTTTGCTAGTCCTTATACTATATAGTAAATAATAAAGGGAATTTGTGGCAAAATGGTATGAGATCGTTCGCTAAGTGACGTTATGATCTAATTAATACAAAAAAAATTTAGTCAATGATCCGATTTTCCTTGGTAAAACTGGGAGAATAAGCATAAAATTAGTTAAGAATTGAATGTAGGAAATCACAAATATAAGGTATTTTTGTGAATTCTCGAGTGCGATAAAATACATATATACAATATAATGTAAATACGCATTTATGTATATAAATTATATTTATATGTAAGTAGATGATAGCTCTATAAAAGCACCACACGCCCACCTTTTCCATTATTTGTTGCCACAACAATGCTAAATTGAATTGAAAATGTTAAACTATATATTTTTCTTGTGGCTTCTACATTTTAATTATTGTTTTCACAAAATAATTGTTTACTTGTGTAATTTGTTCTTTGTTTGCCTATAAACTTATTAAATATTTAATTATTGTGTATGTGTGTGCTAGTGTGTCGTTGTTGTCTATGGGCTTATGTCATAAGTACAAGTGTGTGCATGTATGTAAGTGTGTGGTAAATATGGTTGGCTTAATTAAATTTTCCTTTGTACTACTGCAAACACAAAGACATGCGTGCTTGTGTGAGTAAAGTTTTCTCAAGCGCGCCCACTATTTGTGCTTACTATTTAACAACCGAGGTTTGTCTGCAAAGAAAGAGCTCACTTGTGGATGCCGTTATGGTGAGTATGTGGTAAAAGTATGACAACAGACGAATGTATTTTCTTTTTAAACTAACAATTAGTTGTATAGTTATACCTTGAAAGAAAAGTTACTTTTCAAACGAGGTATACCGCGAACGTTTCCAGATTATAGTTTGGGGAGACCGTATCACGAAAGCAATGCTTACTATTTATTCTTTTATGGATATTCAAACCAATCGAATGAAGAAGTCTATCAGAAGGAAGAAGAGAAAATCGGCAAATATATTGTACCACTTGTCCGTCAGTAAAATAAATGTATCATTATTCTATCAGAGCTACTTTGCCAAGACCACCAGACTTTAGAAACTTCAAAGGGACATTGTTTCATCTCCATCCTTTTGAAAAGAGAGGAATAGTAAATAAGTTTTACGTCTAGACCTGAAATTGAAAGCGTACAAAATGCAGCTTGTGCAAAAACTGAAGTCGCTCGACCTTCCCCAGCGACATCGCTTCGCTCTATTAGCTCTGTAAAAGTTCCAAGGAGACCCGACGTTTTCGAGCCAAATTTTGTTCAGCGATGAAGCCCATTTTGGCTCAATGGGTATGTAAACAAGAAAATTGCCACATTTGGAACGAAGAACAACTTTAGAAAATCCAAGAGCTGTCATTTCATCCAGAAAGAAAACGGTTTGTTGTGATTTGTGGGTCAGTGGAATCATCAGTCCATATTCTACAAAATCGGCGTCAAACATCGCATCAATTAATTGATTTATTGACAGAACACTTCGGTGAGCAGATAATTTTACGTTTTTGCACCGGTGGATTGCCCGACAATCCCGCTTCGATTCAGGCCTTGGTGCAAAACATCACGCGTATGAGTCGCCAGTTACCAGTTGAAATGCTTGAATGAGTCATCGAAAATTGGAATCAACGGAGCCGCGGCCAACATTTGAAAGAGACAATCTTCAAAAAACAAATGCCAAAGAATGTTCTTTCGAATGATAATAAACATTATCGTTTAAATGTGAAGTTTCTGTATGTGTAGGGAACCTCGAAGTATGGTGCTTTACAGCGGAGAGCTTACTGCGGTGGATTTAGATGGCTGAAATTACAGACCGTAAATAATCTGATTTTCAATAGAGATATCGATTCGATTCGACATATCCATATCATATAACATGAAAATGTCAAAATCTTTCGGAGATCGTAGTATTGGCACAAAAAATTCGTATAAGAATGTCATGCATCCAACTGAGTTGCATCCAGAAAGCATATACAGTCAATAGAACCCTAGTATTTCAATATTTCCAGTGGAGCGCATTATTAATTTGCATGCAATTAAAATTTTATGCGCACAAGATAAGTCGAAAAGAGATTAAACATAAATGTAGTCACATTTAATTGGCTTATTGACTTAATATTGACATAATTGAATCAAGCTAAAGAAACTACGTTATTTAAATACTTTTTTTATGCATTATGTCACATTCAATGCATTTGTTGCTGTATTTGTGATTAAAGCAAAGATGATTATGCATTCATTTAAATAAATAATCCTGTAATCAGATAAAAGTCACTTCGTTTTTCTCATTAAATATTTGGCTAAACGATTTTGTCAAACTTACATAATAGTTGCATAAGGCGGATTATTTCTATATTTGTCTATGTTTACGGGAGTTTTGTGTGTTTGAGAAAGGAGGCTTTTAAAGGGCCTTCAAAAACATATTTATTAAACATTTTTGCTTTAATATTCATGTGAAGTAAGAACTTAAGTTGCGGCTTAGGCAATCAAGCGAAGGGTTCTGCAAAATCAGCGCATTTATTTTTTGCTGTTTACTTTTGAGGTTAACGCATTGATTGGAATATCAGCGAATTTTAACCACGAATCTATCAGTAAATGCAGCGAGAATCAATATTTCAGAAAAATGTGCTTCGAAGTGTGAATATTTTCTCTTACGTGTACTACTGTGATCAAATTAAAAGGTGAATTTTTAATTTATACTTCGCGTGTTTTTCGAATCGGTAAATTTTCATTTCTGTAAGTTGTAGTACTGTTATTGACATCTATGCTAAATTTCTCGTCAAAATATTCATTAGCATTTGAAAAACGCGACGTTTTGTGAGGCTCTAAAAGTGAATTCTTCGATTTTTACTATGTCTGAATTTATTGAACAAAGAAGTGCGATTAAATTTGGTTTGCGGAATGAAATTTCGTCTGCAGAACTTTGAGGATGTTTGGGGGACCAAACTCAGTCTTCCCAAAAGTATTTACAAGTGGTAGAACGAGTTACGAGAGAAAAATGTGGAGTCAAATCGGCCAAAAACGTCAAAGAAATGGTTCTTCAAAATCATTGATTAACTATTAGATTATATTAGATTATATATTATTAGGTGCAACCGATTTTGAAAGACGAATTGGGCCTGAGAAGAGTCAAATCTCGATGGTTTCAAAAACACTCAATTTTTTCGAAAAAGACCGTCCTGTTAACTTCTGTGAAACAATGCTTTCTGACTATCAAGACGTAATGAAACGCATCATAACTGGAGACGAGACTTGGATCTAGGTTTACGATCCCGAAACAACCAATCATCGAGGGAATATCGTGCTAACGGCGAGCCGAGACCAAAAAAACCACGTCAAAGTCGCTCAAAAATCAAGGCCATGTTGACAGTTTTCTTCGAAAATCGTGGTGTGGTGCATTATGAATTCCTTCCGTCGGGCCAAACTGACAACAACTAATATTATTTGAATATTATGAGCAATTTACGTGAAGCTATTCGCCTCAAGAGGCCAGAATTGTGGTTCGAAAACTCTTGGTTTTTGCACTACGACAATGCACCATCTCATACTGCATTGGTTATTCCTGATCATTTCGTGATCAACAAATATCGTTCGGCAAACACCGTATTCGCCTGATTTGCCCCCGTGTGACTTCTGGCTGTTCAGCAAACTCAAAATACCACTCCGAGGACACCGTTTTGATTCAAATCGTTGGCATAAGTGTACTATTGCAGCGGAAGGGGATTACTTTAAAGGATATGAAATGTATAAAATTCACCTTTTAATTTGATCACAGTAGTAATTAAATGAAATTCATTTGAATAAAAAATATCGATTTCGAATTTTGACTCACTGTGATATTTTAGTATGGATAGCAAATATCAAAGCCTTCAGCAAGAGGAGAGAGAGAGAGTTTCAAGTAACATTGATCTATAAATCGCCCGAATTTGACAAGAAAAGAGATGTCAGAAGATTCACATAACGCCCGAACGGCTGAATTCCTCAAACAACTTGCGAAGGAAAAGTCCGTCAAATATTTTATATGAAGTGGGATAGCGTAATTTGAAGAAATTGAGTAGAAAGTAGACTATGAACCATTTTACATGATTCAAATTTGATTAAAACAAAAAGTTTTCGAGGGTTACTGAAAACAAATTTTTTAACGAAAAATACTCTTGGCAACAACAAGTGGTTAATTGATTTTACCAAGTCGTTCAAACGGCCGAAAAATCTAGTTGGTCGAGATGTCTAACATAGTCTAAAGATATCATAAAGATGTGTTGGATATATCGTTGACGAATATTAGCAAAATGGATGAGAGACGAGCTCATAACAGATCGGTTCACGGTGACGCAAACCAATGAAAGTGACGACAAGTTTCCTTGATTTGGATTGCATTTTGATTCCGCATTTCGAAATTGACCAGTAGTTTCTTTTACTCAGACAGCAAGAGAATACTCGCGGGAAAGAATTTAGCAGCACTGAAGAAGCAATCATCGAGTCTGAAGACTATTTTGAATCAAAAGAAAAGTCTTACTACGAAATGATATAGATAATTAGGAAGATCGCTATAAACCGTGTATTAATGAAAACTGATGTGCTGAACAGGAATAAAGACGCAGTTTGCAATAAAAGCATTAAATGTATCCAAAATTTGTTAAAGTTCAAGTATCTTTCCATCGTCTCTCTGAATTTCCAGTATAAAGAAGCACACTATACAGAACAAGCAGTCAGACAAAAGCAAGTTCAATAAATACCAATAAGTGTGCACTGATTAGGTATGAGATCACATTCATTTGAATGCTGCTCTTGTTGCATACCGTTTTTGATACTTTTCGACTTTATCAACTGCATCTACTAAGTGTTTCACTCATAACGGCATTTTGTGTTGAGATTATCGGCCACCTCAGAATTTCGGCAAAAGATGCCAAAGCAATTTAGAAAGCAATGAAATCTGCGTTTCCCAAACAGCCGGAAGAAAACAATTTCATAGCTTTCTCACCAACAATCGGCTACGGAAAAGAGTGAAAAGAGTCTAAGGTTATCAAGTATCTGTGCACAATCGGCTCTTATGCATACTTGATAGGAAAATTGACAAAATTAGCTAGTCAAAGGAATGGCCTGACAGCGCAAGCAGGCGGATGACCGATTAAACGTTGCCACACGCAAGCTCGCAAGCTCGTGCGTGTGTTCGTTGGTGAAAGTGCCTTCGAAAACAAGTACTTCGAACAATTTTGACCCCAAAAATCATGCATTGATGTCAAGTGAAATTTAATGGGGAATTGGTGTCAAATGGAATGACATGGCCTGAAAAGTGCCTTTGGAGAGCTTTAAATGCCGTGTGTGTGTATGTGTGCGCATAGAGGCGTGCTGACTTATCTTTCACAAATCAAAGACCAAAATATCGAATGCTGCACCCTCGCCCTCTCGGTCACTCTGGCATTCTGTCACTTTCATCAAGTTATCGCCAAGACGTAGGAGAACAATATTGAGGCACAGCAGATTGCGGGTGTACAGACGAGTCGGCTGTAAATAAAGCATACCGTTATGCATGAGAATGGAAACGTATACGTAAATTATGGTGGTATATGTGTGTTTGTTATGGGTAATAATCATGGCAGACCGTTAACAACACATCAGTGTAGAGCCACACTTTTGCTGATTTTCTTATACACTCGCAACACGCTGCACAGAGATTTTGCTGTAACAGGGCTATATATGTCGAGATATTCTTAAGATTTCTTAAGACCCAACAGTTCCGCGAGGCCTAAAACCTAAAAAATTCATTAACTCGTTAAATATAGAAACTAAGTGAGCAAACTTCGAGAAATAGACGGGCATGGCTAAATCAACTAAGCCGTCACTCTGATCACGTATATACTATATACGTATGTATACTTTTTAGGGCCTCCGAGGTTCCCTTCTGAGCGTTACAAACTTCGTAGCAGACTTAATATACACTGTTCAGGGTATAAAAATGGTTGATATTGGGGATTGAGTGCTTATATGCTTTAAAGAGGTACCAACCGAACTTTGTCCTTCTTTTATTGTTTCTTCAACTGAGGAAAAGTAAACAAAATCCCAGGAAGCCATAATGTTCGCATTCGTAAGGTATTTAGAAGACATTATGTCATCCATTCTGATACCGAGCGTAAGACTCCATTCCATTGAAGCATGATAAGGGATTCACCCAAGATTTGGACCTTAACAGTTTGGTTCAAAGAAAGCTATTCCTTACAGTAACGCTGAACTAATCTTAGATAGTAACATTATTTATGTTAGTTGGACAGCACCATGATCTGCATATATTCATTATCTACCATCAAAACAGGCTCAATGCATATACATAGCTCATCATCAATACGCAATATGGCCACACGCTATTAATCCAGTCAACCTGCTAGTGTTGCCGTTAGTCAAAGGGGTGAGCTAGTTATGTAACTAAGCAAAAACAGTGCGAGTAACTAGAATTTACATATTTCTGAGTATCAGTTGGTCTTCGTTGGGGAAAGTACAGTAAAATTGAGTTCTTCATGAACCAATTCGGGTGAAGTGGGTTTGTATAAAGATTGACTGACCTTCACTGAACATATTACCCCTCAAAATTAAAGACAGATTCTCAAGTACTCGTAGTTAGTAAAGCTGTACTGGATATGGTTGTTTTCTGTGTTATCGTTTTAGATGGCTCAAAAGCGCAATCAAACGTACTAGTAACGAACGGTACGGGTCGATCTACTAGTAGAAGAAAGAAAAAGACTCAGAGCTCACAAAAAATTTCAAATATTCTACTAAAAAACCATAAGCAACAGTTTCAGCCGACTAATGGCTGGGCTTTCACAAAGATAATGTTCCAGCGTCTTATTAACCTCCTCGTTTGCTCTGAGTTCCGTTGAATCTACTTTTACTATTTTTTGAAAGTGGTATATGAACACTATCCCAAAATAAGTTTGTGGTATGTCCTGTGGTGCTAGTTTTCCAAGGCCTGAAATATTCCTCTGGGGTGCATTGAAGGGGCTGAATGGCCTAGGGCAACTTATGCGTATATTGTGCCTGGCTGCTCCCATGCAGTCCAACTTTTCCTCTTTTTCGTTTACTATAAGACTGCAGGAAATGTCTAGAGCAGGGCACCAGAGAAACAATGGAGCACCTCTTGTGCACTTGTTCCGCATTGGCAAGACTATGCTGTAAGCATCATAGCATGATTCACTGGAGGATACACTGGAGGAGAATAGAGTCTGTTAAAAATTCGCGTCAAGCGCCGGCATCCCACATGATGACTACTGCTCTTGGTCCTAGCAACTGAATTCCATCTGGTATCGCAAAGCACCAAAACTGGTCTTTGCATGGTAATCTAACCTAAGCTATATGGCTGGTTATCCACAAGAAATTAAAGTCATCCTTTGATCCGTCGGCAAATATGCAGATTTTATCGTTGGAGCAATCGATTACAGAACCATTGGTCCACTCTGTTCTTAATTCACTTCAATAAGTATGGGATCGATTACACTTATGTAGAGTCAATACACTATGTGGGGTCGTAAACCACACCTTGGAGCAATAGCTCCTATGCAGGAGTTCATAACTCGAAGGACTCTGCAAGCCCTACCGGCCTTAGCTTAGTTTTTTTGTTTTTTTTTTTTGTTTTGATTAATCTCTAGGTATTTGACAGAATTCGCTGGTGCAATAGCTCTGCCCTTCAAAGATGTGGGATTTAATTGTGAAATGTTTGTCCTTCTTGTGAAAAGACAGATTTAACCGAAAAGCAGAAATCACCAATAATACCTTGTTTGATGCTTTAAGAATGCAGGAAATTGGCAAAGCAAAGAACCTCCATTAGATCTGCGGCAATTATAGCAACGTTAACAAGGAATACAACTTCTTTGAACGCTCGTACTTGGAAGAAGAGTTGCTAAAGACATTGTCGAAACTAAGCTCTAAATGGAGCTACCGATTCGAGAGAAGCATTCTACCAACAAAAGTTGTCCATTAAGTTTTTTTCAGCAGTTTGCGTATAACAAAACCAAATGAACAACAACAAAAGTTACTATTTTCAGAAATTACTCATTGTGGTCACAGAACTTTTGATGAAAATTCTAGCTCATAATTTCGAGAAGAGTATCGTAAATGCCAACTTTCACAAATTGAATCAAATGAGTTGTGAATTCCAGTGCAACTCTGTTGCATGCTTACACACAACAAATTTCAACGAAAAGAATTTTCAACCAAAAACATGTCTGCTTTTCATTCACTGTCGGTTACAAGTGGCAAATGGAGGCATGCGTTGTTGTTGTTGTTGCCACTTATTTTGTTACTTGTTAGTGGTGTCACAACTGCACGCACCATTCAAGTAGCTGTAGCTGTAGCTGTTGTTGTATATTTCCGAAATTGCCGCTGCTGCAACGGCAATTGCCACTCTTGTCGATGGCGCTCGTTAATGGCGGGGTCAGTTGGAGGCGGCTGGCTAGCTTCGTGGGAGTGGAGTCGGCAGGCAAACAGCAAAAACATACAATTTGCATATTACATAATTTCGCCATTGGCACACGACAATGTTGTCCTCAAAAGGACAACACGCACAGTGCGCAATTTCAAATTCGTTCTTCCTCACACCCACGCACCTCCTGAGCACGCACACTTCTAGCACTCTTTCGCCATTTTCAGTCAAAAGTGCCACATACGTATATAAACACAAACGCACGTAGGTATGTGCGTATGTGTGTGTTTGCGTGCAAATGAATGTGAAAATGCTTTATGTCCACTTGATGGGGTTAAGAGGTGTTTACTCGCTTTTGCCGCAACCTCCGTCGCCACGTCACCACTGCCCTGCTGGCAAAGATGTTGCAAATATACACGCGAACATAGTTTGCCGGCCATATTGGCATTTGCACGCACCAAAAATTGCGAAAAAATGCGTTTCACGGCTGTCTGTTGCCTGAAGCAGAGTAATGTTGCGTATACGTCATGTGCACCCGCCATTCAGGCTGAGAAAATGGTGCAGTGCAATATACGCGTATAAACAATATTTAAAACTCATTAATTAATTGTCTAAGGTGAAAAAAAGGAAGTTTAATTAATTTGATTAAAAATATTTAAATCAAGTATATTAATTTAAACCAAATTAAGGGACTCACCAAGTGTGTAATTAAAAACTAAAACCATTTTTTCTATTTCATTGCACCAAGTACCTTCGGGTAGTATTGGACAGAAAGCTGCTGTCGAAGAACAACGTGAAATAAAGAGTGAGGAAAGCTAGCAACTCTCTCCGTCCGTCATGCTCTGGTATTACACAGCTGTTGTAGGACCAATTCTGCTCTACGGTGCGGGATATGGTGGTCAGGCGTACGGAGATCCACCTACCGAAAAGCAATGGGAAGGGTTCAGAGCCTCGCTGCGCTGTGCGTAACAGGATCTTTAAGAACAACTCCAATGGCGGCTCTTAAACTGGTACTAAATCTGCCACCGATAGACCTCTTCGCTGACAACTTCGCAGCAAAATAGATGGAACGACTAATGGCTGCAGCAGAAGTTACATATAGAACCTTCGGGCATAGCTCTGTGGGTAATGGTGGTTGGGCAAACACCGACTACATGATCCCACTTTTCAACTGGGAAAGAAGGTTCAAAGAAAACATAGGAGAATATGTCTGGCTCATAGGTGTGTTAGCTACACGTAACATCTATACGGCTGGCTCGAAAATGGATGCTGGAGTTGGTGCTGGAATATACTGTCCGGAGTTGGGCATAAGGCAACCTTTTAAGTTGCCGGACCACTGCAGTATATTTCAAGCTGAGGTCTTTGCTATTGCCAAATCTGCGGAGCTGGTCCCTAATGCACCTGCAGGCAATTCCAAAATCAACATCTACGTAGACACCCAGGCAGTAATCGCAGCATCGTATCGCATATCGACCAGAAGTCTTTTGGGAATCAAAGCAACAGTGGAAAATGTTACCAGATGCAAGCAACTTTACTTCTTCTGGGTGCCAGGCCACAAAGGCATCGAAGGCAATGAAGAAGTGGACGAGTTTGCAAAGAATGGTGTACGGTTAACATCCGAAAACGTGATCAATGATGGGATACGTCTATACGACGATCTTGACAGAAGCATGGTAAAGAAAATCAAAATCCGATTGAACGTGCTCTCTGTGTGCAAAACTCCAAAAGTCATGTGCAAAACGGTCGGAAGTACACAAAATTCCTATTGGCCCTCAATAGAAGAGACTGTGGGAACAAAATGGGAATACTGATTTGTCCCTGTCTGCTGGCGACACACACCCGCAGGATGGGGCTGATAGAAAGAGCAGACTGCAGGAAATGTCTAGACCAAGGCACCAGAGAAACAATGGAGCATATCTTGCGCACTTGTCCCGCATTGGCAAGACTGCGCTGTAACCATCTCGGTCCCCAAGGTATGATACACTGAAGAAGGTATCGATAGTGATACGCAGAGTGTGTTAAAATTCGCGTCAAGCGCAGGAATCCTGAAGGAGGAGTAGTCATCCGTCTTGGACCGTAGCAACTGAACTTCCATCAGGAATCGCAAAGGATCAAAACTGACCTCTACCAGATTAACCTAACCTAACCTAACCTATACATATTTTAAATCGATATCAGAAATGGTTTTTTCCAAGATTTCCTTGAGTTATTACTTAAAGACGAATGATCTAACCTTTGAGCTTATATAATAGATCACGCGCTCAATATATTAATCGTATAAATTGCTGTATAGCCGAAATATATATTATAAAATCAACTCCACTAACAAAAATTTGCAATCATATTAGTACTATAAAAAAGTATGGACCGATACCATTCAAATTTGGTATACTACGAGGGTTGCTATATATATTCTGGCCTAGGGCAACACTAAGTGTTGCCAGGTGCAATCTGACATTTCGATTGGAAAGTTTGACATTTTTTAGCATAACATCACTCAGAACGTTTTGTCATTTAATCGTGAATTTACAGGGAATTAAAAAAATCATCTCGGCCAAAAAATGGAATTAACAACATTTTCGTGCGATCATTTTTCACAACTTTCGACGAGGATTATCACGACAAGAGTGCATCGATGAACTAAAATCTTTGTATGGCTATGAAGCACCATCCTATAGCACTGTGAAAAACTGGTACAACGAATTCAATCGTGACCGACGCTCGCTCAAAGACGAATTCCGTGAAGGTCGTCCAAAAACAGCCGTTGTACCAGAAAACGATGCCGTACGTGAACCGCCACCAGCATACATTCGATATTGCATGAACACCTGGCCGTAAAAAAAGGTTTGTTCTCGTTGGATCCCGCACAATTTGACAATCGTGGCTCGTGTGGATTGGTGTAAAGAAATGCTGAAAAAATACGATCGCGGTGCTTCAAAAGACGTTTATAAGATCGTCACAGGTGACGAATCATGGATCTATGCATATGAGCCCGAAACAAACCAGCAGTCAACATAAAAAAAAAAACATTTTCGTTGATAAATATGCCTATTTACATTATTAGGCCAGAAATATATATAGCAACCTACGTACATATATGTATATGTATAGCATGGTCTAAACACTTTTAATCAGGTTTTTGCACTAAACTAAGATTCCGTTAGGGAAAATAAGTCTATTAATACGCAGCGCTAAAACAATTTTCCTAATTAAAAGAAGTAAAATTCCTTCACACCACAAAGCCCACAACAAATTGCTTGCTGTCAAGCTAATAAATCAAATCTCAAAGCCAGCTGCCAATTTCCAAATCGACGTCCGCCATCTCCGTAACATTCGCCCTTAACACACACACACACACACACACTGCCATATACATTTTAACTGTGTCATAAGTTGTTTCACCACTTTATTCATTTGTGCTCTCACGACTTTTTAGTACATAAATTATGCTTATGGCCTTTGTCTTCGCCCCGAAAAGATCTATTGTAAATAAATTGAGTACTAAATTTGCATTTTAATCGGTTTTCATGTTTTATTTTTGCCAAAGCTCGCATGCGTATGTAAATACAAGTCAATACAAGCATATTTATTCAATACTTGCTACAAGCATACGCAGTGCTTGCGTTCATATAAAGTGAGAGTAGCTCCTAAGAGACTCTTCACAATATTGAAAAACTCTCGAATTTCTTAAATTATTAACATATTTCAATTAAGTTGACAACTTTTAAAATTTATTTCAACTAAGATGATGAAGCTGTGTTGCAGCTAAAGCTAAGGAGTCAAAGCAATTTAAGCGCTACAAATTGCAATTGCGTAAGAGTTTAAGAACAGTGTGTGATGAAAGTATTCGAGGAGTTTAGAGAGCAAGACATTTCTGTTGAAATTGAAAAGGAGTCCGTGGATTCGTTTCTTGCTCTGAAATTTGAAGCTGATATGCGATTTGTGATAATAATGTCGATGAATTGAGAAGACTGCTGGAAATGTCTAGAGCAAGGCACCAGGAAAACATTGGAGCATCTCTTGTGCACTTGTCTCGCATTAACAAAACTATGGTGTAAGCATTTGGGGTCCCCACGGTATGATACACTGGAGGAGGTAGCGATAGTGAGACCGCACAGTCAGTTAGGATTCGCGTCAAGTCGAGGGATCCTAAAAGATGACTACTCCTCTTGGATCTAGCAACTGAACACGATCTGATATCGCACGGGACCAAACTGGTCTATGCGCGACTTATTGGCCAACCAGATTAACCTAACCTAACCTAATGTCGACTTTTTATGCTATTAAAAAAAAACTTTTTTAGAAACCGCTATTTTCTCGAAAATTTAAATTGTGACTGAAATGAAAGGAAAAAGAGAATACCACCATGGTTGGGATAATTAAGACTGAAATAAAAGTGATAACATTGTCACCTATAAAAAAAACATTAAAGTAAAATAAATATTTGAAAAAAGGAAACACCTAACACACTAAAAGCTTAAGGCTTACAATTGTAGAAAAAAGTTAAGAAGGGTTGCCACATTTTTCAATTAAATAATGAAAAAACTACAATAAAATGCGTATTAAATTAAAAAGTACTAAAAACCAAAAGTTAGATATATTTATGCGGAAGGTTGCCACATGTTTTAATATTTTGGATCAATAACTCATAAAATATAATTACTAATAATAGCATGAGTATTGAACTGAAAACGGGTTAAGAAAGCAAAAAGTTGAAAGTAATTTTTGAGAAAAGTTGCCACCTGTTTTTTATTTAATTCAATTAATAGAATTACCAATAATAGCCTGAGTATTGAACTAAAAACGAGCTAATAAAGCAAAAGTTTTTAAAGTAATTTTTGAACAGAGTTGCTACCTGTTTTTTTTAATTGAATTCAATTAATAAAATTACTAAAATTAGCATGAGTATTGAACTAAAAACGGGCTAATAAAGCAAAAGTTTGAAAATAAGTTTTGAGAAGAGTTGCCACCTGTTTTTTTTATTTAATTCAATTAATAGAATTACTAATAATAGCATGAGTATTGAACTGAAAATGGGTTAAGAACGCAAAAAGTTGAAAGTAATTTTTGAGAAGAGTTGCCACCTGTTTTTTATTTTTAATTTAATTCAATTTACAGAATTAGTAATAATAGCATGAGTATTAAACTAAAAATTGGCTAAGAAAGCAAAAGTTTGAAAGCAATTTTTGAGAAGGGTTGCCACCTGTTTTCCTCTATTTAATTCAATTAAAATTAAATTGAATAAAACTGTTCAAACTATAGTTAAAATACAATTTCACTTCAAAAATAAAAAAGCCAGAAATATTTTTTTGAAAAAAGTTTGAAAATATTTTTTGAGGGGGCCACCAACTGTTTAAAAAAAATATTGAATAAAATTTTTAAAACTAAAAGTTACTGCATTAATAATAGAAATTCAAGTGGTTTAAAGTTGGTTATAGTGCAAAATATTTTTGAGAAGCATTGCCACCTGTTTCAAATATTTTATGCAATGAAATTAATAAAATATAAAAATTTATACAATATAAATACTTATAAAACTCAAGCGGGTTAGGAAAGCTGAATGTTAAATAAAAAATTCAACAGCATTTCCAGCTGTTTAAATTTCTAAACAATTAAATTGCCAAAATTCATTTTGAAGCATGAAAAATTTCAATTCGTACTGTATGTAGACATACTCGGACATACGAAAGTTTATGCAAATCTTCTTATGTAGCTATGTATTATTATACCTATGTATTCATACACCTACGCCTTCACATGCAATATGTTAAAAGAACCGCTTAACTTAGAAGATGCTAAAATTCCGTACGGTTTTCCTTCTCATATATTCCTTTGTAGCATTTCATAAGAAGCTAAGCAGCGCACAGCCACTTTAACCAGAAAATCTCAACAAAACAAATAACCAGAAATTTATATTATTTTTGCCATGCAAATTGCGTGTGTGTGTGTGTACGTTTATTTGTGTGTAGTTAGTTAATTAAAATAACGAGGAGTTTTGTTGTTGGCTGCGTTGAAGATGGACAGTTAGTTGACCTAAAGCATAGTTAAGACACAAGTGACAAGACGAGCGCTTGATTGCTGATGTAGCTTTGAAATATTTAGTATTCATATACACTATATACATACATATATATGTATGTATATACAGGGTGGCAAAAAGCAAGGCAAGTTTCAAAAACCGATTTTTTTTTTGATTTTTTTACAAAGTTCTACAACACCTCTAATATATTGTCCTAAATTTTCAAGTTGATCCGAGTAATGGTTTCGGAGATACAGCCGTGAGAACTCGAGAATCGAGAAAATGTCGAGTTTAAATTCTTTTTTCTTTGTTATTAGTGCATGTTTGCAAAAATAAAAAATTCTTATAAAATATTTCATTTTCCATAAGAGAAAAAAAAATTTGAAAAAAAACTTTATTTTACCCGAGGAGACCCATTAATTAAAAATAAGACATTCGAATCTAATCGTAAATATTTCATTATAAAAAAAAAATATTTTTTAAAATAAAATAAAATAAATAAATTTATTATTTGAATTAAAAATTGAGAAAATATTTTTTTATATTATAATTGGAATAACAAATAAGAAAAATATTTTTCAAAATATTTTGTATTGAAAATTTAACGAATTAATTGAATAAAATTTAATTTATTTTTAAATCCAAAATCATAATTCGAAATTCCAAATCTAGCTTTTCATCCAAAAATTTATGAGTTTAAAAATTAGCACTCCCCTATATACTATATGTACTAAGTATATAAGTTTAAGTATATTAATGAATTAAAAACGAGATTCAATCTTTGCTATAAGTAAACATATTTAGATAGATATAACAAATGGCACATAAGTTAAGGTTAGCATCTCCAGCATTTAAACAATTTCCAGACTTTGACTTTAAGCAAGAACTACGACATTCAAACTCAAACACAGCCACACAATTTGGTGTGGAATCCTAACTTCCTTTATATATTCACCACACTTTGTTGATATATATACATACATATATGCATATAAATACATTTATGCCGTTATGCAGCCTTTGAACACTTCGGCATGCTTGTAATGCTTTAAATATTTCGGAATATTAAAATATTAATATGAACTTGCTTAACGCCATTATTAATATTAATGGAAGTGCAGTGAAATTAAATTTACAGCTCATTTCTTAAATAAATAATAGTTTACATTAGAAATAACTAAGCGTTAATAACCGCAAGTAACATGACCAACTGTGCGACAAAGCGAAGAGCTCACTGATAATTGATGACCTTAGGCTGAGCGCATACTGAAGCGAAGCGCCTACAAACAGAGAGAGCAAAGGCAATACTTCAAAGCAAAATAAGTTTACAAAACTTTTTTCTATTTATGAGAATCGACATGGTTTTAAAAGTTAGCAACGAAAAGCAAAGGCCTAATTATCAAGCCTTTCTCAATTAATATCGTAATATATAGTGAGATAAACCTCTTTTACCAACATTGTGGAAGCTCTGGGAATAGCAAATAAGCACAATATTTTATATATTTTCCGACCGAGAATTTGAAGTGATTCGATTACATTTAATCTACTCACGAATCCATACTATATGTCCTCACTATTGTGGTGCGCCAACTACCGTGGGATAAGCCTGCTCAACATCGTCTATAAGGTTCTGTCGAGCGCATTGTGTGCAAGACTAAAGCGCACCGTCAACAAACTGATTGGACCTTATCAGTGTGGCTTTAGGCCTGGTAAATCAACAACTGACCAGATATTCACCATGCGCCAAATCTTGGAAAAGACCCGTGAAAAGAGAATGGACACACACCACCTCTTCGTCGATTTCAAAACTGCTTTTGACAGCACGAAAAGGAGCTGTCTTTATGCCGCGATGTCTGAATTTGGTATCCCCACAACATTAATATGGCTGTGTAAACTGACGTTGAGCAATACCAAAAGTTCCGTCAAGACCGGGAAGCATCTCATTGAGCCGTTCGATACCAAACGAAAATAGAAATAGAAAGAAAGTAAGTCCAGCTGCAAAGCTAATTACAACTCCTGGCGGGCGCCGATGATATTGATATCAGAGCCCTCATAAACGTGCCGTTAGTTCTGCTTTCTCCAGACTGGATAAGGAAGCGAAGCAAATAGGTTTGGTAGTGAACGAGGACAAGACGAAAAATCTCCTGTCATCAAACAAACAGTCGTCGCACTCGCGAGTAGGCACCCACGTCACCGTTGACAGTCATAACTTCGAAGTTGTAGATAACAGCTTAGCCATACAGGCAATAAAAAAAGTTGGGATAACATTTCTTACGTCATTAAATATTTTCAAGCATGCCTTAGCCATCAGTGGCCTTGAAAATGTCTGCTATAATGATATTATGCAAAAAAGATATTTTTCCAAATTAATATTTCATGCACTCTTCCTTTGATATCCTTGCAGTAGCAAAGTTTATCCACTCATCCATTTCACCACTAAATATTATTTTTTTTATTTTTATCAAGAATTTTTGAGGCGTGCAAAGTCTTTTAGATCACTCACAGCAACGAATATTTAGTGAATATGAATTTGAGATTTCTCTCATTGTCATTGCAATTTTTTTTTAATCAATCAGGAAAAATATTTTTTTTTACTTTTTTCACATGTGTGCGTATGTGTATGTGTAAGTATGGTATTTCTATTTTTCCGATTTCAGAAAGCGTTTCATTTGAGCGTTAAGATATTTCTAAATAAATTTTTACGAATAAGATATTTTTGTATATATAGTATGCATTTATTAGGGTGGTTCGATTTGATTAACTTTTCTTTACAGCTCTATACTTGAAAAGCAATTAGGGACAGTGAGAAATCAG
Source organism: Bactrocera tryoni (assembly GCF_016617805.1). NCBI lineage: Eukaryota > Metazoa > Arthropoda > Insecta > Diptera > Tephritidae > Bactrocera > Bactrocera tryoni. The sequence goes on from NC_052500.1 coordinate 4,477,142, forward strand.
AATATTAAAAAAGAGTAGCTGAGGCTAAAAGTAGTATTGATGCTTGCTGCTAATTAATTTCTACAGACTTTCGAGAAACTTTTCGAAGATAACCTAAAAAAAATTTCGGGTACTTTAATTTATGTGTCAAGCAAGCGAGCTATATTAGGTGAAGTTCTCTTTTGGAGACTAACTATTAATAAAAAAAAAAAATAACTCGAAATGATGAGAAATCAGGCATTATGGATAGTAAAAGTATAAACCGAACTTGGAGCATTTGTATATACACGTACATATATCGGTTTTAAAGTTGGTTTTCAATTCATAACAGCGAGGAAATAAGCTAAAATATAACGCTCCAGCAGAAAGTGAGTAGCATGAGCCTTAACGAATCGAACAAACCATTTGTATAAATCGGATTTGGTGGCATAATAAATTTGAGTAGAATAACAGGCGCTTATACCACTTTTATGAGGTCTGAACCTTAGACTTTTTCCTATAAAATAGGACTGTTTCGCGTATACCGGAAATGTTCCAGGGATCATTCTAAAGAACTTGGCCTATGCAACGATGGGTCTAAAACCGGCTTGGAGCCAGCAATTTTTAAAGTGAAGTATAAAAAATCTGAATAATCGGTTATATAGGGTGATATAGATTATAGTTGTACGATCTGAGCGATTCCAACATACGATCAACAGATAATCAAAATGCACCTACATATTAAATTTCATTCGAATATCTCAAAAACTGACAAAAAAAAAACGCTGACTCGAAACCGGTTTTGGACCCATAGTCTTCAAAGCAAAGTTGTTCGGATTGATCCGTAGAACATTTCCTTAATAAGCTTCAATCAGGATAAATCCCTTAAGCCCCCTAAGCCACATTAAGGTAAAATCACATATCTCGGCACACGATCGACCGATTTCGGGTAAATTTGGTATTGATAAATTTGACATTCTCCTCTTATTCTTATGTCACAGTGTGAAAATGAGCTAAATCGGACTAGAACCACGGCTACTTCCCATATAACACAATTTCAAAGACCTTTTGATCCTTTCACATTCCAGTACATAAATCAAGAAGCAATTGATATGACGGGATAAAATCTTGCACAAATAATTCCTTTAAAGTACACCACGTTATGACCAAAAATTTTCCAAATCTAACTAAAACTCTTCAAGCTCCTAGGTACCGAATATGTGGACGCCAGTACCTGTATTTGACTTTTGACAGAAAATACCGGTGAATGTAAGGGATATACAATTGAAATTCAGTGAAACCTTTCCTGCCAATAATAACTCTGTGTATCAAAACAGGGTTGAATCTGGTCAATACTTCTCTGAGCCTCCATATACCCAATATTAAGGTTTTCGAAATTCCGAATGACTTTATACTGCATATGTATATCCGCCAATATGTGAGTTATCCCAATGAAAATAAGAGAGGGCGTTTCACTCATAAAAGTGGAGCTTCGTGCGTAAAATAGATACAATTTGGCGAAAACTTGACCTAGCCCTTATTAATAGTTAATAGAAGTTTCGAAAAATTTACTCCATATGATTGTTTATTGTATTTAAGATACCTTAGTGAAACCCGAGGAATTTTTTTTAGTATGTGGCATGTTAGTTGTATGTGTTACTGGCAAAAATAGTTAAAATCGGGTCAATACTATCCCCAACTCCCATATTTTCCTGAAGGAATTTCTCAGACTTAGATTCTGGAAAGCTGCAAAAGTATAAAATGTTCGGTTTCACTCGAGTTTAACCCTTCCTTACTTGTTTTAATTTCTAATTTAAAAAAAATCGATTAAGTTAAAGAAGCTGACAAAAAGTAGACCTCTATTTTTGATTAGGCGCCAGTTCATACAACAATGACATTTATATTAGTCAAGCATTTGTAATTTTTTTGTTTTTGATTAACCGCGAACAGGCCGCGGCCTTTTTCTCCTCAACTCCTCAATGACGCATACTTTTATGAAGTTTATTTTTCCTTAAAGAAGGTATATTAAGTTGACCATTACGTTTGCTATACGGAAAGGAAGAAGTTGGAGACTATAAAAAAATATATATAAAGGATAACGTTTCGAGCAGAGTAAACTGATCCATAGCCGTCTGTCTATCTCTCTGTATATACGAGATACACGTTCTTTTCTTCACAAGAGGTTGCTCATTTCCGCCTTTATCGGACTACTATATCATATATATATATGCCGACAGATATATTTAAATTCTTGTAAAGAAAGCAGTTTTATTTCACAAAATATCTTTATGAAATTTGGTATAGATTATTACCCAAGCCTACGCCACAATCTCCGAATATCTTGTTCAGATCGGATTTTTATAGCACATAAATAGCTAATATATAATCTGCTCAATCAAAATCAAGTCCTTGTATGGAAAAATTGTCCATTTGAGCAATTATTTTCAAAAAACTTGACATAGATAATAGTCCAGGTCAAGACTACAATCATCTAACATAGTATGCAAAGCGAACCACAATTAACTTAATATAATAGCTGGCATGCAAACTGAGCGATAAAAATCTCCGAAAAGACATCTGGTTTTAAAAAATATGACTTCATTTTAAGCTATTGCTGATACGTAATTTTTCTTTATTTACGCCACAATATTTATCAGCACTTCGCCGCACCTTAATGCCGCAACATTTGTATACAAACATGTAGCCAGATGCCCTTCTATGCGTTTATTTGCATGTTTGAATATTACTTTATTTATTTACATATGAATTTATATTTTATTAACTCATTGGAGCGCGCACTGCTATCATTGGCATTGGCAGGAGTAAAAGCACAACAAAGCGCACATACATGCATACAAATGCAGGAGTGCATAAGAGATTGCGTATACGCCTCGCTGGTCCCACAAAATGCACTCTCAACTTGCATGTCGAAGTTCGTAGTGCGCAAAGACTCTTCTGCCTCAAATATGTTGCATGCATTGGGAATGAAAGATTTTGAGTTTATATAGGTATGGATATACATATATGTATATTCATATTTATATTTGTGAATATGATAGCTCTAGAAACATGAAAGCAGCGGCACAACAAATGTGAATGCGTGTGTAAGGATATATCTATATGATATATATATTTTACTCGCTAACAAACGTGTGCATCTTCAGCTGGTTGCTGTTCGACTTTGGCGAGCAAATTGTATGATCGTGCTTCATTGGAAATTTTCACGAACATCAAAGCGTTATCTGTCGCTATGCGCTGCATGTGTGCCTGTGTGTTCAATGAATGGCGCACTGCGATTCGCATCTAATTTTCATTGAGGCACACCACAGGAATTATAGCGAGAAGACGCACATTTGTAATTTGCTTATGTGTGTGTTGATGTGAGTTCAGTTAAGTGAGGCGCTCATTTGCCTGGCATTGGATGCGCTCAGCTAGAAAGTTTATATTGATTATGGCAGCGCAGTGCATTGAATTGCTTTCACCTGAATTTGTAGTGGTGATAGGCAATTACTACGCTGATAAGCTCAACTATTATTTTGGATTGCATATATTGCGAAATTTTCAACTATTCGACAAGCTAAAGGGTGATTGCGCAGCTTTATCAAGCGAAAATAACGGTGTTTTTCTGGTCGGAAAATTAACTTAATAAATGCAGTTTATTACGAAACTCAACTATGAGTGAAATTCGATATTAATTACAGGGTGCAAACCAGGGAAGAAATAAAAGAGAAAGATGAAGAATGAATATAAGAGCGGAACGTAAAGATATAACGAATATGAAGAACATTTGTGCGACTGTAGTACAAACAGTTAATGCTTAGAATAAAAGATAAGGAATAGAAAGAGATAAAAGATAAAATCTAGGTTACAAATTTGAGATTATCAAACAAAATATTAAAAGTATATATAAGATAATAAACTTCAATCTAAACTATATCTATCCATATTAAATCTTAAATCTATATGATAAAATATGAAATTTGTGAGATATTAGATACTCGAGAAACTAGATGCTAGAAATTGTTTGTTAAATATTAGACATCAGAAATATTATAATATGCTATAGGTATGCGTGGATATTAGATGTAAGATATTAGGTATAAAATTTTAAGTTTTAAACCGTAAATATTAAATAAACTACTGTGATCAATTTCAATTTGATCACTCATCTTTCTGTTTGATCAATTCACCCTTCAAATTGATCCTTCACCTTTCAATTTGATCCTTCACCTTTCAATTTGATCAATTCACCCTTCAATTTGATCAATTCGCCTTTCAATTTGATCAATTCAACGTTCAATTTCATCAGTTCACCTTTCAATTTGATCAATTCATCCTTCAATTTGTTCAATTCGCCTTTCACTTTGATCAATTCGCCTTTCAATTTGATCAATTCACCTTTCAATTTGATCAATTCTCCCTTCCATTTGATCAATTCACCTTTCAATTTGACACCACCGCAGACAAACTAGGGTCTCGATTCCGAAACTAATTATTACGAAAGCTCAACAACAGCCTTGGCATAATAATCGATTCCAAAGGTAAAGACCCACGCAAAATTTGAAGGCCAACGATAAGAGATTTTCGGTATGGAGTATAAGGACAATGTTACAAGCCGGAGAAATGACAGAAATTGCAAAAAAAAAGACAGTATTGCTTAGTAAGAAGAGGAAGAAGGAATATCTACTACTTTAGGTATTCGAATTTATATAGTAGACATTAGCTAAAATCTGTAGAATTTATTTTTAGCAATTATGTATTAGGTACTAAATATAAGAATTCATAACGGCTGATCTCTGATACCTCTACCATCAATGGCGAACGTTATTGCGCCATGATAACCGACCATTTGATGCCTCAAATTGAAGCTCGTGATCTCGGCAACATTTGGTTACAACAAGACGGCGCCACTTCCTACAAATCGCATCAATCATTGGATTTATTGAGAGCACATTACGATGAACAGACAATTTCACGTTTTGGGGCGATCATTTTGACACCAAGTTCGGTGATATTACACCGTCAGACTTTTCCTGTGCGGATATCTAAAGTCTATGCGGACAATCCCGCTCCGATTCAGGCTTTGGCGCAAAACATCACGCGCCCAACATTTGAAAGAGGTAATCTTCAAAAAAGAAATGTCAAAGAATGTTCTTTCGAACGATAATAAACATTCCCCGTTAAATTTAAAGTTTCTGTATTTTTTCTTTTAAAAATAGGGAAGGTTGAAAGGTATTACCATTTATATTAGAGTATTGACTTGAACAGTGAATCCAAAGGCAACATTGAGATATAGGTATCTGAACTTAAGCTACATCGATTATGTGTGATATGTAATCACTTGGATATCAAAGCTTCCCAAAATATCCAGCTCAAGTTATTATACGAGGATTTGAAGCTGGGCTTAAGTTTGGGCTTTGGTAAATTTAGACAATTTTTTTGGAAATTAGCACTCAAATCATAATTTGAGCTAGGCTTAGACATGGAATCGAAGCGAAAACAAACGCCGCGGATCCAAAGTTTTTCATAGGCATCAATACTGATTTAATCGTCGAATATGTCCGAACTCAGGTTTAAACTTAAACACCGAATAATGGAGAGTAAGAAAACAATGCAACAAGCCCCATAATTTTCCTTAAAGCACATAAGTTAAAATTGAAAAAAATGTGTGTTTCGACTTAGCCATTAAATATGACCGAGAACTCGACTTGAGCTTAGGTTTTTATTAAGACAAATCTTTCGGATTCTGCCGCTAACACAAGTCCCCTTTGCAACCGAAACAATAAGTATGATCATCCGATTACTACTTGTTTGCAAAAACATATCTAAGGAATAATACGCGTATTTTCTGTTCATTTGCGCAACAAAGCGCGAGCGCAACAACAACAACAATATTAAGGCCAACTTGCCGCGTGCATACATGCATGTGTATTAGTGAAAAATCGCGTAAATATGTGTTTTTGTGTGCGCTATGTGTGGTAATGGTGATAAGCTGCTAAACAGTCAACGCATTTTCACGTTGAATGCGCGCTGGCACACCTGGGCGTATACGCAACAGTGCAATTTAATGCCGCTCTATTATTTATGGGTTGAAAATTGCAAAACGGCCACAGAAAAAACGCGCAGGCAACGGAAATTACGTAGCGCAGAAGCTGAAGCCTTGGACGTGGCAACAGCAACAACAACAACAACAGCGACACCGGCGGAAAAAGGCAACTAAACGGCGTGTTGTTGATATTGTTTCGGCTTTTGTTACTCAATTTTTCTATGTTTGTTGCTGTTGCAGCATTTTCTTTTTTGTTAGGCTTAACCCTCGCGGCTTTGGCGCAGCCAACTGGGAGTTGCAGCAGTCGCGTGCTAAGCTTAAGCGTCACTTTTGTTGCGACCGCATTCGCAATTGTGGTGCATTGCTTTGTAATTATTTACACCTTTTGTTTGCGTGCATGTAACGGTTTGCATGCATACATACTTATAAACATACAGACATATTTTGTGAATAAGTAACCTGCATTGGAACTTGCTGATTTAAAATTGAATAAGTTCTGGTTCGCTTTCATGCTCATTTTCATTAGTTTGGAAAATTCATAACTACGGTCCAAGGTCCATGGATGTTTACGATAATTTCCGACAGTTTGAAATCAAGAATAGGAAAAATCCTTAACTTTGCCTCAAAAATAAAAAAGTTTCCGTACAAAAATTCGATAGTGATTGATCAGTTTGTATGACAGCTACATACTATAGTGGTCCGATTTAAAAAAATTTATTCGGAGATTGTACCATTGGCTGTAGAAATAATCCATGCAAAATTTCGTGAAGATATGTTGTCAAATAAAAAACTTTTCCATACAAGAACTTAATTTTGATCGATCACTTTGTATGGCAGCTATAGCCCAAGTGGTCCTATATCGGAGAAACCGATAAATAATCAGTTTTTCAGAGAGAAAAATATGTGTGCAAAATTTCAGATCCATATCTCTAATATTGAGGGAGTAATTTGCGATACAGACATGCCTAAACCAACACAGCTCGTCACCCTGATATATTTATGTGTATGCTTTATACTACATGGGCGAGTACACGTCTTCGTAATTTCCTTCCGAACACATTAAATTGTTAAATGAAGGAAGTACTCGCTTAAAACAAGCGTTTTAATAAATTATTGCGTCCAGTGTCCCCCCATTTGGCATGCTAGTACTTGTTCGAATTTTTCAACACTACATGTGGTTGCAGCAACAAGAAAAACAAGTAATTATAGGCACACACACTTTCGCATTCTCACATGCCTTTACCGTTACATATGTATGTATGAATGTATATACAAGCAAGCGGCCTCAAACTCATTAACGCGATACCAACGCGCTGTAACAAAACTGTCAATTTCATTTTCACACCATCATTTCGTCGCTATGGGAGTTTGCACTATAATTTTTGCAATATATTTTTTGTTGTTGTAATTTTTATTTCAGTTTCAGTTTCGTTTTGCCGGCCTGAGGCGGCCGCAGCTTGATTTTTCATATGAAATCGTTAATTATTGAGCGAGTGAGAGTGTTTGAAAGCATGTATGTGTCGGTGTTAGTGTATGTGTATAGGTGTGTGTATGTGTTTGGAAAATATAAATTTAATAGACATTTCAATATTAATCAACCGCAGCATAATGTTAATTAAGTGCCAGGAAAGCGATTTAAAATACCATAAAATATCTGAATAATAGAACGAGCTGAGGCAGCTGAGCGTGTGTGTACCACATGGCGTATGAGCGATAGCGCACGCTGTAATATTGATGCGATGAAATGAATATTAACTTCGTGGAATGACGGCGATATTTTATTTGGTGCTCTCAATATATTATATGTTGGTGTAGATGCATATGTGTGTACATCATATGTATGTAGGTAGGAAAACTGAGATCGGGCGGGCACAAGGGGCATTTAATATTCCGGAATATCTATTAAAATGTTTTGTGATGAAAGTTGAAATACCGTACAACGAATTTGAAGCTATGTTCTCTTGCTCAAGTTATTGTACATGGACACAGAGTCGGACTGAAGTTCTACTACTGTTAATCAGGCGTATAAAAAATATTGTGATTTATAAAAAAATATTAATTAGCTTAATACCATAGGCTTTAATTAATGTAGAATATCAATATCAATGGAGCGTTCCTTCCTCTAGCAGGGTGGACAAATAATCAAAAGACTAAAGAGACCTGTTTACGGTACTCTTTCTTAAAAAAAATTAGCTTCATCTGAACGAGTCGAGGAAGAACGCCGGGTATCTGTTCACAATGTATGAGGATGTGCTAAAACTACTTCTTCTTAGAAAGTTTGGTTGTTAATGCTTTTAGAGCGTGATATTTACATTAGGTCTATTAGAATGCGTCATTTTTCCTAAAGCTTTTAACCGCAGGCGCTCCACTCGACTCAGTTTTTATGTACCAAATTATAGGTTTTAGGATTTACTTGTGTCTTCGTTCTAGCTTTTTATAGTATTCGCTTCAAGACATTTTTGGCGTGCCAATAATCCGAATTAGACCATCTGTAATACCAGCTTAGATGACTCTCTCGCCGCGATGAAGTGATTTAAAAATCAAGCGGCGACTTTAGTGGAAGCTGGTCGACAGCTGGCTTTATATAAGAAAGGCAGGCAACGTGCCTGGCCAGTGCTTAGGTGACGGTCGCGCCTCAGTGAACACATATGAAGTACAATTTATTCAAGAACGATTATTTATAAGCCGGTATGCTCGTATGCTGGTATGCATTCTAACCTAACATTTTAATTAGCAAAATTCAAATAGAAATTGTTTCATTCAGTTATATGCTGAAGCTTGTATGTATATATGTATGTGTGCAAATCACCTAAATCACAGCAAATAAATAATAGATATTTATTGCCACAATCAATTTGCCAATACAATTCCAGCACAATCGACGCTGCAGCGCTTAAATTCACACACATGCTCTATATGTGCATATATGTAGTAATATGTATTTATATAAATATAAATGTATGTATGTATGGATGTATTTATATAAACATACATTTCAATGTTCAAATAATACATAATTTTGCAAATAATTCACAGTTTCAAACACTTAATTTGGTTCATAAGACACTTGTGGAGTGTGTCACCAGTTTAATTGAAAATGCTTATTTAATGTAGATATATAGTATACTCATAGTCATACATATATATATTTAAAATAGTGTAACAGTTGAGTTAATAAAATAAATATATAAATAAAAAAATAAATAAATAAATATATAAATTTTATATAATTGGATGGTCGAGTCGGGATTTGCGTCAGTTGTGGCTCGTGGAAAATATTGGCTAGTCGAAAAAGTATTTTCGTATTTTGTCAATAGATGTCGTTGGAGTTGTATATCTCCAGTGCTACCAATCACTTTGTGTCATACCATATAGTGTTGGAAAGGTGAGATTTTAAGCTTCATTTAGCCAAAATTTAAATTAATTTCGGTGAAGTTGAAAGAAGTTACAACTGTTCAAAAATTAGAGAAAATCATGAAGAAATTCGCTATATTTTGACTTTTTTTATAAAAAAGGAAAGAATGCCACGCAAGCCACCAATGAAAGTTGAGAAGTTTACGGAGACGATGCTGTGTCCGTTCGTGAAGCACAACAATGGTTCGCTCGCTTCCGTGCTGAAAATTTCGAAATTTCGATTTACACTGATGGAATAATATCTCTAGCGGAAAATGGCAAACAGTGGTCGACCAAAATGGTACAAATTTGTTTATTTATTTATTATTATATATATAAAGAAAATAAGTTGAAGTGGTGAAAAAATTGTCTACACTTTTTATAAAGAAACATAATAAAATATCTTTTTCATATAGTAGAAAAATGCACTCTTGGAGTCAGAAATTAAGGACGAGTACAGAAGGGCACACTAAAACTTCTGAAGAATGAACGGTAAAGATAGTGTTGTTGTTGCTGATGCTGTTTTTTTTTCTTGCAGTTATTTACCTTATTTGGTTATATGTTACCGTAATTGACTCTGACTTTACTTTAAACGATCGGTATAAGGGAATGTATGGCAATATACTGAAGTAGCTGAAGACTACTTAAACTGAAGAATGTACTTGGATTAGCTTTAGCAATTTGGTTCCGATTTCTCAGCTTCCAATTTTTAGACATTTTTAAAGTTATGCCAGTTACACATAGTAGTTGATCAGAAGAGTTCAAATTTCTCTCATTATCTCAAGTTGACTTAAGCTACCTTGACATATCACCGCAGATATACTCATATAATGCTTTTATACAATTGCTACGTGACTGACTAAGCTTCGCCTCTCAATTGCAGTGTGCGCTTTGATATAAACCCACAAATGTAGTGACTTTTATAACAATTTTTTTTTTTATTTCAACCATTATTTTCAAAAAAACCTTTCATTAAAAGCAAACCACCAAGAAGTACAAAGACTAAATCAACCTTTTCTAATAATATAGTTCTTTATTCATTAATTTATAAATTTTAAATAGAACTTATTAAAAACAGCACGCTCTCTCGCTCTCTCATTGAAATGATTCGTAAATCATTCACACTATTCTAGCTAACTCTTTCACGCTCTAATTCGATTTCTTCTCTCTGGCGCACAGGTGCCGTTAAACATTAGCTGCTACTATTTGAATTTATTTAATACAGTTATGTTTCATTCAACTAAATAAAAAAAATTTTAAGTTAACATAAGTTATTAGTTAGTAAAATACATATGTATGTATATATATACACATGTACTTTTTATATTATTTTATTTTTTTTTAATTTTCTATTCTCTGTATTATAAATATATATTTTTATATAGTAAACGCAAATAACGGAAATTTTTAATTTTACTGTTATGTTTCTCTGATTATATTTTTTTAACTTTTTATATTTTCATTTTCGCACACACGCTACATATTTTTTTATATATTTTATATTTTACTTCGTTAAGTAGTTTTATTGCTGTTGTAACTAATAGTTTATACACATATACATATACAGTTGTATACATATATATCTATCTGTTTGCCTTTATCGTTTATCTGTTTTTGCTATGCACTTTCAACAACACTACTACATACATATATAGGTATTTATATATACATATCTACTAACCAAATATTCTCTATATATTACATATTTTTGTATGTATTTCTGCTATTTGCTACATTTGCTCATTTTACTCTTAATTTTAGTTTTGCCGGTGTATCAATTTCCTCACGATATATACATATATATGTATATGTGTATTAGGGTGGGTCAAAAAAGAATTTAATAATATATTTTGTTTAGCTTGATACTGGAAAAGTAGTACCAAGTAGTCATAGTTTTGATGGAAATTTACTGCTCTACAAAATTGGACTATTGGAATATTCTTAAATTTTTTACCCACCCTTATATGTACATATAGTCTTTTTTGCTGCTTTTCTCTAACACAATTTGCTAAATTTCTTTGAAATTATTTGTGGGTCGTTTGATATTTACTTATTTTAAATATTTTGTAGTTTAATTATATAAAATTGCTTCTTTTTTATCGTCTTTCAGTAGCTTTAGGAGCATTGCATGCACTCACTGGTGTCTTTTTAGAGTATTTATTTTTGGGTAATAACTGTTGTTTCTGAATTGTCAAAAATAAAATATGGTTACTTATTATATGGTTGAAAACATGATACAAACGTGGGGATATCAATGAGCAGTTTCAAAATTAAATAGAGAGAATTAGAACACAATATAATTTAAAATGTCAAATTTTGGATAAAAACAAAATAATTTAAAAAAAATTGGAAATAATAAATAACAAAAAAAAATTATTTGAATAAAATATAATATTTGAAACAGAATGAAATATTTGAGAAAAATATCCGAGGAAAAATAAAAAAATAAAAAGAATATAAAAAATATAAAAAATATAAGAAATTTAAAAAAATATAAAATATTCAAAATAAAACATCTGGAAAAAATGAAATTAAAAATAATTTGAAAAAATTAAATAAAATTTTTTTTAATAAAAAATTAAATATTAAAAAAAGATATTTAAAAATACAAAATTAAATATTTTATGATCCACAATCAACATAGCTACATATGTATGTATGGTTTTCAAAATTCATTTACGTATTGAAATGTCAAAAAATAAATACAAATAAAATAAAAATAAAAAAGGAAAAATATTTCACTTAAATATACATACATACATATGTTCCTTTCAAAAAAATTTGAGTAATTGATAATTTTAGAAAAATATATACATATGTACATAGATAGCTTTCCGTAAGAAATATAAAAATTATTTTAAATATAAAAACAAATTACAAAAAAACTCGGATTAAAATAAAATATTTGAAAAAAAATAATAAAAATATTAAAACAAACTAATATAAATATTTTTGAAAAAATTAAAAATATTAAAAAAATAAAAATATTAAAAAAAATGAAAATATTAAAAGAAAATAAAAATACTTAAAAAAAATAAAATTTATATATTTGAATATAAAAAATAAAATATTTGAAGAAATATTAAAAAAAACATATTTTATAAATCACATCAATAATAAAAAAAAATTCAGTATTAAAAAATTTATAAAAAAATATTATTTAAATTTTACTTATTAATTAAATTTAATAAAAAAATACTAAATAACTAAAACTACCTATCGAAAATCACGAATAATAAAAAATCATAAAAGCCAATTTAAATTTTTAATATATTTTTCGAAAAAGAGGACTAATTGAATAAAAAAAATTAACTATAAATTAAATAGCAATAAATAAAACACAAATATTTTTGCAAGCAAACAATTAAAAAATTAACTAGTTTTTTCAAAATTTCCTTCCAAAAATCTTACCTAAAAAGTATGTGGAAAATTAAATGCAAAAAAGTCATAAAATACAATATAATAAAAACTGGGAAGCGCTCACAGAGATTGTGTATGGCAACTTGACAAAAAATTACCAAACTTAAAATAAATACGAAAAAAATATAACAAAAAAAATTACAAAAGGGTATAAAAAAATTACAAGAGTATAAAAAATAAAAAAATTACAAAAAAATAATAAAAAAAAACAACAAAAAAAATAAAAACTAATAATTTACAAAAAAAAATTAAATATACATAAATAAAAACTAATAAATAGATAAGTAAAAATAAAAAGGAAATAAATAAAAAAACGCAAATAAAAACTAATATATAATAAAAAAAAAATATTTACGGAAAAAAATATTAAACTATTCAAAAAAACCTTAAAAATAAATAAAGAAAAATTAATAAAAAACAAATAAAAATGAATATATGTATGTATGTATAAAAAAACTAAAAAAAAATTAAAAATATTAAAAAATATTAAATATATTAAAAAAAATTAAAAATATTAAAAAAAAAAATTAAAATTATTAAACAAAATTAAAAGCATTAAAACAAAATTAAAAATCTTAAACAATTTTTTTTATTTAAAATTAATTAAAAATGTAATTTAAAAAAATTGTTTTTAAAATAAATATTTTATCAAATTATGTACATATACATATACATATGTACACACAAATTACGTAGTTAAAACTGTTTTACTCATTTAAAGAGCGAAAAAAATAGCAAAATATATACAATTAACCCAAAAGAAGACAATGCATGCGTAAAAATACCTAAACAAGCAAGGCGGCTCTTATCTAATTAAAAACGAAAAATTAAAAATTTCGTTAAAATATTTTAAGCGAAATAATGCAACCAGTTAAGCAATACGCAGATTTAATTTAAAGTAAGCGCACCAGTAAACCATTATAAGAATTTTAGACACCCCAAAAACCAATACACACCCATTATTTGTTTTTGTGATATATTTTCCATTATATTTTTAAAATAAATGTTCGTTAACGCAGATTGTTTTCGAATGTCTTTTGCCAATAATTATACATATGCATTTTTACTTAAGTAATTTCAACAGCTTAGCTTACATAACTTGCTAAGATGCCACCACATATACATACATACACGCGTACACGTTTGTATGTATGCATAATAACAAACTATCAAATGTAAATTAACATAAATATATGCCATTAACGTGCGCTATATACAAATTTAAAATTAAATTACGCCAATTTAATAAAATATGCACAAATATATTAATATATAGTATGTATATGTATGTATATATGTATGCTAAAAAATGATATTAAATTAAAGTTAGGTTAGGTAGGAGCATGTGCTTACTGCAAGACGGCAACGTTACTATGCGATAGTTGAGAGCACATACACCCACACACACACACGCACATGAAATGTGAGCTTAAGTATATGTTGTGGCTGTATGTGTGTGTATGTGCAACTACATACACACAAATGTGTTTTACATTTCGTACGGTAAATGTATAACTGATTAAAAACTCCCTACATTTGCATACATATGTATATATATAAGTATATAATGTTATATTTTTTAAGTTCCTAAAAAATGAATAATAAGTCTAATATATTTCTAATACAATTAAACAAGCGCTTATAGTTTTTTGTTTGTTTGTTTCGTTTCAATTTTTTTTTTTGTTTGCTTTCTGTTTCCCTTGCACAAAAACAACGAAATGATATGCGTTTGAAAATAAGCTTAGCAACAACAACTGCGCGCCAATAAGACAAATATATATATATGAATATATATAAAGAATACAAAACAAAAAAATCACCACAGATTTGTTTATACACACAAGGAGCACATATATGCGTGTGTATGTATGTACATGAAAAACGGAACTCATACTATGTAATGTACATGAATATAATAATGACAGTGCGCGCGCATTTCGTTGCATAACAATTGTGATTATATAACGTTGCAAAAATATTGTTTGTTTTGATTACAACAACGCACCGGCGGCGTTGTTTGTCAAACCACATTCAGCCGCTTAGTCGTTTAGGCGCTCTACTCTTGGCAGAAGCCCTCAGTCTCTTCAATGGCAAATGTCAACTTCTCCACCAGCTGATCGTAGCTCTTGTAGGGCGGTAAGTCCAGCCGATTGAAGCAGGTATGCGAACGCGGCAGCCACGTCTCCTTGCCCACCTTCTCAATGCAGAAGCGCTGCGGCCCGTTGGAGCCCATAAGTTCCGCAAAGCCGCCGACTGGCACACGACATGTGCCCGTGACGAATTGCAGCAGGCGCGCACGCTTCTCATTGTCCGTATCGCGCACGAACTGTTTGTGTGGGAGAAAGAGAGAGAGATAAAAACGTATGTTTATATAATATATTGTTACTTGTACAACAACAAATTGTCTACGCACCTGCCAGAACCACATAACTTGTTTGGAGCCGCGATTGTAATGTCGGTAAATTGTGTTGCGTTGCCAATCGTCCACGTCCACATCCTGCATGCCGCACAGTATGAGCTCTAGTTCGCGTTCATCGAAATATTTGAGCCACTCTAGCGGCACGACCTCATTGAAGCCTTCAAGGAACGTTTTCGTCTGCTGTTCGATACCTCTGAAATGCGATTATTTTTTGGTAAATTTTTTTTGTTATGTCGCAATATCAGCGTTAACTCTTTTGTAGGTGTTCACTCTACTCTCGCTCATTCGTGTCTCTCATTCTCTTGTTACACTCGCTGTATTTGAGTTGTGTTACTGTTGCTGTCTCACTCACACTATCACACATTTTCATAGTTTCACTAATTCTCAAACGGTTTATAATAAAAAATAAAATTGAGTTCTTATAGACTCTAATTATTGACTATGAACTCTTTTTGAGAAAACTATGTTTTTACGGAAATTGAACATATCTTAAATCAACGACCCGTAATCAATCTGGATCAGTTAATTTAATAGAGGCCTCCAAAAGTTTGTCGGATATTAAATTGAATTAAAACTCCAATTTATTGAAGAATAACTTTAAAACGAACAAATACTTTGAAGGATGCCAAATGCAACTCTTGAGGGAATCGATCTTTCATCTACAATTAATATTTTTCGTTTTGCGCCGAGAAACTTGTGGAACTCAATGCAACCCTGATAAGCGCTTACACGGCTTGTTTTCGGAATTTTAAAATTTCAGGAGGGTGTCGGAATACATCGGTCTCGACGGTTCGAGAGATCTAGTATGTGAATCACAATTCATCTAATACTCAACGAACGGGCTCACGGCTTGGCCTGTCGAAATTTCTATAGAGACATGACAATCAAGTAGTTTGAATTGTGGGACAACATCAAAGCGCACAAAGAGAGAGCGAAGCTAATGCCGTTCCCACGTCAGTCGGGTCTAAGTAACCGGAACGGAGCCGGATTTTTATCCGGGCAAGGACTAACAACTCGGCACCATTCCTCGAAATTACTTCAGAAAGGTTTTCGGCCACTACAACAACAACAGCATGAGAAATGCTGAATTCAGCCCTAATACATTTGTATACGGGTTTCTTTCGCAATTTTGGGGAAGCATCTTCATCGTCCTGAATTTGGAGTTTTAGAAAGATAGCATCTTTTGGTTATTCTTAATACAAGAAAAAATCCAATCATTTTCATAGACTTGGTTAACAAGTGTGTGGTCTAAAAGATTTTAGCCCGCAGCAACCACCCTAATGAGTATAATTTTACTAAATAAGCCAACAATACAATTTTCACTCCCAAACTACACTCACTACATACAAATGCATACAATTAGCGAAACGCACTTACCTCGTCATACGCCATTCCGTCATTAATGTTATATACTCCTCTTTATTCTCTTCGGTGACGCGCTCTTTCTCGCCATTCTCCTTCAATTCGTGGTGTATTATCTGGCCGAGCACCTCAAAGTCCACGCTGAACCACAGCTCCAAGCCACACTCGTCAATATTATTATCACGCACCCAAATTAATGAATTATAAAACTCCGGATCGATGGTCTCAATGTCTTTTATGGTTAGTTTCTTGTTCAGCATACGCTTGTAGAAAGGCATAGTAAAACCGGAATAAATGAAGCGACCATGATACAGCGCCATCGCAATGAAACGGCCGATGAATTTGAAATATTGCAAGTGATCGGGATTCACATACGAGGCCGGATTAATTTGTAGACTGTAGTTATTTTTGTTTGCATATTCGAAGAGGCAATACATGGGGTTGAGCACTTCGTGTGATAGTAAAAAGAACCATTCACGCGACACGCCACCATAGTCGAGACCCTCTTCGCCGCGGAATATAATATAGAGGCGGCGACGCAGTTCGTAGGCAGGCAAACGCATAATTTGGTGGTATGAATCCTCGAAGAGCGTTTGACGCGTCACCGTGATCTTAATGTGCGACGGCAATGCATTGCTCTGGCACAGGTAGCGGAATTGTGAGAGCTTCCAGCGGAAGGAGCGCTCATAAGCGCGCGGCACACCGTAAACACCTTTAGCACCCTTCGGTGCACCCGGTCGCGGATCATCAAATGTGGTGCGACGCGTATTGTGATCGACAAAGAAACGTTCGCCGGTTGTGGTGTAGCGTATCTCCCAACCGGGCGGTAATGGACCCTCATTCATCAGACTGACCTCTTGACCTATATTTACAAGGGAGAGAATGTATAAAAAAAATAGTTTCAGCTATTTCAAGGACTCACCTTGTGTGCGCGGATCTTCCCACTGTGTGGTGCGGTTCTTGTGATTCACAAAGTACACACGATTATCTGATTGCACCTTCTTCTCCCAGCCGTCGGGCAGCGGACCCAGCGCATCTTCATCATCTTGCGTCACAGCGGCTGTTACCGCTGTCGGTTGTTGTTGCTGTTGTGAGTAGAGGAAACGTTGATTGCCCTGCGCCACCACATGCGCACGCTGTCCCTGCCAGTGTTGGAAATGCATGAGCCGTTCACTGTTCGGTCGCTGCCAGGTAGTTGTGCGCGTATTGTGATCCACATAGTAGACACGCCCACGTGGATCTTTGCGTATCTCCCAACCGGGCGGTAGAGGCGTCGGTTTCTCCCAATATGTAGAACGCGTATTGTGATCTACGTAGTAACGGCGACCATATTGATCGAAACGTATCTCCCAACCGGCTGGCAGCGGCTCATCATCCGCTTGAGCAGCCTGCAGTTGCAAAAAAGAAACAATATTAAAATTTTATAATTGGTTGTATGTAACAACTGTGACCACTACTTACCTGCAACTGCTGATCGGCCACATTGGACACAGGCATTGCGCCTTGCGCCAACAGCGCGCCCTGATCGCCCGCCGCGCTCAACAGCGCGCTATCCATCAGTTGCTGTTGCGTTTGCGGTGGTTGTGGTTGTGACGGCAGCGGCAAGGGCGCCAAGCTGCTAGCACCACCACCGTTCGCATACATTTGCGACATTGGACGCACTTGCACACCGGCGGCGTTAACCGCCAAGGCGCCGCCATTCATCGATGGCATGCGTTGTACTTGCATTTGTGATTGATGCGGTTGCTGCTGCTGCTGCGCCTGCAACTGCTGCTGTTGTAGTGCAACATGTTGTTGTTGTTGCGCTTGTGGCATTGGCTGTTGCTGCTCCCAGACGGGTGGCGGCAGCGGTGGTGCGGCACGTCGCACGGCTCCACTCTGCACGTTACCACCACTGCCGCAGCGCTCCAAATTGCCATTGGCAACAGGTGAGCGTGAGCCACCGCCGACCGTCAAGTGCGCCATATTGCCACCACTGCCCGCCGCCGCTGATGTAGCCATAAGCGCGCCATTCTCAACATTGCGCATGCGTATGCGTCCACGTACGCCCGCGGCTGGTGTGAATATCGAGCCGTCGCCGCTGATCGTTGGCGGCAACATTTGCATGCCATTACCGTTTGGCTGCTGTACGCCGTTGGGCATTTCCAGCTTAAGTCCATTTAGCACTGCGACGAGTTCGCCGATTTTTGTTTGCCGGTTATCTGATTTGGAAGTAGCCAGCAAATCCATGGTCAGCTCGAGGTACTCGAACCGACCGTTTAACTGTTGCAGCACATGCGCTAAATTGATGATGCGCTCGCCTAGTAGAGTGTCTTTCCGAAAGCTTGAGTGATCGAGTACTTTGATGTGTAACACGGAGTTTGGTGTTACCTGAAAAGACGGGGAAATTCTTGTGTTTATGTATGTATATATTTATCGATATTTATTATGTTTAAGCAGTTTCGGTCCATCTGTCTTTGGTTTAGGTATACTAATATGAACTTGCCACATCGACGACTTTCATGAGACCTAAAGTTCATGATAGCCTACTTTACTCCTGTGACCAGGTCTATAAAGTAGCAAAAATCTTCTCTTGAATGATATATCAAAATATTCAGAACTCGGAGACTTTGGAGACCATTAATGCAGATAAAACTTGTCGGACTAAACTCCATCGCGTTCATCTGGTTTCATTGAAGGAATTTTTTGGCTTCTGCTGAAGAGTCCGTGTACCAAGCAAAAGAGTTATTCTTCAATCAATTCTATAATACTGAATGAGAGTGCCATTGGTATGTTAGAAAAAAAATAGAAGGTTATTGTGCTATCCCCTCTTGCAAAAGGTCTAACCTAGACTCATCAATCTTATACATTCAAGGGTCGCTAGGGAGTTTGGTATGTTTCAAAGATTTATGGATTTAATGGAAACCAAAAACACGGTCTTAGTGACTAACTCAACAAAGGTACTACCTTTTAAACCAAAACAATAAAAATAATATACTAGATTATATCGTCAAAACAGCTTCCATAAACTCCAGTTATTAAGATTTCGATTCTAATTTTAGCAGAGGAAAAGTAATGCTTCGGAGAGAGCAATAGGATATTTTGAAGCTAAATCTAAGCACATGCTAAGCTCCTTGACAGTCCCCATAACTGGCACAGATCCTGATTTATATGAACCAAGTTTTGTCAACTCGACAGCATTCCTCTAAACCATTTCGGAAATATTTTCTGCCGCTACAACAACTGTAGTTATAGACAACAGTGTCACACTACCAACCCAAGCCCATTTAAAACTCTGGTGCTAGTGTAACCTAGAAACAATTCCAGTAAATTATATCCTAACCTCACTTACGCAGTAGAAGTCCCTCTCTTTCTATTTATTTAAAAATAAACTTTATAAGCCACGATAATTATACAAAAGAGCTAAGTTGTAGATCGGCAGGGTAGGAATGAGGGTAAGGAGCATTCGATACAAATAAACTTATTTGGTTTTGTTTTTTTTTCTGTGACACTCATACTTGTCGTACTTTTAAGTATACTATAGCATATACGCACGCACAACAAAAACAACAATTTGCAATCAGATCTTGGTATTCAAGCAATTATTGTCGCACTTCGCCGATAAAATTACAAAACAAACAACACAAGTGTATAATGGCACATCTTCAAAAACAATAATAAAAAAAATTATCATAAAACAATAAGTAAAAAGAACCATACACCAAGGTGTGGTGGGTCTGAAGTGTGCGCAGCTTGTTGGGAGAATAAGGAGTGGGCACGCGTTCATATTTACCTGCCCATCAAAACCACATAAAAGTCAGAAGTTATCAAAAATATGATTTTTCTAAGAGCTACTCACTTTCAATCGATGCTCTAGTGAACAGACAATCAATGTGAAGTGAGTTGAAAAGCAATTATTTTGAAATCAATAAAAAAAAAAGTTGAAGTAGCGGAAAATAGCAGAAATGAGTGAATGTGTGTGTGTATGTGTAGAATATAAGTATTTCCGTTTATTTATGCGCGTATATACATATATACAAGAATATATATATGTACAAACGTACGCATATACTCGTATTTACAATAACAACAACGGATGAATGAGCGCCCTTTATAATTTTTAATAATAACAAGCTATTTGTATGTAATTACAGCAATATCTACTTCTACTAACGGCACAGAATGACAGCTGTCGAAGTTGACTTTTAAAATTCTCAACAATTATTCAAAATTCAATGAGTAATTACAAATTATATGCATGCACAAATGTATATGTGGGTGATTTTGAAAGGTCAGTTTGTTTGGAAGCTATATCCTATAGAAGTTCTATTTGAACGCTATTTTCTGTATTGCCTGCATTGTTTTCCGTTTCCTGTTTGTCCGTGTACCGTTAATAGAAATTACATTTTCTATTTCTAAACATACTACTCATCAACATACCAGCACTGTGAATTCCTCATTCCATTTCGGTAGATAAGTATTCTTCACCACATCAGTTTTGCGTTTACTTTTATTATCGATTACTAGTTCCACGTAAGGATTAGGCTTTAGAAATCCATTATTGCGCAGTGAAGCTTCCTCAACTGTGACAAGTATACAAAAGAAAGTAGTCAATAAATAATTTAGTTTATTTATATGTATCTGCGTATGTGTTGATATTTGGTTCTACTTTTAACTTACTAGTTACACTCAACTGGTGATAACCTTGATTGTTGGCAGTGCTGCCACTGGCCGTTGTGCCCGCTGCCACCGCAGCAGCTGTCCCTGACGCCATTGAGGGTGCATTCAAATTAATATTGCTACCACCCATATTGCCACCAATGCCACCGCTGCCATTGCCGCCACCAATGCCAGCAATGCTACTACCACTGTTATTAATACTGCTGCCCACTGTTGAAACAGTAACGCCGCTACTGGTCTGCATGACGCCACCTACACCGGCATTCCCAGCCATGTTGGCTGCCTGTGTTGCTGTTGCTATTGCTGTTGGTATGGGTGTTGGTGTTGATGACACTGTCGCTGTTGCTGGTGCTACTGTATAGTAGTCAGCAGCTGCATGCCCTATGGAAGCTGCTGACATAACATTTCCATCGGCCATTAACGTCCGGCACTAACTCTATTTTAGCACTTTAGCACTTGTGCGTGCAGCAATTACTGCGTGCTAATGCTCACTTCCACACCACCGTATGGTAGTAAGTGAATTGAGGCTTTTAACAGCAACAAAAATGAAATAATAGCAACAAAAAACGTTGAGTTGAAACACTGCCAAATTTTTGTCACAATTTACGTGCTAATTGCGCCAACTGCTATTATCGCTTTACTATTTTTTTGTATGTTGTTGTCGTTGTTGTTGTTTTTGCAATTACGTACTATTACCACGTTAAATTTATTGCGTATATTTATTATGCAGTTGACACAATTTTTTTTCTCACTCACTTATATTTATTTCTACACGTTTGGCTGAAGCTAAAAAAAAACACTCCACAATTCAGCTGTTGAGCACCGTCGTCTGGCCACCACCGCTGCCAGCAAACAGAAAACAACCTGTAAAGAAAAGTGAGTTGAGGTTAGTTCACATTCAGTGGATTACTAGCATATAGTGCATCGTTATGTCTATGACGCCAGTAGGTAATAAATATTATCGCGACATATTATTTGTTATTATACTAAATATACATACTAAAGAAAACAAAAAAGCTTGAATAAAATAAAAAGATTCTTTACAGTGGTATATAATGTTTTTTTTTTTGTTTATTTTTAAGCGCTTTTGGCGCACACCACTATAACCTTCGGGAAACAAGAGTAAATATTTTATTAATAGAATGTAGTTGCGCCTAAATAGGCAAGAGAGGATTATAAATTTATTGTTCCCCCAAAAGTTATTAGAATATCAGTCGTTGAATATCGTATAGCCATTCCGACCTTCATCGCTTATACCTATTGCTAACTAGAGGAGCCCTTATGCCCACCAATATTACGACTACCTAGCTTCAATATTCTCACCAGAAAGGAAACTTGAGAGAACACTTGGCGACGAATATCGCAACAGGAACGAACAAACATATGTTTTTACTGAAAGTTCATTCTTATCGATTTGGTTTAGTAAACCAATTTCAATTGGACCACTAACCTCCCGAAAAAAATACTATAAATACCACAATTATTGTCCAGAACTTGTTTAATTTATGGTATGTTACACTTTTTAAACACACTGTAAATAGTTGTTCGTTATTTCGGTTGCCGAAATACATACTTTCGCCGGCATAAATAAGTTCGTGCGTCATACTAGATAATTTGCAACATGAAAACAACAAAAAAAATTGCTTATTATTTATTAAAATATTAGTTGCTATTTTTTGATAAACACGTTAATTTTCGACTTTATGACAATTTGGTTATATGATAAGCTCCGCGTCGGCGTTTAACATCACTTCATAATCATAATCGTGAGCTTAGATAAGCATAGCGAATGTGACATATTTGATGAGAGCTTGGGAACAATAAGTAATTTTTTAGGCAAATTAAAGTCAAATTTTGCTTATATAATGTTGAAATACGTATAACACGAGGGTTAATAAAGTGGTATAACAAAGAGTTGAGTGTGTGAAAGTAAGAAATGTGATAAGTGAGAACCACGGCCGTGGAGAAACTTTTTAAATAAACTTGAATAAAAATATTTATAGAAGCTTATCTGAGAGATTTAAAATTTATAACATTGACCAAATAAGTTTTATATATATTATGTATGTACACATTTATTTAAAAAAATATTTATTTTTACATAGCTATCTTTCCGTTAATTAATATTAAATAGACCAAGGAAATATAGTAAAGTGTCTGCTAAATACCCTTCATGAATATAAAAAGAATACACTGAATTTGCTGGTTATGGTAGTTCTATTTTAAACAGAATCTTATCAATAAGATTTTCAGAAAATTCGGAAATGCTTTTGCACTTTGGTGTGCTTATTGTAGTATCAGCTACTGTAAAATCAGTGTAGCAACTACTATATTTATTGTGCAAAGCAGATAATAGAAAATCAAACGGTCATTTGACTGATGGAAGAGTTTTTCTGCATGATTAATCCACCTGTGCCTATTATATACCCTAGCGCTTTTTTCGATAAATATTAACCGCCAGCAGCGTGATTTTAACCAATTTTATCACCAACAAGAGTTGTGAGCACATTAACAACTGTTATCAAGCCCTATCACTGGAAGGAAGCTAAACATTGCAAAAGTAAATTTTATGAAAGTCAGAATGAAAAGAAAGTATAATCAAAGAAAATGTAAAGTCCATGATAAAAATTAACGGATATTGATAAGTGCACATAAATAAGTATTTATGTAAGTGCATGCAAGGATCATTATGCCAGCAACACGCAAATCGAGTGAACAACTCATCAAAGTCACAAAGTCGATAGTGTAGGTATTTTTTGTGAAATGATTTCGTAAGCAGTTTATATATATGATTATAAGCGTACATACATATATACAATTGCACTTATTTATATCAGTTTCATGCCGCTGAAAGCCTTTACAAACATTATAAATACATACATACATATAGACAAAGGCAAAGGCGGAGTCATGTAGGCGGCAGGAAGGCAAGTTATAAGTATATTACCGACGAGTCATTGATAGCGTACACTTTTAGTTGGCAAAACGAAAGCTATGTATATAGTAACACAGAAACAAAGGCCCCGCCACCCCGCCGCCATAGTCAATGCACTTTACTCAGCAGTACATATTTTTAAGCTCAGACAGGAGATAAGCTGCCGAAACAAAGTATGTGCAGGCAAATGAAGCGCTACAAACGTAGCAAAAACACAACCAGCAAGTAAGCAAAGTAGTGAATAGTACATATGTTCGATTACAGCTACAAAGGAATCTTGGTTCCTAAAACAATATAGTAGGTATATAAAATATTTAGGTATTTCTTTAGATTACATTTGTACATTGTCCAAAGAATTGCCTTAGAAAGCTGTCGTTAGTGCGTATGTTATACATATATTCAAGTAAATATTGCAAAGGCGTAACCACAAATGTTCTCTTGGCCAGAAAGGCTAACAAGTGAATAGCAACACCTGGCCACTTTCAACCCCATCCAAACCTAAAGACTATATGTAACTATGAAACTTGGCTGCCAAACCATGCGAAACGTTTCCGACCAACTGACCAACTAAGTAAAACAACATCATGTCAAGTTAAATACCATACCACCTTAGCTGCATTTACATTCCAATGAGAGGGGTACCTCACCCTATATTTTGTTTGCCAAGTCTATGCGCGACATTTATATACAATTTGCAATAAAATGAAGGCAAAGGTCATACCAAACCATCTAAATTGACCAACGTATACTGGCTAAACAACAATATTGTCCTAATAGAAAACTTTATGGTATTGTAGATGGAAAATTTATACGCTTAACAATCCAATTGCACGAATACTTACACATCAATTTTTCGTTGTATATTGTAACCAAGCAATTTCTAGCACTTTAGGCGATAATAAATTACAGAGATTATTAGTTATTGCTGATTTATAGTTTAGGCTTTTTAGGGCCTTTCTTTGTTTTTTCTTCGATTAACAATTTAAAATGTGAAAGGTTTTTTGCATTTATGATTTGATTACAAGCAGAAACTTTTACAAGAAGATTTCAAGCAACACTTTTCACTAAATGTACAGAAGTCACCACGTCAATAACTGTTTTCTATTTTAAATATGTCAATAATATTATTTTTGTTTTTAAACCCAAAAGTTATTATTTTTCACAAAAAATTTTCAGCTTCTCGACCCGTGAACACCACAAAAATTCTTTCGTTTCAACGTCTGTTCTCTATCTGACATTCGCAGCCTTTTTATTTTCCTATTGTCACAGATTCGCTAAAGTCAACGAATATGACGATGACTCGTTCAAATTTAACATGGTTGTATTTTGACAAAAATTTTAATTGCCGTACCAAAAATATATATGTATACTGAAAAAAATAAGTTTAAACATTTTCTTAAACCCACTAAACAAATATGATAAATAAGGTTTGCAGGAAATAATTTAATTAATTATTATTTAAATTTTAAGAAATATTCACACATTTCTTTTGTTTTATAAGATTTTGTCCACTTCTGCCCACCGTGCAAGCCTTGATCAGCCGTTTGGCCGAACATACTACGCGGTAGTATTTGTACGTATATATTTTCATTGAAGAAATGCCGTGTTTTTGTTTACATTCAATAAAATGACTGAATTGATAAATTTGTTTAAGAAATTAAGTGAGTTTTTTGATCGTAAATTACTTTGGGAAAACATTGAAGAGGCTTACGAGGATGATGCTGAAAAAGAGCAAAACAAGAATAAATCGAATGCGGAAGAGCAGCCTCCAACTACTTCTCGGCAAGCTAAGTCCACTGTACCTGAATTGCCATTTGTGCAGCGTGCACTCAACGATCCGCAGGTGTTGTCCACTCTACTAGAACTATGCTCTGCCATACGTATTTTGCGGAGTGAATCAAGTGCCAGCTATGATAATACCTATGATTGCTGGGATGAGGTGGTTAAAGTGTCACCGCGTGACTCCTACTTAAGCTTCGTGTATGCTTTAGCGGGTCTAGCAACATTGGATGCTGCTTGTGCCGCATATACAAAGCTTGCTCTTGCTGCCGTCAATACATATTTTCTTTCGCTAACTATCCCTGGTGCAAAAGGATTTCATATCTTTGAGCCCGAGGTAATAGCGCATTGCCTTCAGGTATTCGGTTTGATAGAACGCATACAACATCCTGACATTCTACGTCGAATGTCGAAACAGCAACCTATCGAGATATGGGTACGATTCTCAACGTTCTGCGATGACTTCAAATTGCTGCTAAGATATGTGCATTTCAACGATCACAAAGCCACACGAGACATCTTGCTGAAGAAACTAGTGAATATATTGTACATGAATTATGAGCGTGGTTATGCCAATATGTGTAAGTGAAATTTCGTCATGTTTCCCACAAATCGTATTAATTTCGTGTTTTATTTATAACCAAATTAGCAGAACATTTCTATATATCTAAAATACAAAAACTGATAATCATTGTTATTGATATTTATACGAGTAACTTAATTGATAAAGCCATAAAGTGTTTAGCCAATAGCACGTTTCATAAATAAATTTTTTATAGGCGAAATAGTGTCTGTGAGCTGTAAACCTAGGCTGCGCAGCAAAACCACCGGCGTGAATGTGGTCGAGTAGAGTGTATGCAAACCATGCACACCCACCATTATAGGCACGTTCTTCGACAAGCTACGTTGTTCGTATTTAATAAGGTAGTGATTGTCACTGAGTTTTGCACCAGCATACGCCGCCTCAGAAAGCACTTTAACAAGTTCACGCACATCACTGAACCCTAAATTCACACCTTGACCTGCGAGTGGATGTACTCGATGAGCGGCGTCTCCAATCAAAGCCGCACCGGTGCATACATATGATGAGGCATGTAAAAAGCCCAAAGGAAATGATGCACGTGATTTTTCTATAACTCCATTTACGGCAGGCGGATATTGTCTCAGCATATCGGGATTACGTCCAATAATCGAGTTTAATGTATTCATTGCATTGACAACAACTCCATTCTTGGGGTATTCCTTGAAAAAAGCTTCATTTAATGCTTTAGTGAAATCCGCGTCAGGCAATTCCAACAAATGTTTAGCATGTGGAATGGTTGTACTCCACACCACCGAACTGAGTGTGTCGCTTAATGGTAATAAGGCAACCGGTCCGGTAGGTAAGAAACGTTGCCAGGCCACCGTATTATCACAAGCGTCTTCTAATTGCACGGTGGCTACCACTCCACGACGTTGATACTCCAAACTAAATACATCGATATTCATTTGTTTACGAACCAACGAATTGGCGCCATCAGCGCCTATCAGTAGTTCACATGTTAATATTTTGCCATCTTTAAGGTTCACTTGCGAATATTTATCGCCAGTGTCTACAGAAAGTTGTACGCCTTCAATGCGCGCATTGTTACGTACCTCCACATTCTGCGCATTTGTGTTATCAGCCAGTTGTGCATACAGAGCATCCAACATTAAATCATTTTCAATAATGCAAGCCACATCAGCGGCGAAATGTTCATCTTGAAATTTGATTAAGGCATCACTACATGCATCCCACACTTGCATCTGTTTAACATGTTTTACTCTACGTTCTTCCATGTAATCCCAAGCGCCGATCGATTGGAAAAGTTCTACACTGTTATTATTAATAGCGGAGACACGGTTGCCATATTGCGCTTCGACATTGAAGCCTCTGAAAGGCGGTGCGCCCTCAAGCAATAATATCCGTTTGTCATTTAAAACTTTATTTTTGCCCAAAGCCACTGCGAGTGCTGTGCCAACGAGTCCACCACCACCAATTATGATGTCATAGTGTTCTGCAGAGGATTTCGGTTTTTGTGCATGGTCATCTGCGTAGCTCTTCGAACTGACACAAATTGAACGCACAGCATGCAGCTGCTTGAAAAGCATACGCAAATTAAGTGTGCCAGTTGGTTTTCTTAAAGCAGACATTGTTTTGATACCGCGGCTAAAATTTAAAAATATTTGAAATTAAATTGTGAAATCTTTATTTTGATTTTCTACCTTTCCAAAATTATGCGGCACTTTGATTACTTTCGGTCTTTTTCGGTTCTCTTTTGATTTGTTTCAATGCTTTGATTTCTAAATTTTCTGAAACAGCTGATGCGAAACACAGTGTTGCATTTTGTGCAGGAACTGATTTCTTTAATTATATCGAATGCTCTTTTTATTTCCAATTTCCTTTTAACCATTTCCGTTGTAGCAAATTTAATTATATATTTCTTAACGCTTTTAAACAATTATGTTTTTAGATGCTGCCAATCTACACGCCAAATGCTTCGAAATTTTTGACGAAGTAGTAAACGCGCATAACGGCGAACCGGAGGATACACTGAAGAAGCTAATGAATATGACAGTTTTCCTGCACACTTACCCGCCAAAACCGAAAAGTACAAGCGGAACTGTCATTAGCGGTGATTGCGAACATATCTCCGATTGGTTTATCAAATGTATTTCGAAATATCCGCGTCTGCTTGTAAAAGTTTTGAATTTCTATATCGAATGCATAGTCACCAATCCAATAAAATCTTGGAAAACAGAGCAGACACAACGCGCGCTAGAATATGCCGCAAAATATGATGCTGCACTTTATACCACCTGTAATGAGTCATCAGTGGAGTTCTTGTGTGAAGCCATCTATGCCGATGAGGTAATGATACGTACACGCGCCATAGAATTAATTTCACGGATTTTGCAGCTGGAGGCTCATGTAAATTGGCAAATGTTTCGACACGAAGTATCGGACATACCACGCGAAGTATATCTCATTAATGAACTCATAAAGAGTTTGCAGGATTTTAACAACACTGTTAAACTGAAAGCAGTACAAGCGCTGCATCTTGCGCTCACCAAAGGCTCACCAAACACTGTGAAAATACTAAACGAAGGTATACGCTATACACTTTATCTCGATCTTGGTGTCAAGCTGCCAGATGAACCACGTGTACGTAAGAATGAAATACGCTACGTGAAACCCTCTGCGCTGGAGCCGAAGTACAGTTTCGAAGGACATGGTTTGGTAGAGTTGTCATTCATGCATTTGCCAGAATATGTTTATGAAAATCTCTTTCAAAGTCCCCAATCATATATCAGACGTGCGGGTGTAATGTTTATGGAGCAACTAATCAAACTAAATCCACTTATTATTTTCAATACAAATTTTGTAAAAGAAACAACGCGACTCGTTGATGAACCCACTGCCTTAGTGCGGAAACAAACATTAATCAGCATCGACAGCATTCTCGGCTGCTATCCGAACTGTTATCCGGTTGTGTGGGTGTGGTGCAAGGTTGTGGCGCCCATGTTGCGCGATGGCGATCCAAAGAATATTGAATTGGCTATGGATGTAAGTGGGTAATATTGTGTGCATTTATTTATGTAATCCAAAATTTGTTTGATGACAGTGTTTTCGCGCACGCGTATTAGCAAATATGCGCGGTATCGATCAATCCAATCAAGCGGAACACTTTATGCCTTGGGTGATTATACGCACAATGCTGTCAACGCAGCCGCGGCTCTATCTGCAAGAATGCTTTCACATGGCTTTACAGCAACGCTTGCTAAAGTAAGTGTTTTATAATTTGTTTGATTTTATACGAATTTTATCAAAAAGTTAAATTTAAATCACATAACCTCAACATGTAATCTTTATAAAATCTTGCAGTCCACAAATACTCAGCATAATCGAGTCACATTTACTCACCTCGAATTCCACAGAAGCTTGGATCGTACTCAACTTCGTTTCTGGAAAGTTGAAGAGTAAAGAACCCGACGCACTCATACATCTTTTCATATCACTGAAATCGGTATTACACAATATGTTCCCACAACTATACATACTAAACAAACATTTTACTATTTCTTCTCCATAGTGGAACAAAGAACAAAATATGCTTATTGCTCTGGAAGTGCTCGCCAATTGCATACAAGACTTCTCGCATACAGCACTCAATCAAGCTTTCAATCACATACTCACGCAAATACGCGAAGGTCAAATCTTACCTGTACTCATTGGCAAAGCATTTGATCTGCTCATACACATCGACAATTGCTCGCAATCGCAGGCGACCAAAGGCAAAAACCTCAAATGCAATCCACTTGAGTTAACCGAAAAAGCTTGGTTGCTCGAATTGCATGATTTGCTGGAATTTCGGATACTCTCGGGCATAGCAGATTTTCCCGATAACCGCGCCACATTTATGTCTCATCTGTACTCCTACTCAGAAGTGAATTTGCAGACGCGTTTGCGCCCACATCACACTATTATCTCCTTCGTGCACAAATACATGAGCGTGTGCTTGAAATTGCCGGAGTCGGAGTTGGATTTGGAAAATGAGCGTCTCTTCAATTCGATGATATTGATTGCTGGTCGTCTATCTCTACGTGATGCCGTTACGGCCGGCACTACTTGTAAACTTTATGGTGCCATATTGAAAATCATCGATCGTCCACCAATCGTGAACACAATAATCGTTTCATTAACGGATCTTTGTAAGAAGCATACGCAAATTGTGGAACGTATCATTGAGCACGTGCTGGCGAAGTTATCATCGCCGTATGTCATGAATCGTGTGGAGACATTTAAATGTTTCGAGAAATTGGTCTTGCAGGATCAGTTGAAATTGCGTGGTTCCTTGTTGTTGGCGCTTATGTCTGCTATTTTAGATGAGAATAGAGAATTGGCTACGCGTGCTTGTGATTTTTTTGAAGAATTTCTCAGTAAGAAGAGTTCAACGCTCTTTCAGAAGTGTTTAATCGAATGTCCATTCGTCTTCAACGAATACGAGGTGTGTCCGGGCGCATGTGGATGCTTGGGGAATATAATATTATCAAGTTTGTATTTTTTTCTTTTACAGAATTTCGACGGTTTGGATAGCTTTTCGGATACAAGCATTAAGTCGCCTTTGAAAGGAGAGGCAAAGCGTAAGAGTCGTCAATTGCTTTATAATCACATGCTGGCAACGGTGGATGAGGTGAATTTGGTGCTCTATTTTGGGCAACTCAAACTGATTTCAGGTAAGTCGGAGTAGCAAAAGTTTTAAATCAAGATGAACTTCTTTATATACCCTTTTATGCTATAAGAAATGTACCTGTGAAGGGTATTATAGCTTCGCTCCATATTGTTGTTTATTTTTTTAGAAAAATCACTACGTGACGCCTGCATGAAAAGCCCTGAAGGCATCGCATTACTCAAGGATGTACTATTCATTTTAAAACGCGTTTGCCAACTGACCAAGGAGCAAAAGCCCAACGCTGACAACAAAGAGGGCGACGGTGAGGATAATGCTACGGATGATGCAATCGCGCAAGCAAACGAAGCAGGTGTGGCGGATGAGGCAAGCACAGCAAAAGCTACAGGTGCCACCACCGCTGGTGGTGTGGGTCGGGGACGCGGACGAAAACGTGAAATAACTATGCCGGATGCGGTAAGAAAGAAAAAAACAATTTCATAACAAAATTCATTCGATTTGTTTCCATTTTTAGCTGAATCTACTCGAAAAGTCTTTGATATTCATACCCACCATTCACGGTTGCTTCACTGCCCACGCCGATGATGCATTGCAAAAAGCGTTTGATGATTTGGGCTTTGCATTGGCAAAGCGCTTTCCCAATCTGGTGCATTATGCGCAGCCAGCAAAGTTTTGGTGCAAGTATCGTGAGAAAATAATCACGGATTCGCCGTCGAAACAAAAGAAAAAGTCAAAACGAAAAGGCAAAGATGCCAAAACACCCGATAAGCCTAAAGCGAATTCAACGCAAGTCGAAGGAGATCTGGTTATGGCTGAGGAAATCGATGATGATTTGGAATGTGACTCAACGGATGAAAGTGATTTTTGTTCGGACGATGACATGCCATTGGCGAGCACGATGTGTGCCGGCGCTTCACCACAGAAACGTGTGCGTTTAAGCGATGCCGAAATACCGATGGAATATTTATTTAATCCGAATATCTGAAAGTTGGAGTGCTCCTCTAGCGCATGTGTTGACACGTAGAGGAGCGATGGGTAATAATACTTGCAATATACTTATGTATCAACTATGTTATATAGAATGATTTAAGGTTATGCAGAGAAGTTTGTTACTATTATTTGATTGCCTTAGTTTAATGCATTTATTTACTTTTATTTTATTTTAAGTGACAGAAAAGACTCGAATAGTTGGTATGCTTATATATTTTTTAAATTCAATTAGTATTCTAATTTTTAATATTGACAGAGGAATGGAATAAAAAGGAATACGTACGTAGACGTAAATATTATGTATAATATAAATGAGGTTAAGTTTCTCATACAATTTATTATATAAGTGTTATATAATACCAATTTGTTATATATTAATAAACTAATTCTCGAATTAATACTTACATATATACTTGAGATACACTTACATATACATATATATGCATGCCATTACATAAATTATATATTGAATATTTATAGCTCAGTAATATATTGTACGCATCAAATTTCATATAATAAAATGTTATATTAGCAAAATTTTAAGTTTCATGCATAATACTATTTACATATGTATTTCAAAAATAATTGTTTTTTATAAGAAAAACTCAACGAATTTAAACAAAAAAAATAAAAATTTATTAGAAATAGTATAATAAACATAGAATATATATTTTCAGTTTAAAAAAAGAACCCAAAATTCGAAAATCTACAAGAAACATTAACGCGGAAACAGTGATATGTATACAAGAAATTTAACACAAAATTATATTAGAAACGAAATACGGTTCTGGGATCAAGACTTTATGAAATAATAAGACCAAAATGGAATAACAAGGTAAGAATTCAACGTAAAACATTTACATATATACAATTTATGGAGACAATGTTTTTATGATGACTGGAAGTAGCTTAGATTTTTGTTATTGGAAAGCTTGCTATGACGTTTGTGTATCAAATTTGACATCAAAATTGTGATGCTCCACCAAAAAGATCAAGAGAAAGCCATGTTTCAACAAAGAGCTTTGAGTCTATACCCAAATTTTTTGAGGCTGTTAATATACATTTTTTGTTGTTTTTGTAGCCGCAAAAATCATTCCTGAAGCAATTTAGTGAAATGGAGCCGAGTACAGTTCTTGGCCGAATAAAAATTCTAGTCCATTCCGTTAATTTAGACCCGACTCTCGTGGGTCGAATCGCTTGGTTCGCTTCAAATGTTTCTCAGCAGCCTGGCGAAAGCTGGGTATTTTGAGAGTAGTTGTGCAATATTCAAACCAAAAATGACCTTAATGTTGTTAACCTAATTAACGGCAACTAGGCCGTTCCCACGGTCGTCATCAAAAGAGGGGTTTCTCATCCGAGGCTGTTTGGTCCTTTGCGCGTTAGCCACGGCGAATATCGCATTCGATGGAACGATGAGCTGTACGAGATATACGACGACATTGACATAGTTCAGCGAATTAAAAGACAGCGGCTACGCTGGCTAGGTCATGTTGTCCGAATGGACGAAAACACTCCAGCTCTGAAAGTATTCGACGCTGTACCCGCCGGGGGAAGCAGAGGAAGACCTCCACTCCGTTGGAAGGACCAAGTGGAGAAGGACCTGGCTACGCTTGGAATATCCAATTGGCGCCACGTAGCGAAAAGGAGAAACGACTGGCGCGCTGTTGTTAACTCGGCTATAATCGCGTAAGCGGTGTCTACGCCAATTAAAAAGAAGAAGAAGGCCGTTCCCACGACAATCGAGTCTAACTAATCGGAACGGTCCCGGATTATTAAACGGCCAAGGACTGTCAACTCGGTCCCATTATTCGATATTACTTCAGGAATGTTTTCTACCGCTACAACACTAACAACACTATTTCCAGGACAGTTGAGTCTACGTAACCGTAACAGTCTCTAACTTCTATCCGGTCGAGGAATGTCAACTTTACAGCCTACATGAAAATTATTTACTAATGCAACAACAAGAACATACTTCTAGCAAAACTTCCAATTAATTAAACCCTTTTCTTTGGTGTATGTTATTGTAGAATGCGCGATGTACTCGGACATTAGAGATTTAGTTGGTATGGGGATTAGCTGGACTGATGAACGTTGAGATGTTAGCAGTGTGATCTCCACTAATCAGAATGCCCTGCAATAACGGTCATTTGCGCATGAATTGTTTAGACATCGCCTTTTGACTGGGAATTAGGGTTAGCTTCTTGTGTGAGTGGTTTGTGCGTATGGGGTTCAACCCTTGGTCAGCAGTCAAGCAGTATGCAAGCTCAACTGGTATTAGTTTCGGCTAAGAGATTTGAGCGGAAACTTAACTCTGGTACCACGGAGAGCAGAAGTCCTTGGAGTTCACTCCAACATGCTCATGCGTACTGGTCTCTCGAGGAGTATCGTGGTGGTTGTGGTTACGAGCGTGAGAAGAATTGACACTTTGTCAGATGAATGTGGAGTTGTAGTGCAACCGGGTGCCGTTCACAAAGTACAGCCGAGGTTTTAGATGGGCCTCGAACCCTACCAAGGTGGTTAGTGTGTCAATTCCACAACGCTAATTGGTACAGAAAATGCCAAGCATTGATTTGATACACAGTGCTTTTAAGCGCCTTTGGGTAGGGCTGTCGTTAGCAGGTACCCACTTTAAACAGATCGTACGTTGTCTCTCCCTTATAGCCAAGACCAAAACGAAGTTTTAATACAATTTTCTTTACTGATCTCAGATTATAGTCCCAAAAAGAAAAAATATTGAACAATTCACGGAAAAAAATTCTGAATACCTCGTAGCCCTCATTCAAATACCCAAGTCTCGTTAGTCTCCAACCGGAAAAAACTCTTTCAATTCCACTAACTTCGTAGTTTCAACAGTTCAGTCCAGGTAATTTTTTCTCAAAATAATTGACTTAATTACTGCTAGGTCAATATCAATCAAATATGTAGACATATTACTGCAGCGGAAATTCTGCAGAAAGAATATTTGAAATAGCAAATTCGCTTTTTTACGGCCTAATGATTTTGGATTTTGGATCCAGGTAATTATGTTTATTCAACTTAACTTCAACTCCTTTAAGACACGAGGGTAATCGCTGAGCCATCCATCTACGCATAGTTCTATACGCACAGAACGCTACACCCTATACGAGTTATTGTTGCGGTTATTCTAACCTCTATGATTTCCAATCGAAAAGTGGTTCGCGCTTAATTTCACGTGTCTCAATTCACCGACGGCGGCACACTTCCAATTGACCAGTATTTACCTTTTCACAGCTCCTCTTTCCGCACAGATTCGTGCAAACACCCTGAGGTGATAGCCAGAAAGCCGTTGCCGGTTCGTAATACAATACGAGTTGCTAGTAGCACGCTGCAATGGCGAAGGCGTACGAAAACAAAACTAGAAATACCAGACTAATTAGATTAAATGCTATTTTTCATGTCAAGTTCTACAGAACAGAAATTATTTGAATGCATCGCAAAGTGAATTCGTTTCAGTGCGAGATGGACTTTACTTAGCGACGCGCGCGTTCAAACCACACACACTGCTCAGTGTAATTATTAATGAGCTCCAGTTAGTTGTTATGTAAATATCCAATTATTTGGAAACACCCCAAATTATAATGAATAATAACGAATATTGCTTCGATGTGCAACGGAAATCTTACGAATACGAGCAGAGTTACGAAAACGACTCGAAACTAAGTCCGGACACTTACGAAAGCGCGAGTGAAAACTTACTCACCGATTATGAAGTTGTGAGCAACGAGGAGGCGGACGACGACGACACCGTCGAAGTCGCATATCGAAAGTTACGACGCGAAAAGACGGAAAGTGCTGTGCTTACCAAGAACTCACCGCTTCACGCAAGCGGCGAGCGCGCTGAACTCTGTAAATTGCACCTGAGTTTGAGCGCAGAAAAAATATCGTTGAAATCACAGTCGGAGAAAATCGATAAATCGAACGCGTCGCTGGCAACGGAAATTGCGCAGCAAAAACAAAGCGCAAGCGGTCGCGAGCGTTGTGGACGTGTGGCGAAATCTACAAGCGCAAGTGGGTTCTGTCCGCGGCATAGACGCCAACAACCACAGACGCAGCAACAGTTGGAGAAGAATAAGCCAAAACAATATGCGCCGATTAATTTCACAATAGTGCCGATTAATGTGGCGACGCAGAGGCGTGTTAACGAGCGCAAGCAATACGAAAATGGGCGTGATTTGCCAGAAATTGTGTTGACATCCTTCGAGCAGCAACAGCAACAACAACCGAAGCAACAAAGCTTCAAAACTGGTAAAGTACCTGCGTCGCCCGGTTACGAAGCGCCCGCCACGTCTAAGCGTGATACAATGCCGAAAGGCGGCAATACAACGTATTTTCAACAAAAGGAACCGCAACAACGATTCCCGCAATCACAGCAATATCGCAGTGTAATGTTAACGAAAGCGGAAATAGCAACCCCACCACCATTACCGCCACCGCCACCATCGCCTGCACCCTCACCAACAACATCCGCAACAACAACAAAAGCAAAGAAAGTCACCAGATTTTCGCGTGCGCCCGAATTCGCCAACAATCACTTCGAGCTGCTACCAGCCGCAAAGCTCACCCCCACCGCCGACGCGGCGGCTGTTGCACCCGCGTTACCAGTGAAAAAGCTACCGGATGCCGAGGATACGAGCATAAGCGAGATTAATTCGCAGCCTGGCAGCTCTACTTCACCGGAATCCCTAATGGATAATGTGCTAAGCGCTGCGTCATCGGTCTCCGTGCGCAGCAGCAGTCTGAGCAGCGCTGGCGGCGGCAGCGGTAGTGGCGGCAGTGAAATTCTAAAATTTCTCAATGTCACACAGAACGAAAGCTTAACGCGTAATGTGCCACATGTTGCTATGGCAGCCGTGGCCATAGAACAACAGCAACAACCGCAGTCACATCAGCAACATGTCGTTGCACAGCAGACAAAGGAATTGTACGATAATCGCTCATTGAACTTAAAATCGCCCGTTACGAGAGGCTTGTCGCCGTTAATGACAATAACGGCGGTAAAGCAAGCCACAACAGCGGCACTCACACCCGTGCCACCAACGCCAACCGCAACAACGCCGTTACAACTGTTGTCGCCGGCGCGCACTCTGACGCCCTCTCCCTCCACGGTGTTGGCATTGGGTGGAGCGTCGTCATCGCGTTCGGGTGAGACGCGTGCGCTGCAACCAACCGAACTAATCGAGGCGTCAGCAAATCGTTCAAGGTGCGTTAGACCGTATACACTTCAGTGGGTTTGCGTATGCGTGCGGTCAGGGTCGCAGGGAAATAGGGAAATTTGAATTATTCATATGTATGTATGTTACATACGAGTGTAAAAGCATGAAACGGACATAAAACAAGTAGAAAGTAAACAAAAGAGAACAGTGTTTTGCTTGGAAACACTAAAAGATTCTTTAGCGGCGATACTGAGCCGAAGATCCAGTTAGTCTCGGTGCGCGTTTAATCATACCAAACAGTTATTTTTAGTGCTATAACAAAATTCGAATCTTAAAGTCCTCCATTTCCTTTGTTTTATGCAGAAGTCCATCGCCAAGTTCCAGCATCTTGATTCGCGTTACTCCGGATGCCTCGTTATTTCCCGATGATTTGAAATGCCGCATCTGCAGTGAAATATTTCGTGATCCACGCACCTTGAATTGTTTACATTCCTTTTGTTTCCAATGTCTGGTTGATGAAAATTTCAAACAAGACTCCAGCATACCATTTTGGTCGCAACCTGGCGCCGAAGACCATGATTGGAAGGGTAAGCGGAATATATTTTTTTTTAGTTCTTTAGTTTCCATAAGCTATGAGATGCTTACAGGACATTTTTTGTTAAATAACAGGAATACCGATGTGGGAGAAAAGTGAGTTCCCAACCGATGACAGCCTTTATAAAATCTATAATAAGGGTCTTGACTATATTGTTAATCTCAACTATGAAAACTGACATAAAATTACCTTTCCTAAGACCTAAGGTACTGATCGGAGATCCTATCAGTAAACTCTAGCCCTAACTCAGTAAATAAGGCGAATTCAAGAGTTCAGATCCATTGTCACGTGTATATCCTAGTGAAAACTATGATTTCATCAGTGCCCGCACTTTTGGCCAGCTTAAAATTAAGACCTGCGCAAATTTTTTATTCGAGTTCCTTTGAAATGTACCAGATGTACCTCTATCTCATGCTAAGCTCTCTAAATAGTAACGTAGGGCTTAAGAAATATTCGAAGTATTTCCTTTTAATGCAACATCCGCCAAGCTTCCCCGTTTCATAAACTATAAACTATAAGCAAGCAAATATATTGACTTCGAAGTTTGTCAGCGCAGCTTGCACCCACTTCGATTGGGCTCTGGAAATTTTTCTTTCGGCATCTCCCTCATCCAGCACACCAATGAAGTTGCGGTTCCGGACCACACCGGCAAACGATTTATCGTGTGCCACACTCTTTGACTTCGCCACTTTGGCTGACCCCTGTATCTTGGCTGCCACTGCTGGCAGTGTAAAGCCGCTTTCGCACAATCAATGGAATCCTGAAGCTGCTTTGTAAACTTATTATTGTTTGGTGGTTGCAGCTGTACCCTTCTTAGCAGATAGGCAGACCGACACTTCTCCGCGTACCTGTAATCATTGACCCTAAAAGCTACTTCTACTGAGTTTTGTTACAGAATCTTGTTAGGAACGCAGCTCTCTCCTAGGAACAACTAGTTCCCTCCAATTCACCAGGTATCCGTAAGATCCATCCGAGTCTAGGCTAGCCAGGCTGATCCTCCGCATGGGTCGCAGCCCTTTTTGGTAATTCCAACCGAAGCAAGACTTCTCATTTGAATGCTGTACTATTAACGGGCAAAGACCACTCAACTAAGAAGTCAAATCTAAGCTAAATACCTCTCAACTGCAACAGAGGCGAACTATTGCCGTAGAGCTGTGATACCTATTACCATTCGGCACCCAAGCGGAGGGTTCAGCGGAAGATCTTGTTCTTCTCTCTTTTGTCTTCGAAAAAACTCTCACAATTTTTAACTGTTATTTTAATATTTAAATTTATTTATTTTTAGTCGCGCTACACTATTTAAAGCTATTGATATATGCCTGTATTTATATATTATATAGTAAAGTACTTATGTATGTATATGTACTTATATAAGAGTATAAACGAAGTTATTAGTATTTTAGTTATAGAATAATAAGATTTGAAATTCTACAAGGTTTCTTTATTTCTCGTAGAGATAATGATAGTGTGCATGGTTTATGCTTATCAGCAGAGTAGCTTAAGATTTCCTTAAATAATTGATTGAATTTGAAAAAGGTCCACTTTGTGGCTCAAACTTTCTTATAACAAGTGATTTTACTAAACTAACAATTGCTTTCGAATGATTTTTCGACTTTTTAATATTATCTTAGTTATATTGCGATTTTATTTAGAATATTAGAAGAATTTACTTTTCATATATATGTAATATCTATTAGGTATTATGTAATATAAGAGTAGCTAATACAATTGGCCATTATTGGAGTTGATTTAACACATTTCGTCTTATATAAATACGTGAGTATTTAAGTATTGTTGTAAAGTATTTAATAGCTTTATTTAGCTGTCTTCCAATCGCCAAAAATTTGGAAAGTGGCGAATCGAACAAACAGCTGACTTACTGACTTACTTATAGCTTGTTGAAATATCCCCATACTGTCTTGTATTTATTTTGATTACCAATGTTAATGTCTTAACACGGGAGTTTAATGAGCAGAGTAGTGGCGAATCGAAGACGACTATTAAGAGTGTGTGCTAGAGCAGTTGGATGGCAGAAAATTTGATTATTGAAAATATATCTGGCTATTAGATGCTTAGAGGTCATTTTATGTTAAATAAAAGGGAATATCAATGTGTGAGAGAACCGATAGCAGCCTTCATAAAGCGTATAATCTTGGGTCCTGACTATATTGTTAATCTCTGCTATGACCACTGTCATAAGAAATCCGTCCTAATGCCGTACCAAAATTAAATTATACACACTTGGTACGTTCTCTTATCTGTCTACGTTTAGTAAAAATGCATATAATTATTTATATTCGACTTAGGACCTCACCCCAGCTGCGGCCAAAAAAACATAATGAACATTTGGAAGCAACAAAATTGTTAGGGTTGAATTTTTCCCAATCTTTTTATACTATATAACATAAACCACTAAGAAAAATCCTCCTAGAAAACCCGGGACTCGAAAAAATATCGAAAATTCGACGTTTAATATTTAAAAAGTTTAGTTTATAATCTAGTCTCTTCGTGATTACGGATCACACGTCAAAAGATTATCTGAAAAACATCCCATTTTGGCTTGGCTCACAAATATAGCTCAAAGGTCAGTAGAAATTTCTGAGTTCAGTGATACTGGACGGAAAATAAGGAATATGAAAATCCAAGCTCACTGTGGCTAAATTTGGCTCATTTCAGTTATAAACGTTTGAACCTACAGTTAAAAGATTAATTAAGAAATGAATGTAAGATTTACAAAAATTTCAAAACAACTTCACGGTTACGTGTTTTAAAGTATAACCTATATAGTCGTGGACATAGATCTAAGAATACGGGGTAGTTCTATTATTAGTGTCTACATAAGTATATAGGTTCTTAGAGAAATAATGAAACCTCATAGTTCATAAGACAAAAGGTTGGAAATTCTCTCTACTTTTATGGAGTAGATTTGGAGCCAACCTTACATAGAAGAAGCGGCTGTGTGATTTTTAAAGGCATAGTGAAGCTCGAGGGGGCGACCAAAATGGAAATAAAGGAATCCTTTCTTTCAGGGTTCGGGGAGAAGTTTGTTGTTACTCTACGGGACCTAGTCCTTGTTACGTGGAAGTCTCAAGCTTTTTTTGAAACACGTGATTTAAAAGAGCGATATACTGACTGTTTTCAGGAGGTTTTTCAGAAAAATGTATTTTTATCTGGCATTGAATGAAAGGTTTTATATACATATATTGTTACAATATACGCATAAACCAGATATTTGAACAGGGGTCAGCAGAAAATGAAGCATAATTATCTGTCCCTTAAAGTTCTGTTTGTCTGTTTGTCACGGCTTCAAAAGCTCAAAATTGGAAAAAAAATATTAACTGCTATTAATCTAGGAAACCACCCCGTTGAGAACTACTTAAGGCTCTCTAGCACACTTGCTCAGACTACCTACTATTTATAATAATTTTTATAAGTATGTATGTAGAGTATATAAATGTTTAGTATACTAGTTATTAATATATTTAATCTGCATATTTTAGTATAAATATAAAGTTTCAAATGCACAGCAAAATGTTTAATGGCGTCGGCCAATTTAATATGACTTCATTATATAAAGTTATTGTTTATATATATTTTATATATGTATATATCTCAATTAATTTCGAAGAAAGTAATATGATCATTGAACTTTTGTTGTTGTTGCCGTAGTTGCAGATAGTTTACAGAGCTCACTTTTAAGCAAAGTGTTAATTTTTGTAGTTAATTTTGGATTTTTAAAATGTTTTATATATGTATATGTTTTTTTATTTTTAGATTTTTAATTTTATTATTTAAACTGACTTTTTATTTACTTGTATATTTAATTCAATTTTGATTTGTTTTTATTTAATTTTTTTATTCGTATTTTTAATATTATTTAATAATAATTAATTAATTATTTATTATGCTTTTCAACTTTTTTGTCGATTTTTTTATATTGTTTCCTCTTTCTGATTTTTTTTTAACCCAACTGGCATTCAACAAATTGTATTATTCAAGAATTCATAACAACTTGGCTGGCCGAGAACAGCAACAGCGGCCGCCTCATGACGCGTCTTTAAGAAATTACCCACCCAATGTGTTGTCAAATCGATATACTTAGTTTTCGCCCCCGGATTATAGTCCAGAAATCCTGCTTTCGGTATGACCTCCTCGATTTGACTGCCATCCGGCCAATTATTGTAGCTGGCGATGTTAATGAAACCCACGTGGTTGAGTATGGCTGTGCGCCAAGCGACGCCATAATACTGTAGGCATGTTGAAGAGAAGCAGCGTTATTCGGTTGTTATCATTTTGCTACAATCTTTTTAATTATGCCAAATATAGCCCTCTCCACTTACCCTGCCATTGCTGCGATGCCTTTGTATATCACCGTGTCGTGGGAATTTATTGCGTTCCGCGAAACCTGGTCCCACTGTTGGCACAAATAACATTTTGTATGTTAATGCGAAGGACTTCAAATATGACCAGTTCTTCCAGGTGCTTGCAAATGTGGCGCCATTGCTTGGTAATTTATTGTAGAAGCCCTCGAAGCAGAGTCGTCGCATGATATCCACATGGTTTTTGAGACTGTGGGGGGTAGGAAAAAATATTTGAACTTTGTTTATTACTTTAACGGTTGAATGGTTCAATGTTCCTTAACAAAACCTATGTGCAGTTAAGCAGTTTTGTGGGATCTCTGAAAAAAAGTTAATGTTGGGTAGTCGAAAAAGTCTTTTCGTATCTTGTCAATAGATGTCCAGTGCTACCAATCACATTGTCATCATCATCATCATACCATATAATGCTAGAAAGGTGAGATTTAAGCTTCATTTAACCAACAAAAAACCTTCCCCAAATTTAAAAATAATGTGCGTAAAGTTGTGCAACAAACTTCTCTTCATTTTTAGTACTACAAATGAGAAAAAAAGGCACTCCCGAAAATCTAGCAGAGTTCGGAACCCTTGATTGTAATTTTATTATCAGTAAAGGTCGTCTCTAACATTTTCTTGCTATCATCAAACGACTTTTCTTTCAAAAATATAACAAACTTACCGAATATGCCCAATAAAGTAGGCATCGAAAATGCGCCTCAACGTCTCCGGATGC
The DNA here is from genome assembly GCF_016617805.1 of Bactrocera tryoni. Classification (NCBI taxonomy): domain Eukaryota; kingdom Metazoa; phylum Arthropoda; class Insecta; order Diptera; family Tephritidae; genus Bactrocera; species Bactrocera tryoni. Next base: position 4,520,173 of record NC_052500.1, read on the forward strand.
GTTTGACACAAAGCACGACCAGCCGGCGTTTCATTCAACTTATAAGCGTTGCTTACGTAAATCACTGGCACCAAGCGCTTACGCGCCAACGAATAAACACGATAGAAACTCTCGGCGGTGGCGTAACGACGCACCGCCTCCAATTGCTGCTGCAAAAACTCCACGCTCTGATTGCCCGCCACACTGATCTCAAAGGTAATGCTCAAATTGTAGCTAGGCGCCAGTTCCAACAGCTGACGATAGAGTTCCACCTCGCCCGCTTTGCCGCTACAGCTGAGTATGAGCACACCAATGCCGCAATTGTGTATGTTATCGAAATGCTTCTGCAGCAAACTGGTTGTGGGCTTGTACAGCCCCAAAGCCGGATAGAATGCGGTGTTAAGTATACGCACTGGTTTCACCGTCGTTGTCGTAGTTGTTGGCGATGTTAGACCTGAAGTTGGTGATGATGAAGCTGATGATAGGACGGCGTCGGAAACATCGTTCAGCAACTCTTTGGCGGCGCCACGCAGCTGCAACTGAGGTGCGACCAGCTGCGGCTTCTTCGTCTTATACCAGGCGACAGGCGCGCTGTAGAAAATATGCACACCCGTCGTGACGGCATCCAGTTTGGTGCGTTCCTCACCCGCATCAACGGCGTTACGCTGCTGTTCCTGGCGCAGCTGCAGCACACGCTCCTGTGCTATGCGCGCCTTCACCTTGTGTTCGTCATACTTCTCGGGCACAATAACGCCATTTTGGCGCGGCGATTTCAGTGGTGGCTGCTCCAAGCGGCCGTCTTGGCTGCCCACACCGCTGACAACACCACCGCCGCCGCCACCGCCATAGATGCGCGCTATGAAGCGTTCGTCGAGCACGCGTTCAGTGGAGCTCACATTGGGCGAGATGTTCAGTATGACCACGGTAATCACAATCAGCGCTATGACCATGAGCAGAAAGAGTATTTTCAACTTTCGTCGATTTTTGACATATTTTTTCAGTAGCATTTTGTAGCTGCGCTTGCAATTGATGCAGCATTTTACAAACGTTTAAGTTAGTGTGGCAACGGCTGGCCGTCCCGCGCGCGGTCCGTGTGAGCGACTGACGAAGACTGCGTTTGTGCCGTCGCCGACGTCCTTGCGGAGGACTATAAAATCACTAGATTGCGACGTTGAGTGCGTCGTGTGTATACGTGTGTGTGTGTATGTGTATGCCCAAGTGTTTTGTGTACTTATCTATGGTGGTATGTGTGAAGCACTCGAGCGTTTTATTTTTAATGCACAGCGTTCTGCTTTGCCTTTCAACTTGCTTTTTTTAACTTTTCGTACACATAATTATGCTTGCTTGCTTCCTCTTCTTTGTGTGCTACTTCTATTTTCGTCTTTTAATGATTGCCTTTTTTTACTGCATTCCTTTTTAGCGCAAACACCCCTGCTCGGCTTAATAGCTATATCGCTGTTCGTATGTATGTGTGCTTGTGTGGCTGTGTTGGTGTGTACCATGTGCTTCCTGTTTACGCTTTTGCCGTGAGTGAATGCTTCCATTCCTCTGCCGGTGGACCATTGTTTACATGCAGTGCGCAGGCGCGCTTCCAGTCATAAAATTAAGTTGAAGAGAGCAGGAGAAAGAGAGAAGTAATCACTTAACTGTCATAAGTATTTTAGAGGAAAATGACAAGCGGTAACTGTTATAAAATGCTGTTCCATAAGTTCCGGGTCTAAAAAAAATTATCAGCCAAAAATTTGAATATGTTTGCTTGCCCAGATCTTTTCAACCGTTCAGTGTTATTTTGTTTATTAGATATATATATTTGTATATAGGAGCTGGAGCTCAGAACAATCCTGTTTCTAATTTTGCTTAAATTCCGTTTTAAAATCCACTTCCTCATAACCCACTTTCTCACCGACAAAAAAGTCTTGCTGACGAAATCTGTCAAGAAAGAATGAATATCAGAGATTCATATATCGGTTCAACAATGTGAACAAAGTCTAATTCATTTTTGTACCTTTAACAGTCTAAAGTCTAGAAGAAGTGGCCTAATAAAGGAGGCATTGCTGTTTTGTCCTTCAAGCCGTTCTTTTTTAAATCTAAGCAACACTTTTTGATCGCGATCTAAGATCTACTGTGCTAGAGTAATACTACATTGGATATTAGAGCCATCATTTTGTTCGATGCTGAAAATGATTTTTCGACAGATGTCATTGCTTTCAAAGACTCAACGCATTACTTCCTTTTCTAAGTAGCTGAAGCGACTCTCATGAATGAGACGTCATCAAAGTATGCTTAGAACGTTATTTTAAGGTTAGAAACCGCTTGTTTCAAGATGGACGTTCATTACTGGCGTTTTTTACGTGGCGCGTCCCAAACTCAGCGCACAACTTTAAGAAGGGATGGTTCGCCGTCTCACTTTAGCTCGCCTTCAAACGGATGTTTTATGGCTACCCAGAGGATTCTTGCTCTAAGACCGGAAGTCGTGAGTTGCTTGTAAAAGAATCGTTTCGGGCCACACCCAAGTGAATGGCGATCAGAGAACTTTCCTCACTTGCGTGAACTTCTACACATGACTCCATCCTCGTATATATATCGTATTGGTTTCTTTAAAACTCCCGCTATTTCAGTCCTGACCTTTGGGTCCCGACGAGTTGTCAACCAAATCTTTCGCCTTTTTTTTTGAATAACCTTTTCTATAATTTTTAATTCATTCTTTATTGAGAACTGTCATCTGATATATTCTAGCACGAACTCTACTACCCAGCGGAGGAAGCCAATTACACATCCATTGCATTAAAACCGTCCGAACTTGCCTTAATCCCCAAAAGAACATCCTTACATTTATCAGGTTTACAAACTCCTTCCGAGTCCAACGTTCAGTTTATGACAGGACTAATAATAATTCTCTAAAGTAAATTTCCCTTACTCTTTGGTACGATTTCTTACAACTTCCGAGTCTAATGCAAATAATTCTTTCATTAAAGACACCCACAAATCCAACTGTAGCGCGCAATCGTCTTCACCGGAGATGTCTGTGCGTAGCGGTTCCACCTCACCTTCGCGAACACGACAGTCGTCATTCAGCTTTAGGCGTAAAAAATCGCTCGAACGGATTTTGCTGAAAGTAAGGGTGAGTAAAGCAACAATAACAATACAAGTACATTGAAAAAATATTAAAGTATCCACTCCAACAGTCAAAATCGGACGGCAAGAGCTCGGAAAGCTCCACATCGCTGCGCTTGAGCGCTCCGCCCGAAGAGCGTCTACGCTACATCAGCTGTAAGATTTGCAAATATGCAACCGTAATACCGTTAGGTGGCATACGTCAGTTACCACAGAACTTTCTGCTGGTACGCAAGATCGAGACCATTCAACAGGAGCTGGGCGATGAAGTGATAACAAAGGTTTGGTGCAGCCTCTGCTTCGAGGAAACCAATGTGAGTGGAAGAGTGTGTATTAAAAGGCATTTTTAGTTTTAGAAAAGTCTACTTTCAGGCGATCTACCACTGTGTTAGCTGCACGCTGAATCTCTGCTCGCTCTGCCGGGATTCACATGAACGGCAGCGCAACACAGCCAACCATAGTATACGGAATATAATGGAGTTGAGACGCGCGCGTAAAAAGCAACAAACTCTACTGGATGATAAAACGAAATTTACGCTGAAATGTGGCATGCATCCGGGTTTCGAGATGAAGGCGTTCTGCAACAGCTGTTTGCAGGTGAGTGTGAGATGCTTAAATGCGCCTAGACTTTTTCTTACCGCCTTTCTCCTTCTGAAGATCGCTTGCGCCGATTGCCTAGTGCTCTTACACAAAGGCCACAAACATGAGCCGATACCAAAAGCCTTTGTAAATTACTCTAAATTACTACACGATGCTGTGGATCATACGCGTCCGCTCTGCAGCTATGCCGAGCATTCGGTCGAGCGCATGAGCGATATATCCAAGCATATAAATAAGAAATGTGATGACATACAAGCGCAGATAGAGGTGTTCATGCGGCAATATCTCGAAGCAATCGAAGTGCATCGGAAGACTTTGTTACAGCAGGTGCATCGTGCACGCGAGACCAAAGTGGAGATGATACTCGAGCAGCAGTTGGACTTAGGTGAGCGCTGAAATAACTTTCTTTTCTTACTTAGTGCTTAAATGGAGTTTTTTTTGTTGTAGAAAAACGCAATAACGAGTCCAAGGAGGCTTTGCTCTTCGCGCAAGAACTCAGCGAATGCGGGTCCCATGTTGAAGTGCTTTCTTTTCTCAATATTTTGCTTAAGCGTTTCGAATACTGTCAACAATTCAAAATGCCCACAGAACCAAGGGTAAGGAATATCTCATATATACTGACAAATATTTATAACGAGGTAAGCAATGGGCTTCGATGTCTGCCTCTTTATTTTTCGATTGCCACATTTATTTAGGGAGTCTGGATCGTCTCGGCAGCGCAGATTGGACTATCCAAAGTTTGAGAAAAATATTTTCCGAACCAAAAGCTGGTTCGTATTTGATTGTCTTCTTGTAGCTTTCTGGATCGTCTCGGCAGCGCAGATGCGACTGTTGTAAATTTGAGAAAAAGATTTTCCGTGCCGAAAGCTAGTGGAAATTCGTTTGTCTTCTTGTATCTGTCTGTTCAAAAGCTGAATTATGTCAGCTCAGCAATTGAATTATAGTTATTTTAGCAGCAGAAAATATTAAAAAAATATTTAAAAAAAAAACTCCCGAGTTTACGTCCGTTATAAATCCGGGTCCGTCCAAGTTATGAAAATCCGGCCGTAGGCGGGTTGGACGTGAGCTCAAATCTCAATATCCTCCTATTCCGACGTGAATAGTCGCTAGTTATGGGTTAAATGACAGATAGACTCGCTTTTGTGAGACAAACGTTTAAGCTCAGAGCCTTGGACTTTCTTAATGATATTTTATCAATACATGAAGGCTTGCTCTCTCATCAGGATATTGTCAAACATGGTCTCTGTTCCCTCATTTGCTGCGTTAGTCCTCGGTACCAAATATGATCTTGAAATCGCGATTTTGCTTAAGTATACAAAGAAGGTTTTCTGACCTTCCCTTTTCCCATTACAGTTTACGGATACTCTACAGTTTTTACCACATATCCGCGCACCTCCGATGAAAGCCCAAAACGACATACCACTCTTCGGCATTATTACAATGCAAACTGTTGAGCCTTCACTGTGCACGCTGCAATGGGAGGGTGAGCAAATGAGATTTCAACAACTTGTACTTCATAACCCTGTTACGACTTTCAGGCTTCACCCAATTACGTCTACATAAACGTGTAGAACTTCTGCTGCAGTCACGTGACACTGATGGTGCGGGTCTATGCCATGGTGGCTTACAAATACAGACTTTACTTAAGTACAAAGAAACGAGTTCAAAATTTTTACCAGTGGAGGTAAGGGAAAGTGAAAGTCGAAGATGCGAATTTTTTAAATCCTTCTCTTTCACAGATCGCCGATAATCGCGACGGCACTTATGGCATCGGCTTTACACCCGACGCTGAAGGGACACTAGTGCTGCAAATAACTATTAATGATAAGCCCATCAAGGTAATTATTTTTATGTGATTTTCAAAATCAGACTAATGAGTCTTCTAAACTTATTTGACTTGGTCCTCTAACTCAACTCTTTCGTTTTCAGGGCAGTCCCTTCACATTCCTCGCACGCAATGCACGCCCGCACAGTGGCATCTATCATTGCTGCACCTTCTGCTCCAGTAAGGGTAATAAGATGGTGAAATGTTCCTGTGAAGGGCGCATGCCTGGTTATAATGGCTGTGGGCATGGTCATGCCGGTCACCCAGGTAGTCGTCATTGGTCGTGTTGTGGTAATATTATAGAGATTTCCGAATGTAATATGGCAAATAAGTTGATGAATTCATGAGTCTATTTTAAAGTAAGCAAATACCATACATATTTAAAAGCGGCGTTGAAATAAATTCAAGAAATGGATTTCACAAAAACTAAGTGGTAAAGTATATATACCATATTATTATTTTGCTTATACGACTTATGCAAAAAGTCTACGAAAACCCCAAGGGTTCAAAATTAGGTATTACTAACTGCAAATTCCCATCAGCTTCGTTTTCTACTAAATCGGAGCTGTCTTCTTAATACACAGTGGTTTCGAAACGATTGTTTGATAATGAAAAAGTCCCCATGAAATATCAACTGAAGGGAAGTATATAAAGTGGTCTTAACAGATTAAATTTGCAGTTAGTATAGGCGAGCAGTTCATACAATGAATACCCATACATAGACGCACTAAAGAAACTTGCAGTTTTGTATTTATTAGAACTCTCAAGGAATTTAGCACGAATTACTACACTAGCAATATTATTCGCGATAAGAAACTTGAAATTAAGGTTAAGTTTGTGGTTATGATAGCAGCAGAAAACATTCCCCAAATACTTTTGAGGAATGCGGTCGAGTTGAAAGCTCTTGGTCGGATATAAAACCGACCTCTTATACATACCATAATGTTTAATTTGTGCTTGAAGCTATGAAACAATTATTGCGTTGAGATTCTCAGAATATTTACTGTAACATATAAATATGAACAAAGGCGTCTTATCTTTAATACCGAGTAATGCGTAAAAAATAACTCTGACTCGTCTTCGGCATGTAATCTACTGTTAACCTATATTATAGGTCTTATAACGATTGATTATTTTCTTGTCTTTATCAAAATTTTCTAATATACGGGGATCGTTATATCTTCGTCTAAAATTTCGTTTAACGATTAACACCGATTAATACCTAAATAAACCGGCAACTTTACGTCAAATTCTCATTTTAATGCTAAAATGCGTATAAAATAAATGAAATGCAAAAATAATTATTTTCTTAACACTTTTTATATCAATTTGTACAAGCATAAAAAACCGCGCGGAAAAAATTTTTTTAGAAAAATTACAAGACATATCTTAATTTTTGCCACCAACATTACTTCTGAACGCGCTGTCAAAATCGCATTAGCTTTACCGTCGCCATTATTTAGGTATGCACCAGAAAAAATCTACGGGCAAGTGGAATTTTTGTCAGTATTTCCCCGCTGCCGCTTTCATTTAGGGGCGGCAGTTAAGGCCCATTCACATAAAACTTTTCTCGCTTTGCGTGACAGTTCACGCTGAAACAACGGAGCGCTGAGAACTAATGGTAAACCAGAATGAACGCTTTGTTTTCAGAGAATTTATCTAATAAAAATTGTAACTGTTGCTTGACAAAGCGTAAAAAGTCGAAAATTGCTTGGTTTCGCGTCAAAACTTTCTATGTGAACGTACTCATACAAAAACGTACTTCGCACTGTTCTGTCAAAACAAATGTCTGACGTAAAGCGAAGCAAAAGTTCTATGTGAATTGGCCATAAGTGAGTATATTAGTAATACGCTGAGAGTTGGATAATAAAAGAGAATATCAGAGGTATCTTAAAATTGAGCGTATTTCGAAATGCAAATGAGGTACTCGTAATAAAAATTCTCAATACCACTCACTATCCAAAATAATTTTACCTAAAAAGCTATACATATGTATGTATGTACATTTGTAGGTAAATATTGTTTATATTCAAAACAAAAGAGGTAGGTACTGCTGTTAGTAGAGTACAAGCAACGGAAGTGAGCGGTTGTGTGTAACGCGAAAGACTGTGAGTTCACGTGCCTACCTACGGAAACTGTTTACGAAACACAAGAAAGCGCTGCAGAATTATTCCTTTATTGATTTTTAACTCGAAACTCATAAATTTCAACAAATTAAGTGCGCGAAAATCTTCAATTTATGAGTCGATGATTATGTAAACGTCAAGTAAGCGAGCAAAACAAAGAAAAAGTGTGGAAAAACACTTTCGAGTGGGAAAAAACAGAAAATACAATTGTGTCAGAAGACGCCAAATTCTCTTTACATGCAAGCATTTGTGTGTACACAGTTGTGTTCGAAGTGACAGCGCTGGTATTTTAGTAATGTGACAGTAACAATCACTATTATCAGTTCTCGAATATAGCAATACCAAGAGAATATAGCAAGAACCATACATAGTTTTATCTTGAGGCATGTTGATAATACTGTGTCTATTTAAATTCAATAGATTTCTGCTACAGTAAGCGCTTGATTTCTAAAAATAGTGTGCAAAAGTGGCGTTTGGTTGCTTTCAGTGCTTTTCCTATTCTTTGTGTGCCACTCACTTGATTAATTAACTCAAAGTGCTGTTTTTTAAAGATGGGCTTCATACTTTCAATTTTGCTTGGATTTTTAATAATTTTCTTTTTGTGTTTGTTTATGTTCGATTCCATTCTTGTCTATTTGTTTGTTAGGGCAGTGATTCGTTCCAATGGTTTTGAAGACTAACTCTCTTAGTGGTTTGCCTAACCTGCCACGAATATGAAAAAAGACCTTAAGTGTTATGTATTTATTTATAAGAAATTATCCGGTGGTTTTCAGAACTGCAGTTGTGTAAACAAATCTCCGTATCCACTCACTTCCGTATCTGCTCACTTCCGTTTAGATAAACGAGTCTAACATTTTTATTGTTGTATGATATATTCAATAGAGCGCAAATCTCGACAAAAGCCATTACTGGAGTATATGTACCTTAGTTCTTCGTTCGTAAAACATTCATCTAAGAATTACATGGCCAAACTTTGGCTCTATAATTCGTCTGGGTTTTATCTTATTGCCCGACGGCATCCGACCTCTTGTTGTTTAATGTTTGTCAGACAATCGTCATCATAAGGTATATAACCGTTCAGACAGAATAGTATTTACATAAGTCTCTCATCAATTTGTCAGCCTTCTTCGCAATTCCTGTGGTCAGAAACTGAGCAATGCTCAAAAACATCATAGAACTCATAGCAACTGTAATTAAAATAATTTCGAAGGAGAGATAGTGTAATATTTTGTTCCTCAGCACTTATGTGTGTATCTCAGCTAAAATCAATTTTTGATCCAACATCCATTTATAGACGATCTCAACTACAAACCATCACAGAGCATTTTTGGAATTAACGTAAGTTATTTGGGATCCTAAAAATGAGTGAAAAGTTGTTAAAGTGGAGTAACCGTGTCCTACTAAGCAAGCAACGTTTTTACAGAAGCTTGTTATCAAATCATGAAACTTTCTTTTTATATCCTGATCATCGTATATTAAGTTTTCCAACATGTCACACCCAAAAACAAGCATCGAAACCCCTATAAAGGGATACACTTAAAATACCGAAGTTCAAAAAGCCGGCCCATCAAAATACCGACAAAATTCAAATATGCAGCTAAATCAAAATACCGACAAACCAAAATGCCGACATATCCAAAATATTTTATCGCGTCCGTATTTTCACTTTGTGAGGCGAGCCCTCATTTCTGCCGAAGGACAGAAAGAGAATTCTTTTGATTAAGGGTTATGAGCGTGTTCGTGGCCGGATGCCGAAAGCCGCCGGTCCTCGAACCTAACACGCCACCTTTCATAAAATATAACTTTTTTTAGTTTTTAGTTAGGTTAGGCTAGATGAGGTTAAACTTATAGGCAATAAGCCACGCATAGACCAGTTTTGGTCCTTGCGATACCAGCTGGAGATCAGTTCCTTGGTTCATGAGATGTAGACATCCTTTAGGATTTGTTTTTAATTACTCAACTAAAATTCAGAAATTAAATATTCGGTTAGTGGTGTTTTCCACTTTGGGATCTAGGAATCATATTAACCCTTTCTTTTTAAGAGTACATAGTACCTTATTTTAAAATTTCTCTTGTCCATGTCCAGTTGTCTCTGACGGTCTGTATATACCGAACTAATTTCTAAGTTTTTGTGATATCGATCACCTCACCAAGAAGCTGCTCATTTATCGGAACACCCAAAATCGGACATGTACAACACATAGCTACCGTAAAAACTGACCGATCAAACTCAAGTCCTTGCATGGAACATATTCAAATGGACGAGATATCAACACAAAATTTAATTCAAGGAAAAGCGACATTCTCTGAACACATTGTTCAGCTCAGACCACTGCAGCATATAGCTGTCTTTCAAACTGACCGATCAAAATCAAGATTAAGAACTTTATGCTATAAAAACGCACGTGTGAAGGGTATTTTGTTTGATTATACTTTCACTTCAATTTGAAAGGTATTCCGACCGGCGTACCTTCAACGTAGAGCCAATGAGCTGCCGCAAAGAATTTACGCATATCTGCACTTTATCGCCATGAGAGCATCAGGGCTTGTTAAAATTTAATTAAAAAAGCCCAATTAAAGTGAAAGCCTGTTGGAGATTACAGATCTGTCACGTTTCAATTAAGTTAAAAGCACAGAGGCCTACAACAACAACACCAGTTGTGTGTATTAAGTTGCAATTAATATTTGCAGGCAATCGGCGAGCGCCACGCCATTCCCCAAAGGCACTAACAACAATTGGCAACGTGTTTAACATGTGTAATGCTGAAAACTGATCTGTAATCTCAGTTAAACTTCGAAAAAAACTAAAAAATGCAATAACAATTTAGACACGTTCGTTGCCTGTCCAGCCATTCAACAGCTTTGGCGACGCTGTTGCTTCTTTTTGTGGTAGGCATATAGCACGTCCGTGCATTTGCTGCTTAAAGTCACCAAATGTTGCTTTGCACTTTACTCGTCATATTTCCCTTGCTTTCTGCTTTCTGCTTTTATTTTTTGTTTTGGTTTATAATCGAAAACGTCTCGGCAAATAGCTATCCACCATCAATCACAGCCACGAAAAACTCTCACTTACGCATGCGCGCGCATTCCGCTTACGCTCGACTCATTTGAATGAATGCAATATGCCGCTAAACGCTTACCCACTGGCCATTTGCGTGCGTTGCGTACCGAAGTGGTAACGCGAATTTCACTGCGGCGCTTAAGCGAAGCTTCCGTTTCTGTTTTGTTTGGCAAATTGCATAAGAAAGAAGAAGAAGACATACATAAATAGTTAGCATTAAGACGAGCTTTGTCGCTAGTTTTCGATACATAGCTACCCTGACGATTGTTCCAACCTACCTTACACATTCGAAAAACTAATTTTTAAACTTTAGATTTGGTCTTAAAAAGGGTATAAGTTAGTCCGTGGGGACTTTTGATCACATATCAGCCCTTGAAAATCACTTTACCCACATAAGTAACTGATACGATCCTTTCTTTCACTGTCACTACCAGCTGGGAAAAGTTACTTCTGATCCACGTTCGCTGGCAACAGTCTTAAGTCGGAGGAACTACCATTGTCTGCATTTCTTAAAGATTATCCGAAGGTTTGCAGTTCATAATAGCGTTCAAATCGTTTCTTCTTTCTCTCAAACACTTCAAGAACCAGTTCGTCGAGTTAACCATCGTTCCCACTCCTAAACAATATTGATATTGGGGTACGCTTTAAGATAAAGAAAGAACTATCAATTGTCAAGACTAGACTCCTTTACATTCAGACTCCTGCAGTTTTACCAAATTTAGTAAGACAAAATGTTATCATTGTCACTTGAGCTCTTATAAAAGATTAACTTACGCAGACTTGAACTTTTTTAGAGACTCGAAGTTTTTCATACATACGAAGAACCTGCAGAAAAAATATCAACAATGCATTAAGCTTCGCGATTATTGGTCTTTTTTGTTCGAATGCAAACCTAACCTTCTATTCACTTGAAAAAAAGAGGGCTCAATCTTCCTCAAACCAAGACATATGTAATCATGCCTTAAGACACTTTTTTCTATATCCACTCTAAGAAACCAAGGTCTCAATCCTCCATCAAACACTTTTTCACTATTCACTCTAAGAAATTGAGGTCTCAATCTTCCCTCAAGACGCTGTTTTCACTATTCACTCGAAGTTATCGCGGTCTTCATCAGATTGCGAATGCCAGGAATCGCATAGGAATAACATAAACCTCAAATTGAGTAACCATCGCATGGCTTCTTTTAGTAAATTATATCGAGGAAGGCCTGGTGTGTCAAAAGATGGATACAGTCTTATAGTATTCCGAAAATAAAGCATAGTTACATAGCTTTAAGTGAATCAATTGTGATAATAAAAAGAAATTAAGTAGAATAGCATAAAATGTGTACAACAACGACGCAACAATGTACAACAGTCGTTCCGAGCTTCCTCAGGACCATTTCGATTATAGGTAAGAAACCCAAGTCTGCCTAATATTGGACTTCCTCAAAACCAGAATTTATTCTTTTTGTTTTGTAGTTATATTTTCACTAGTCAACTGCCATGCCAAGTCATTTCTCAATCAACTCACGGCGGTGCCAACGACGACAACCCCAGCGCCGAGCACCACACCCGCGCCAACAATGCGTGATATAGTAATTGGACCCTGTCGTTGGGTGATCGGACGCAAATGCCCCGATAAAGATGTGCGCTTCTACTTGTACACTCGGCGCAATCCACAGCAGCCTCAGTACTTGAACATCGACGAAACATTCGATAAGTCCAATTTGACCAACTCGAACTTTAATCCGCGTTATCAGACAAAGATCATCATACACGGCTACAATGCGGATATGTATATGAACACCTTGCAGCGCATGAAATATGGTGAGTGCGCCTTACTGGCAGAGTCTCTATATCTTAGTTCGCTGGAACGCTTACCCGGCTTTGCCGCTGTTCTGTATTTTTCTAGAATATTTAATGCGCGGTGAGTATAACGTCATCTTTGTGGATTGGGCTGTGCTGGCGCCCGGTCCATGTTACGTCAACGTCGCACATAATATCAAGCATGTGGGTGCATGTGTAGCCCAACTTGTGGAACGTATTTTGGAGACGGGCACCACCGATATGCATGTCATCGGCTTCTCGCTGGGCGCACAGTTGACGAATTATGTTGCGCGAAATTTGGGCTCGTTTCAATTGCCGAGAATAACAGGTTGGTACAAAACTGGGAGATGATTTGAACCTGAAGATCATTTAAAATCCATCTTCAACATCCTAAAATGTTCCTTTCTTGAAAATTTTCACATAAGTTTTGAACAATGGCTGTAAAATTTTCAGGTCTCGATCCGGCCATGCCTTTTTTCATCACCTCCGGCATCGATGACAAATTGGACCCCACTGACGCTGCTTTCGTCGACGTAATACATACGAATGCCTTTGTCCAGGGCAAAATAGAGCGCTGTGGACATGCGGACTTCTATATGAATGGCGGCATACTACAGCCCGGTTGCAATAAGGAAAACACAAGTGAGTACGCCGTGAAACTATATTCAGACCATTAAAATTACACACCTATATATTTTTTCACGCAGATCCATTTGCCTGCAGCCATCAGCGCGCTGTCGAATATTTTTCGGAATCGATACGTTCACGTAAAGGTTTCTGGGGTTGGGCTTGCAGCTCGTATATCTCATATTTGCTCAACATGTGTCCGCCTACGAATTATCTACTCGAAGCGGGCGAAGATATAAAGCTCAGCACAAAGGGCATGTTTCTAGCCGAGACTAATGATACAGCGCCGTACGCCTTAGGCAAGTGGACCGACTTACCGACATTGGGTAAACAAAAGCCTACCATTAACAATGGGCGCATCACAATAACGTTGCCACAACCGTCGGGCTTCCGTGATCCCTTGTTGCAGCAAGTGGATCAATGGAATAAATTGGACTCACATTTCAATGGCATTGAACCCGAACCGACGCCGTTTTCACAAGATCCCAACGGCGAAAATTGGACTTACTTTAGTGGCGTTGGCACTGGTGACATAACCGATACTTCGAAGACCGGTAACGAGCTTGCCGGCTCGGTGGAAGAGCAAAGTTCGGAGGATGTGCAGAAAGTGCATGAAACGCAAATTGAATGGCTGGAATATCGACGAAATCTGACCAATGGCCATATAGAAAATAGTATTTTTAAAGTGCCTCATATTGAAGGTGCAGAGTTGAGTAGCAAGAAGCTAAGCAGACAGCCACGTGGAAATGAAATAAACTGATAAGTTATAAAAGTGATTAAATATTTAAAAATATAAATTATTTGAAAACAGTATTGGATTTATAGAAGGTATAATGTGTGAGGGTAGTAAGCCAGATGTCTATGGAGTTTAGTGCTGTCGTAAATCTATAAAGCGTTTTTTATGGTTCGCTGCTATAAATTCGTGTCGTTCTAGTTTTTTGAGCCCGAAAGCATTATGTGGAAATTTTGAGTCGGATTTGGGCAAGATTTTTCGAAGTCTTACAGTTTTGTTGAAGTAATTCCAATTGAACAACTTGATAAAATCTGAGATACTGTGTGCATTCGTAAAGCTTGAACCACAGATTGAAGATTTTTAGATGTGATCAAGTTAGGACTGTGCCGAAATTATATTCTGATTGAGAACAGAAAAGAAATACTCGACAGTGTTTCCGAATTCTAAACGAGACGAGAGTCTTCGTACAATTCTCACAACAGCCGCTACCACGTTCCCGAAATTCACCCGGATTTCATCCCGCCAAGGAATGTAATTTGTTTCTGGTAATTACTTGATTTCGTTCAGTTTATTTCAGTCACCATCTTGAACGAACACAGAGTAGGGTGCTCCCACCTCCTCCAAAAACTATTTGGGGAATGTTTCCTGCTAAAAAAAAATTACAAACAATTAAAAAAAAAAAATTACAAAAAATTAAACAAAAAATTATCCACTTATAATCCCAACTCTTAAAACTCTCCAAAAATTAAAAAATAAAAAAATTACAAAAAATTAAAAAAAAATAAAAAAAAAATACAAAAAAAAAAATTAAAAAAAAAAAAATACAAAAAATTATAAAAAAATTAAAAAATTAAAAATATTAAAATTAAAAAAAAATTACAAAAAAATTAAAAAAAATTAAAAAATTAAAAAAAAATTAAAAAAAATTAAAAAAATTAAAAAAAAAAATTAAAAAAATATAAAAAAAAATTTAAAAAAATTAAAAAAAAATTAAATTAAAAACAAAACTAACAAAAAGTTTAAAAAAAATTAACAAAAAAACATTAAATAATTTAAAACAATTAAAAATTGAAAAAAAATTAAAATAAAAAACTCTCTCTTTCTTTTTTGGAGTACTTTCTTTATTATCGTCCCTTTTCTTAATTTCAAACGATTTTTTGTTCAGTAAATCAATTAAATATGAAATTACAGTTTTATGTGAAATGTCAATAAATGTAAACAAATAGTTAAATACGCTCCTGCAATATGGGTAAAATTCTTAATACGTATACATACAGATATACATACATATGTATGTATTTGTGAAATATTAAGCTTCCAATGACTTGCTTCTTTTTAAAGGGTAATATTATAGCAGGAGGTTTTTTTAGTTTTTAGTATATAATCAGTATATATATATATATATAAATAATGTGTAGATAAAACTATGCATAACGGCATGATGCACGCTAGAGAAACTTACACATATGCATGTGTATCTTTGTGTTAGTTAAAAATAAGCAGTTTACTTTCTTATTACGGCGGCAACGCCTCGCTTAGACTTTGCGGCGGCTTTGGGAGTTGCTGTGGGTGTGGGAACAGCAGGAGCAGGAGATTCGGAAGTCTCTTTTTTAATCGCCTTTTGTGTCGCCGCGCTCTCTCTGTCGCCCAACGAATCGACAACAGTTACCTCGTCTTCAGCCGACTCCGGCTTCACATCTTCATTATCGACTAGCATAGCTTCTCTGGAGGGTTCCGGTGATGGTGTGCTGCGTGCGGCGTCCGGATCATCATCCTCGATTGCATGCTCGGTAGATTTGTTTGGACTCTCTAATACGGCTAAATGATAGAGCGCCTTCTCTTCATCTGAAATGGGTACGGGCGCATTCGAGAGCGGATCACGTCCGTTCAACGATTTCGGGAATGCAATAACATCACGCATTGAACGCGCTCGACATATAATGGCAATTAGACGATCAAGCCCCAGTGCGATGCCACCATGTGGCGGACAACCAGACTCCAATGCGTTCAACAGATGATTCAAATGCTCATGTGGAATCTTAAGGATTTGTTCAAGTACGAAATGTTGCATATCACGATCGTGTATACGTATTGAGCCGCCACCGATTTCCTGTCCATTCAGTACTAAATCGTACGCTTGCGAACGCACCTTCTCCAATTGGTCATCTTTGGCATTCATGAAGACTTCCATATCATCCGGGTGTGGTGCAGTGAACGGGTGATGTACACTTTCCAATTGATTTGTTTCTGGATTACGCTCAAACATTGGAAAATCGATTACCCAAAGGAATTTGTTCTCTTTACGCTCACGCTTAACATTTTCGGCATTGAAATTGTGATAGTCGAGGCGTATGCGTCCCAATAGTGCTTGCTGTAATTAGAGAGGCGAATACAGAGTCAAAATGAGTAACCAATTTATACTCAAATTCAATGAAAGACTCACAGTTTCACGCTTTTCACCGATACCGAGGAACAACAGGTCATTTTCTTCTAAATCGAATTTCTCAATCAATTCGTGCGCTACTTCATCGCCCAGTAATTTGTTTAAACGATCGAGCACGTCCTTATATTGCTGTTGGTAGAAAGCGAGAAGCTGATTTAGGAGAACGGAGTGGAGAACGTCAGCGGCCTACTTACCAAAAATTTGCGTACAAATAATGTGCCGTTAAATTCTCTGCTGATGCTCTCGTAATGTTTGCGTGCCGTGGAGTTCCAAATGGCCTCAGAGCCACGTATAACGATGGCATAAGCACCCAAATTCGTAAATTTCTCAGCGAACTTCTCATTTTTCTCAATTATATCTGTAACATTTTGCAACTAGGATTTTGAGCATAGAAAAAATGTTTTTTAAAGAAAATTTTATGGATAAAAAAGCACATTATGACACTCACTGTGAAGCCGAAACGTATATCTGGCTTGTCGGTGCCATACTTCTCCATGGCTTCCTCATATGTGATGCGTCGGAAGGGCGTCTGAATGCCGTGGAATTGTTTCGGCCACGAATAACGCAACAATTCCTCAATCAATTTCATGACGTCGTCACGTGATGTGAATGACAACTCAATATCGAGCTGTGTGAACTCCGGCTGGCGATCCGGACGCGTGGCCTCGTCACGATAGCAACGTGCCACTTGGAAGTAACGATCAATTGCGCCGGCCATCAACATTTGCTTGAACTGTTGTGGACTCTGCACCAGTGAATAGAAGTGACCCGGTTTGCGGGTGGGCACAACGAACTCTTGTGCGCCGCCTGGAGTACGACGGAAGAGTGTGGGTGTCTCCACTTCGACGAAACCCAAAAAATTAATCAGATACTCGCGCATGCGCATTATGACGGCGGAACGCATGCGAAGATTTTGCTGCATATCGGTGAATCTACGAGAAAAAAGGAAATATATATATAAATATGTATATGAATTTCAAATCAAATGTGTAACGCACCTCAAATCTATATAGCGATGTGTCAAGCGTAAACGCTCACCAGCGCGATTATAGCGCCGCACTTCAAATGGCAAATTCTTCTTAGCCGCATTGAGCACTTCCACATTTTCAGCCTCGACCTCTATGTGCCCGGTTCCCATATTTGCATTTATAGTGGCGGCTGGTCGTGGTATAACCGTGCCTTCGACACGTATTATGGACTCCAGCGAGAAGCCATTTGGATAATTCTCTAAACCTTTAGCTTTGCTTGTCATCAGCACTTGCGTTTCTCCGTAACCATCACGCAATATGAAGAATTTGCCCATACGTTGAAACTCCAGCCAGCCACAAATTGTCACCTTCTCGTTGACATTATCTATTGTCAATTCACCGCATGTATGCGTACGTCCAGCAAATTTATTCAAATCGGCTATTTTCGTCTTTTCACCAGCACCTCCTTGACCGCCGGCGCCGTTATTAGCTGTATTGCCATTATTAGTTGCATCTTCAGCTTCTAAATCATCGATTGACATCTTTTGCACCTTCTCCTTGTTTTTAATGGGTCCTTCATATGGGTCATCAGGATTTAAGATTCTTACATTATCCACCAATATCTCTACTTCGCCTGTGTCGTATTTCTAAATTGAAATTAATTAATTATATAAATTTTCGAAAACTAGGCTGAAGCATGTCGCACTTACCAAATTTATATTGGCACGCGGCCGCCCCAAAACTTTGCCTGCAACTAGCACAACGGTGCCTTCAGGTGCACTGAGACAAGTTTCTTGCAACTGTTATGAAAAAGAGTTAACAAAAAAACTACATTATTGTTTAAAATATATATATATATTTTATAATCGTCTACCGTTTGGTCCTCAACTATGATTTGCGTCTGTCCGTAGCCATCTTTCAACTGTAAAAATTTTGCAGTTTTGGATTGTGGTATCCACCCGACTAGCGTAACATTCTTGCCTATATCTTCCCGTCGCAAATCATTGCATGTAAAATCACGATTTTCAAAATACTTCAGTATATTTTCGCTCTCTGCAGTTTAAAAAATCTATTTAGTACACACATGCGGGTAAATTAATATTTTTTACTCACTAGCTATCTTGTATTCTGTGCTGGTGATGCCACAGTTATTCTGTTTCGCCATTGTGCTGTAAGTACGCTTATTGCCCATGCTTTTAACACCGGTAGGAAATTCAATATTTACAATTTCTTGAACCTCCACTTCGATTTCTCCGGTCGGCATTGTTTGATTGCAAGAATTTTGTGGTCGTCGGTGTACTACGCCAGTTATGGTTAACGTAGTATTTTCCGGCATATTCTGCATGCGACGTGCTATACGTGGATACTATGGAGAATAGAAATGACATTAGCATATAAAATCTTATTTCAATGTGTTTTTTACGCGAGTATACCTTATCTTCCAAAATAACCAATTGCGATGCACCACCGTGTCGATCGCGTAATTCTACAAATCGCGAAACACGTTTTTTAATAAGCCGTCCCGTTAACTCAACCAACATGCCCATATGGTTGGCGCGCAGCTCTCCGCATGACATGCGCGCTGGTGGTGGAGGTGGGGGATTCATATTGAAATTGTTCGCCATTGCGCTCATCAATTGCATGAGATCGTTAGGTACTTGCCCTATACAAAAAGATAATTTCATACAGTACATATGAAATAATTACATCATAATCATACTCACTATTAAAGGGATTGATATCGTTGGAGCCGCTATAATTGTTATAGCCGTTATTGAAACCACCGTTTCCACCATAACCACCACCGCCATAACCGCCGCCACTATTTCCATAACCACCGCCACCGCCACCCCCTCCATAACCGCCGCCATAGCCTCCACCACCATATCGGCCACCGCCACTTCCAGTACCAACACGATTGCGACCGCTCATTGACTGCAGTTGAATAGAATGTCCGATTTTCAATGTTAAAATTCGAGTACTACCACCCTTAAATCGAAGCAAGTACTTACGTGATTTACCGGTACTGCTGCTACTGCCGCTTCAGAGATTTTTATGAGCGCAGTCTGCTTTGCTGCTATTGTCTCGACTGTTGTAAGTCTATTCAAGTAACTGAATTGCTGACTACGCCACAAACTCCTAGAAATTAAGAGCATTGTTCTTACATAAACAAAATGTATAACAAAATAATAGAAATATATTTAGTAATATGTTCCCCAATCACATGGGGAGTAACTAAATATCAGTCAGCGATAAAAATGTATCCCCCTCGTAAGCGCTGCACAACGAAAAAGCGATGCAAAAGGAAAATAAAAAATTAAGCAGAATAATACAAACGTTGACGGCGGCGTCGACGTACCTTTCTTGAAATTTAAACACTTATTTAGCGCAAGTTTATCTTCTTATTATAATCACTAATCGCGTATAATGTTTGTATATTCACTAATGTATGAAATTATTGCAAAATTGCACAATAAAAGCAATTACTATCAGCAAATAGCGAATAAATTAAGGGCACAAGAGCGGATACCGAAAAATCGCACAGACAGACCAAACGACGAATCACGAAACGAAACAGAACGTAGTGAACGACGTTTACTTAAACAGAGTTGCTAACTTCCCTTAAGTTCTTGATAATTTTCCCAGTAATAAACTAATCTATGAAATTATGAGGGTTTTGATTTCGGAATCTTAATTGTTAAAACATATGCTTATTACTGTGGTGTTATTCTTTAGGAGTGTATGCATCTCTTAAGAATTAGGGAGTTGTTTCTTTCATACTTGTCCATGTACATATATCTCTTCTATTCCCTCACCAAAAAGAAGTAAGGTATTCACTTAATGAAAAATCAGAAATATTATCTCGTTTTTGAGACAAACAATTTGAGACACCTAGGGTTCTATTGGGCCATCGAGACAAACAATACTTTACACTCTATTTTTTGAGCTATAAAAGCATATATTTGCAAAAATTTTAAATAAAACTTGTCTTGGAAAAGTTATGGAATTAGTCTGCTATGGTTCTGACAGAGGTTTGGCTGATTCACTTCAATTTTTTTTTTGACATGGTAATCGTTAGGAAATGCCATCACTAGTAACGAAAATAATTTTTGTCATCACTAACAACTGTCAAAAATCTAATCAGTCATTAAAAATATACGCTGTTTCCTGTTTTCATAATTGAATTAATTTTTTTGAAATGCAAGTTGCACATACATATGTATAATCAAAATTCTATACATTTACTAAATATATCGTAGCTTTGCAAAGTGTTAGAAAATTAATTGAAAGTGGTTTTGAAAGACGTCTATTAATCATTTTGTATGTGAGTTCAGACATATTTGTAGTTGTGCCATAAAACAGCCATTACGAAAAGCGATAGAATTGCTATAAAATGATAAAATGAAACAAAATGTTTTAATTATACATATATTTGTACGTGTAAGTACTCTATATGCATATTTATCACTCTTCAATTTTATATTTTCTTTTTAATATGTGTATTTTTTTTATTTACAAAACTTAATTCAACACTATTACATATGTATGTACTTTAGTTTAAAGCATGCAGTTTAACTTAACAATCAAAAATTTCTTTAAATGCAAAACAATTCATTTTATGTCTAAAAGTCTATCAAGTAACGCTAAAATGTGCTTCAAAGTCATTGCCCTTATCAAATTTGTTACTTTCTTTGTAGAGTGGCAAAAGTATAACAGCTTAAATTAACATGCATTATTTTTTTTATAAAAACAGCAAATAATAATAACAATTTGCCGACAAATATTTTAGCCGTTTGCCTATTAAAGCAAAGTCTGTCATTCACATGTGCTACCGCTCTCACAAAGTTTACTTGCATTACATTCTAAGTACTCGTTTCTAATCGCTTTCCAATGTGGTATAAAACGTATTAAATTATAATATCTAGCCTTCAGTGTAAACGGTACTATTCAACGCATCGTGATAATGCGTCACAACATAGTCGTGGTAGTACATCATTATACATAACGGTTGTCCCAATATTATCGATGCCCAAACAATGATGTTGCCCATGCGTGGACCCATTTTACGTTCAATAGATTTTGAAATCGCCGATAAGGGTATCTGACCCATCATACCGAGGAAAGCCCATATTTTGTGAGTTTGCAGTGGTATGGATACCTGAGGCAGGAGAAGTACACAAATAAATATGTATGTATATATGTACATGAAATAAGAAACCAGAAATTCCCTAGAATAATTTCATACCAAGTATTCATGGAAGAAGGCGCTTATTAGGAAAACGATCGTAGACGCTTGAGCGGACGAATATCCCATCTTCACAACTGGTACATACAAATGTCTCACACACCATCTAAACGATACATGCAAGATCTTTGAAATTATACATGTAAACATGAATATGTGCTTGGGGTTACCTGTGCACTGGCATGTTCCATGTGCGCCAGAATGTATCAATATTGTTTGCATTCCACCAATCGCAATAGAAATTGCGATCAGCGAAATGTAATAATTCACCAACGGCATTCAAAAATGAATGGAAGAGCAAGTAAAAGAAACACAACCAAACCAGGTGATTAGGTAGCTGTTAAACAACAAAACGTTATAAGTAAACCGTATAATTATTTAAACCTTTCACGCTTACCGCCAACTTAAGCAGCCTTTCAGTGGCCAACCCAATTTCCATGTTGGAGAAGGGTATAAGTGAATTGCGTACCGACGGTATAATCCACTGTTGAAATAAAGCCATAATAACATTGAAACCGAATAGCACTTCCAATAGACGCTTCAACAGGAAACGCTTGCGTACACGCGTAGTTCTGGGGAAGTTTAGCTCATAACACAATGTTGGTGCAAGTAGAAAGTAGAATAAGTCTTTATAGCAGAGATTGTCAGGATACTGCACCAGCTTTGGTATATCCTCATCAATTTCATCACCCAAGTAACCATTTTCTGCAAGATTAAAAAGGAGAAATGAGTTTAGTGGCTTTTAAAGCGGTTCGCGTAAACAAATGGTAGGGACTTACGCAATTCCGCCACTGTTATACTTGGTCGCCTCTCACGAGGATTGTACTGCTTAAGGTAGTAGGTCTGCCGACACCACATATTCGTCTGAACGTAACTCCACAGCTTCAGAAACAGTAAGGAATAAATAAAGCATACAGTAGAAGCGCCCACTAGGAATAAGATAAATTTTTAATGCTTAATTTTAAAATGTTTTACAATTTGTTTATTACTTAAACTGAATGCTTCACCCTTCAGGTGAATTATGATCACCGGGAAGAAAACGACCAATATTATATTGGTTACTTGCACGAACATTCCAAAGGTTTCTGAAAGGATTTCCTGCAAAAAATGTGTAATTGGTTTGTTTATTATTTAATAATATTATATATTTTTATTATTACTACTACTGTAAATCTAGTGAAATATGTTTTTAATTATTTAAAATATGTCGCGATGATTTAACATCCATTTCCTGTACACCGTTTTCTAGAGATGAGTTTATATTTAGAACTTATTCAATAATTGTTTGTATATAATTCCATAACATATATACATATCTTCCAGCGCAACTACGATAGCTGCTTTTATTGTGTAGAGATACCACATACATAATGTAAAGAAACGAAATATACCTATATTTTGAAATAAAAATTGAAAATTTCATACAGAAATTAAAAATATTTCGGGCACAGAGTGCACACTCTAATCTAAACAGCTGCCAGTTATCGGTGGCATCTCAATCGCAGCCAAGTTCATATGCGGTCGCGCACAAAGGCGAATATGCGTGTAAAGTAAAATCGCAGAACAACGGTTTTCGCTACACATTTTA
This sequence comes from Bactrocera tryoni, assembly GCF_016617805.1. Lineage (NCBI taxonomy): Eukaryota > Metazoa > Arthropoda > Insecta > Diptera > Tephritidae > Bactrocera > Bactrocera tryoni. The sequence goes on from NC_052500.1 coordinate 4,543,292, forward strand.
TAGCGCGTTTCACATTTCTGATCATTCGTTTGCGACTCGTTTCTGATTGTGTGATTGGCGAATTTCGTCACTCGTATATTTTCTAATTGTGTGTAACTAAGTGAAATCACCTAAAGGAATTTATATAAAATATAAAGTTCAATAAGTATACTTATAGTTGTGTGCAGTGTTTTCTGTAAATAAGTAAATAATAAAGAAAAGATATGGAAATTAATGAGACGAATTTGCAACAGTTAGGCGGCTATTTGCAGCAGACGCTCAGCCCTGATCCCAATGTGCGGCGACCAGGTGCGCGAATTTTTAATCAAATAAAATTGAAATCAAAATATTGATTGTGCTTTTTCGGTTACAGCGGAAAAGTTATTGGAATCAATTGAAGTACAGCGTAATTATGCGGTTCTATTATTGAATCTCATCGACAAGCAAGAGGTGGATATGACAATACGTATTGCCGGCGCCATTGCATTCAAGAACTACGTGAAACGTAATTGGGCAGCGCATGAAGTAAGTGGTGCAACACAAAATACGTTACGCATTTCAAATTGCAATTTTTTTCCTAACATATTACAGGATACAGATGGGCCCGACAAAATACATCAAGACGATCGAAATACGATTAAAACACTGATTGTTACGCTTATGTTACGTTCACCTACGGCATTGCAGAAACAACTTAGCGACGCTGTAAGCATAATTGGCAAACATGATTTTCCAAAAAAATGGCCACAGCTTATCGACGAAATGGTGGAAAAATTTGCTACTGGCGATTTTAATGTGATTAACGGCGTTTTGCAAACGGCGCATTCACTCTTTAAACGCTATCGTTATGAGTTCAAATCACAAAGTTTATGGGAAGAAATCAAATTGGTTTTGGACCGCATGGCCAAACCGTTAACTGATTTATTGCTTGCCACAATGCAATTGACTAAGGTGCACGAGAATAATACAGCAGCGCTGAAAGTTATTTATGGTTCTTTGGTGTTGGTTTGTAAAGTATTTTTCTCATTGAACTCCCAAGACTTACCAGAGTTCTTTGAGGATAATATGCAAACGTGGATGAAATCATTCCATGAGTTGCTCACAGTTGATGTACCTTGTTTGCATACGGGTGATGACGAGGATGCAGGGGTTTTAGAACACTTGCGTTCACAAATCTGTGAGAATATTGGTTTATATGCACAGAAATACGATGAAGAGTTCGGTTCGTATATGGAGACCTTCGTGACAGCCGTTTGGGAATTACTTGTAAAGACCGGCAATCAAACCAAATATGATGCGGTAAATATTTAAAATAATACATACATCAAATTGTAAACATTAAAATATTTTAAATTCATTTTAGCTCGTTTCTAATGCATTGCAATTTCTATCGGTGGTCGCTGAGCGCAATCATTATCGCAAAATTTTTGAGAACCCAGAAATACTCGCCAATATTTGTGAGAAAGTGGTCATACCTAATTTGGATTTCCGTCAATCCGACGAAGAGTTATTCGAGGACAGCCCTGAAGAGTATATACGCCGTGATATTGAAGGCTCCGATATCGATACACGCCGCCGTGCAGCTTGTGACCTCGTCAAGACTTTGAGTCAGAATTTCGAGGCGAAAATATTTGCCATATTCGGTCAATATTTAGAAATACTCTTGGCTAAATATAAAGAGAATCCTTCAACGAATTGGCGCGCCAAGGACACAGCCATTTATTTAGTCACCTCGTTGGCATCACGTGGCGGCACACAAAAACATGGCATTACACATATTTCCGAATTGGTGCCACTACCACAATTCTGCGCCCAACATATTGTGCCCGAACTGGAGCGTCCCAATAGTAAGTATGAAATTAGTTTTTGAAGTGAAAAGTAGCCTAATACACATTTTAATTTTATTACAGTTAATGAGTTGCCGGTTTTAAAATCTGCCGCCATTAAATTCATCATGGTATTCCGCAGCATTTTGGGCCCACAAACTCTACTAGCTTGCATTCCACACTTGATACGTCATCTGCCGGCAGAGAGCGTTGTAGTGCACAGTTATGCGGCCTGCGCTATAGAAAAAATACTGGTGATGCGCGACAGCAATCAGCAACCGTTGATTACGGCACAACATTTAGCGCCATTTACAAATGATTTGCTCACCGGACTCTTCGGTACATTGTCGCTACCCGGTTCCAATGAAAATGAATATGTGATGAAAGGTTTGTATGAGTTAATATATTTTGTGTGGCATCTAAGTGAGTCTTTGACATCTTTTGCAGCTATTATGCGCAGTTTTTCCACACTGCAGGAGGCCACAATGCCATATATGGCCGTTGCATTGCCGCGTCTAACGGAAATTCTCACTTTGGTTGCGAAGAATCCCTCGCGTCCGCATTTTAACCATTATCTCTTCGAGACGCTCTCTTTGGCAGTGAAGTGAGTGAGATTGGATTTGTTTTATTTCATTTTTGTATTTGAAATATATTTTCTTGCTCTTTTCCAGAATTGTTTGCAAAACGGAGCCCGCTGCCGTTAGCTCATTTGAAGAGGCACTATTTCCCGTCTTTCAGGGCATATTACAGCAGGACATTTTGGAATTCATGCCTTATGTGTTCCAAATGCTTTCCTTATTGTTGGAAATACGCGAGGGTAGTGGCTCCATACCCGAACCGTATTGGGCGCTTTTCCCTTGTTTGTTGGTGCCTGCACTGTGGGATCGCCCAGGCAATGTTACGCCACTTATACGTCTAATAACGGCATTTATCAAGCAAGGCTCAGCACAAATTGTAGCCTTGGGCAAATTGGTAATATTTTACAGCAAAATTGATATCTTAATTCCGAAACCGTTTAACACACCTTTTTGTTTACAGAACGCCGTTTTGGGTGTATTCCAGAAAATGATTGCCTCCAAATCGAACGATCACGAGGGTTTCTATCTCATGCAGAATTTACTCGCCTACTATCCCACCGAACAGCTGCAGCCCAATATGCGTCAGATATTCGCCTTGCTCTTCCAGCGTTTATCACTCTCGAAGACCACCAAATATCTGCGCGGCATTATAGTTTTCCTCTGCTACTACACGGCCAAAATGAGCGCAGTCGCTTTGGTGGAACTCATCGATCAAATACAAGCGAATATGTTCGGTATGGTAATCGATCGTGTCTTCATACCGGACATGGCGAAGGTCTCATCGGAGATGGATCGTAAGATCGTTGCTGTGGGCATTGCCAAGATACTCACAGAATGCCCCGCAATGTTGGCCCCACCCTATGTGCAACGCTGGTCCCCACTGCTGCAGGCATTGGTTGAACTCTTCGAGCTGCCACCCGATCAAACTACTTTGGATGGCGATCATTTCATCGAGGTCGACGATGCGCCCGGCTACCAGGCGGCTTTCTCACAACTAAGTTATGCACAGCCGAAATCCCAAGATTTTCTCGCTGACATAACAGACGGCCGCAAGTACTTGGCCGAGTCACTGGCCAAGTTGGCGCAAACACGTCCGGGCGAAGTGCCCACCTTGGTGGCCGCCATCGGCGAAAATCACAAGCAGGCTTTGCAAAAGTACTGCGATCAGGCTGGTGTGCGCATAGTTTAAAGGCGTAAATTGTTAAAAATTTTAATAATAACGAATATACAAGTAAATCCTAATAAAGTTAAGCTGTAGACGGCGATAAATTGGCCAGTTAAAAATTATTAACCCTTTTATACACACATGCGCATTTGTATGCATTTATTGTTATAATTATTTGTTGTAAGCGTGTGAAATTCTATATATTATCACATTTATTGTCGTAATCTGTCCGTTACTTCAAATATAATTACTGCGTTAATTTTTAAAATTTAATTTAAAACAAAATTAATATAATAACTGTTGGCGAGCAAATTCGTTACTTAGTCTCCACGTGCGAACCCATGTGCGATCCGGTTATGCGATTTTGCCATGATTCAATCATGAATTATGATTATTCGTTTTCCAAGTTTTATTTTGTTTCTTTCAATATTTGATTTTTCAAAAAACACTGAAATAAACTTGAAATCTCTCGCTTGCTTTCAACCAAAATTGCAGAAACGAAAAATAATAAAAATTTTCCATTAAACATAAATTTTTCAAGTAAACATTTTCAAAAAATCATAAAAATTTCTAAAAAAAACAAACATTTTCAAAAAATCATAAACATTTCTAAAAAAAACAAACATTTTCAAAAAATCACAATTTTCAAAAATAATAACAAATTTCCAAAAAATCAAAATTTTGAAACATCATAAAAATTTTCAAAAAACTAAAAAAATTGGAAAAATCATAAACAATTTCGAAAAGTTGTTATAAATTTTCGTATTACAACAATTTTCACCATAAACATTTTCAAAAAATCAAACATTTTCGTATTATAACAATTTTCAAAGAACCATAAGAATTTTCAAAAAACCATAAAACTTTTCAAAATATAACAATTTTGAAAGATCATCGAAATTCAAAAAAAGTAAAAGTTTTCAAAAACATTTTCAAAAAATCATAAATTTTATCATAACAAATTTCAAAAGCCCATAAACATTTCCGCAAAATCATAATAAATATTCCAAATTCAAAATTTTCGCTCAAAAACAAAACAAAAACACAAATTGGAAAATAATCAAAAAACAAAGAATCGCAAATTTTACTTGAAATCAACAAATACCAAAACTCAATGCAACTCTAGGAAAAGCCGAAATCTTCAGTTAATCATCATTTTTGAACAAGCAATGCATAAATTTTGGAGACAAATTCTATACAAATCAAGAAATATTTTTAACCGCCAATTATCGTGCATGCAAGGTGGCAAAGGTAAGTGATAACCTAACTATTTAATGCATTTATTGTAGAGTAGGGCGGTAATGATGAAACACACAATAAGCAATAACCAATTATATACTGTTATTTGTTCTAAAATATATTTTTCTGGTAAACTATTTTTATGTGAGAATGCTTAAAGGGACATGTGACTTGGTTTTTGTTGTTGAAAGAAACCATAGTGAAGGTATGATCGATATCGGACCACTATAGCATGTAAAAACTGAACGATCAAAATTAAGTTGTATAAAAAACTTTATTATTTGACATGATATCTTCACGAAATTTAGCTCAGATTATTTTCCAAGGCAATGTTACAGTTACCGAACATATCATTCAGATCGGATTACTATAGCATATAGCTGCCATAGAAACTGATCTATCAAAATCAACAAAAATAATTTTTTACGCTATAAGAAAAGGTGCAAGGTCAGTGCTATATGGGGGATGCATCAAAACTTCCCAGCCAAGCTCTCCCAGTTTTCGCCGAGTCATCAAAGATGTGTGTGGCCTAGCGTTGTCCTCATAGAATAGCCGCTCATAGCGTAGGTCATAGGTTTTGCGACCATTTATTGAGCTTCACCACGCTTGGACCATGATCTTTTTCGCACATTATCGTATTTGATCCATTTTTCGATTTCTGTTACCATTCGCTTCAGAAATTGTTCGATTTCATTTCGTTTCAGCTAAGAATCGCAGATGTTTTTCACAGACAATTCATGTGGTACCCAAACTTCAAGCTTCTTTTTGTAGCCAGCCTCTTTTAAATGGTTCAAAATCGTATGGTGATGAATGTTAAGTTCCTTAGCGATGTCATGGCTGCTTATGTCAGGGTCCTGTTCAATATTTTCCATTATTTTATCGACTTTTTTAACGATAGGTTGACCAAAGCGAGGTATATACATATTTCACATCGAAGTTTCCAGCGGAAAGTGAGCGGATTATTGTTGTGCTACACAAACTGATACAGCATCGTATCCATAAACTTCACAAATTTCTATGGTGGCTTGCTTGGCATTCTTCCCTTTTTATACAAAAATTTCAAAATATAGCTAATTTCTTCATTATTTTCACTCATTTTTGAACAGCTGTAACTTTTTTTCAACTTTTCCGGATTTTTTTTCTGGTTAAATGAAGCCTAAAGTCTCACCTTTCCAATACTATATGGCATGACACAATGTGATTGGTAGCACTGAAGATATACGACTACAACGGCATCTATGGACAAAATACGAAAATACTTTTTCGACTACCCAATATGTTGAATAATAAAATCGAAATTGCCAAAAAAGAGCATTTCTTTTGAAGGATACAATATTTTCAGCCTGTTTGGTATAATTTCTGATGATCTTTGAGTAAAGATCACATTGACATGCAATGCTTATATTTTAAAGTATTAATTTTTTACTTATTACTTAACATATTCTAAGCATAGCGGTCCCTATATACATACATATGTATGTGTACGTGTCTAAATTCTAAGCATGCTGGGTAAGTCTAGCTTATCTCGTAATACGCTGCCCAATTTCTTCTTAAATACATAAGCATTCAAATATAAGAATTCAATGAAATTTGCTTACTCACCATGGCTAGACCCTTTTCCACAATTAGACATATTGAGATGTGCACGAAAGAGTCTGGAAATAAATATTTTTGTTTTTTACAAAGCGAATATGTAGTTATGCAAGCTTTATCAAATTTGTTACAATCTTAAACTATTATAATTTCTTAACTGTTTGTTCTCGCTGCCAATATCGCTGCTGTGGCAAAATAAACTCATTGATCCATTTAAATGAACATTGAAATATTTAATTATTTTTTCTTATCCCTTACTATTTATATGTATTTACTCATTCGTAGAACTTGCTTCAGAGCTTCTGTACGTTGGTCTCATATATGTAAGCGGTATTGCCTTCTTTTCGCTGTATGAGCCGACTTACTGCCTCTTAGCTCGCACTCAAAATTTAACGATTTGTTATAAAATTTACTGAAGTTATGCTTCTTCTTGGAAAGTTTATTAAAGTTGTTCTTTCGTACTTTATACTTACATAAAATCAATAAAAGCGAAGCGTGACCTTCTTGTCCTTGATCTTTGCCACTCATAAAGTAATACCAATCCAAAGGGTTTATTCTGATGCCATATCTGCAAGATTAAATGAAAAAAAAGCTAATTTATAAGGTGTATTTTCGATGATTATTAACACTTCCTGAACATACATATGTATGTATTATTCACGCATGAATCGATAAGAAAACTATTTTTTTTTTAAATTTATCGGCTGAACTTTTTTCTTTACTATTCTTCATTAAACTTTTTTTTCAAATCCATTATTTGTATACTTACTTGAGCAGGTTTTCTAAGCACAATCGGAATCCCCCAATTGTTAAAAGCAGGAAACCCCAATTAACGAGACCTGTGAAATTACTAAATCCCGAACTCCATGAAAATAGTGAATCACGTGGGCGGTGGCAACTGAAAAGAGCAAATGTGTTGTTTAAAGAAGCAAAAAGCACAATATTATAAATATTTCGAGAAAGCTCAGTTAAGTTCAGCCTCGTCCTTTTCTAATTTGAAGTTGATCTCTTTAAGAATTCCACTTTAAATTCTGCCAATTTTTTCTAATTTTGATAAGGAAACGAATAGGTAAAACTCAAAAGTTTTGAGTAAGCTTTCACTCAAAGTTTATTTAACCTTTTACTATTTCTAAGCTTCTGTCATATACCATAAGTTCATTCAAAGCTCATAAGTTTTTTTTTTCAAAGCTTTCAGCGCTTCAATAAACCATTATATACACTTAAAGCTACCAAGTCTAATGCATACTTATTTCAATCAAGCTTTTGATTACGTAAAAATTTTGTAACTATTGAAATATTTGTAAATTTTAAAGCAAGAAATAGATATCTTGCATAAAATGTTCACTAAAAAGCTTTCAGTGCTTTCTATACAATCGCACTACTTACGGTTTATCTGGCTGTTCTTTACGTTGTTTTTCCTCTTTGCTTTGAATCTCCTCGGCTCGTGTCACACTCTGCGTCCGCCGATATCTCTGCTTCTTTTCACCATTTCCATTTCCATTGCCATTGTCGTCTTTGTCCAAGACTTTTCTATATTTATTTAGATCTATGGGTATGCCATTTTGATCTAACAATGCCGAACTGGATCGTCGTTTGCGCAATTCACTGAGATTGTGTTCGGTGGCGGAGGCAGAACGACGCAGCTTTTTAATGATGCCCATACCGCCATTTTGCTCACGCTGCGGCATGTTTTGGCTGTTGTGGGGGAGAGGGCGTTCAACAGTTGAGCTAGTCTTTTCAGTCTGGAAATAATGAAAAGGGAGAAAACAAATTTAATATACCAGAAAATACATTCTTTGATTTTTCAGGCATTGGAGACTATTTTTTGGTTGGATTACTGATTATTTATTGGTGTACAATCAGAATGGCGAACAAAAAAAAACTAGATTTTCATGTATTTTTATACACAAATTTATTATCTTCTCAAAATAGGCTCTCGCGATTAGATTTCTAGATTGTTGGGGCAGATTCGCCGATATATTGATAAGCCCACGCCTCGTTATTAGTAATGATGCGTTTCATGAATGTATGGTCCTTAGCTACAATGTCTTTTTTGAAATCTCTACTCGGAGTCATTTTCGCAAGAGATTCAGGGCTTTTTGGTACGAGTTTTGCATTGACTTCTTATTCAAAGTATTAACCAAAATAGTCAAGCTTCGAATTTGATCTTAAACGATTCATGTTATTGTGAACAGTCGCGTTAGACAAATTTAATCTCTTTACAATCTCTCGAGTTGTTATTCGACGATTTGCATCGGCTTCAAGAGTTCTTTCAGGACGTGGTGCTTCCTCAAGATTGAAATTGCCGGAACGAAATTTCGCAAACCAATTTTTGGCATTCGGTCCACACATCTCCGTACACATTACTTTCGCCTTGCTTGAATTGCATTTTATCCCTTTTGATCATAAAACATTAAAATATGTCGAAAATGCTATTTTCGATCTTCCATCTTCGATAGGGCACCAAACCAAAATTGTTCTAAAAAAATGTTGTGTTTTCAAACAAGCCTTACTATATCAGCTGTTCAAATATATAACGGTAAATCGGTTAAGTGTGAAGTTGGTTGCGAAAAAGTTCAATAAGATCAGCTGTTGTCATCATACGAAATTACTTAGTGAACGACGCAATAATTTTTTTTTAAATATGTATGTAAGTATATAAACGATTGGAGTTATTTTTCAAAGATATTATTGCAAAATTGCAGTTAAATATTTTATGAGCGCTTCTGGAATGTCACATTTAATAATCATGTTGTTTTGCTATTTTTTGTTATATTTTTAGCTAGTGGCCGATTAGCCAAAAAATAATTATCGGTTTACTTAATCAGCACTTGAAAAAATATAAACTCTGAGTATTGTGTTAAAATTTTATAAAAAAACAAAGGCAAAAAACGTATTTGCATTTTTAATCTTTGTTATAAATGACCGATAAAATTCCATTCCTATTGATAATTCCAGTTAAAAATCGCAATTATATTGATTCTAATATTTTTTTCAAACTTACTCGCTTGAGTACGTATTTTTCTTCTTTCAATTACATTGATGAATCGACTACTTACTTGTATATCTATTCATGGAATATCACTTAAACATGCCTATAAAAATCGAAAACGAAGAAATAATTTTTTTTACTTCGTTTAACCACAAATTATTGCCAAATAATAGAGGAATCAATACCCCACGAGCATAATATCTTATTATATCAATGTTGTGGCTTTTTATTAGATTGCATTTAACCACAAATGGTTGTGCCAGCTTCATTTCATATCGCATATCACTTGAAAATTCGCTGCTTTTGCATGGGATTCTCCTATGACGTCATCAATAAGCGATACTCTGTATTGCTTGAGAGGTCTCTGTCAAAGTGTGTAAGCCACTTTAAAGTGTAGCTTTCGTATTTATTAATTTTTTTTACAGAATTTTTATTTGTTTGGTTGCTTGAAGGGGGAAGCACAGTGGCGCCAGATCGCAACTCCATTTTCATTTACTCAATTAAGATTATGCTCTCATAAAGCTCATCATTGGCATTTTAAATAATCTTTTTCAATTCTTCAATTTCAATATTATAAATACAACTTTACAATTTTCTGAAATAATGGAATCTTTTTTTGAAAATATTGTCTCCGTGAATCTCGAACTAAAATCCACAATACAACATTAGACTATTTTATACACTCAGAACATATCGTATCTATTTATACCCTGAACAGGGTATATTAAGTTAGTCACGATGTTTGTAACACCCAGAAGGAAGCGTCGGATACCCTATAAAGTATATATTTTAATGATTAGTATGTTGAGCTGAGTCGATTTAGCCATGCCCGTTTGTCTGTCTGTCCGTCTGTATATATACGAACTAGTTTTTAAGATATCGTTTTGAAATTTTGCAAACGTCATTTTCTCTTCAAGAAGCTGCTCATTTGTCGGAACGGCCGATATCGGACCACTATAACATATAGTTGCCATATAATCTGAACAATCGGAATCAAGTTCTTGTATGGAAAACTTTCACATTTGACAATGTATCTTCCCCAAATTTGGTATAGATTATTTTCTAAGGCAACAATGTAATCTCCGAAGAAATTGTTCAGAAATGAACCTGTGAAGGGTATATTAGCTTCGGTGCAGCCGAAGTTAACGTTTTTTCTTGTTTTTATTTATTTTTATCTGACTAAGTGTGGCTACTTTTCGCTTGACCCAGTTTATTAATGCATTTCTGAGTACTTAGTTAGAATAGTCAATATTTGTCCCTCCGAGGGTAAGTTACTACTAACCTTATCTTGAATGTATTCAGATGACAGGGATGAAAATCTGAGAATTTTGGCAACACAAAAATTTTTTATGGAAGTCTAGTGGGATCAGATGACATAATATTGATGATTTCTAGTCTATCATCTTTGTTTTTTGTGATTTTGCTTAAGTCCTTGCTAAAATCGAAAATGATAGCAAAAATTTCTTAACACATAGAATTTTTTTGTTCTAGTCAAAGATCGAGGGGATCAAACCATTTTTTGCAGTCAAATTCGTATTCAGGACACCTCAAATACCCCTCAGACCTTCTATCACATGAGTCGCAAATTTTTCCTTCAGATTTTTTGAGTAGTGTAATCAGTTCAGGCGCCAATTATATTATTTACTAAATTTAGAGAGTAAATGCATATAAATATTTTAGTAAAAAGCCATGCAATTTCAGAGTTCATAACACGATGTAATTGCCTACATATTTATTAGAAGTAACTATATATTATTATTATTAATATGTTATCAACGGAGTCCCTAGAATTGCAAGTCATTTTCTCATTTAACGCGAAATTGCGTGCGTCATCCGGCGGGGTCTTTATAAACTGAGAGCAATACGTATACATTGCATATACACATATACGTATAGCGTATGACAATATTTCTGCATATATCGAACAAATATATGTTCATATGCATATATCTTTTGTTTTTTTTAAAGGTCACTGCACTGGGATTTATATTTAAAAATAAATTCCCGTGTATATTCTGTATCTTAATATTTTTAATCAATGTTTACATTTTGAGATAAATTTAAGTAAGTGGGTGTTTAATTATCATTTATTCGTTTGTCCACAATACGTTGCAAATTTGAAGTGGCAGCGTGCTCTCGGCACGTACACAAGTGTGTACTTATCCATACACGATTTTCATACAAATAAGTTCAAGTGAGCCATAGTCATTATCTCAGTGACGTCACTCAAAAGCGACCATATAAAGATCATGGATCATTGACGAGGCTCAGGTTCAAGCCTGACAACAAAACAAATAATGGTGACGTGTTTGGAGCAATAAAATATTTAGTTAGGCTTGCCATGAGACGTTTGAACTTGAGATGTCTTTTCTTCATCGAAACGATCGATTTTTAAGATCTTTGTGATTAAAATAGTTCAAAATACTCGAATAAGTGATGATTTTGAAGAAATTGGTACCCTAAAAGTGTAATTAACGGAAGGTACGATTAATGTTTCCAGGACGATCTGAGATCGGAAAACAGAAGGATGAATTTTTAATATTTTTTTGAATTTAGCACAAAAATTTTGAATTTAAAAATTCTCATTCAAAAGTTATAGATCTTTTCATTACCTACAATATCGTCTATACCTTTTTCCATTCTTAACCCTTAAAAATTCAGCCACGCCCCCACTTGGTTTTTCCGACCTCAAATTGCTCATATTATTTTACCCCTTATTTTTCTTATTTTTTTTTTAACAATGAATTTCAATTGGACTGAAATGGTGTTACCCACATTTTATCAGTTTAAGTGAATGAAAATTTTGTAAACAGGTGGCAACCCTTCTTAATATATATTTTTTATAAACTTTCGCCACATTTTATCAGTTTAAGCGAATGTAAATTTTTTAAAATGGTGGCAACCCTACTCAAAATTTATGTTTATAAACTTTAGCCTTTTTAACAGGTGGCAGCACTTCTTCAAATTTATTTTGTATGAATTTTATCCAAAATTTATCAGCTTAAGCGAATTGAAATTTTTTAACAGGTGGCAACCCTTATCTAAATTTATTTTTTTATGAACTTTTCTAAACATTTTTTATTCGTTTCTCTTATCTTCTTACCGAATTAAAATTTTCTGGAAAGTGGCAACTCTTTTCGAAATTTCTTTAAGGTTTCTTAAATCTCGTTAAGGCTTCTTAATCTTATACATTTCTTGCTTTTAAATTTTGCTTTTAATTCTAGAAACGGGTGGTAACACATTTATAAAAACTTTATAAAAATAACTAACCTCTATTTTTAACACTACTGTTGCGCAGTGAGAGATTCAGTACAAAAATATTGATACCTGTTTCTTAAAAATACCTATGTATGTTTGAAAAAACAGACTTTTCTCCATACTTTAACTCTTGTTCTTATTCCTTATTAACGAACAAATTTTTTTATCGCAATTTTACACACTTTTTGCTGCCACAATGCTAATAAATGTGTAAATATATAGTAGTAAGAAAGAATTTCGAAAACATCCTAATTTGGAGTTAATAGCTCTGGAATATTTTTCTGGATGGCTTAGTTTGGTTCCCTAATGATTTGAGTACACACCGCATGTCTAACATGTCTATATATAGAAACGTGTACCTGCACATGCTATATAAAAGAAACCATAGCAAATGATGCGAATTTGCCGGCTGTCTGCCCGCCCCATTTCATTACCACTTCAACCCCGACTGCATAATTTCGTGAATCCAGCCATAGCAGCAATGCAGCGAAGCGACACGGCTTCTGCGCGGTTTGTTGAACCATCGCTGCCTTTCAAGGGCACTTCTTCTCATATTTGGCGCCGTGCCGGTACGCAAGTGCGCAAAAGCACAAGTATCAAAATAAAAAGGAAATGAACATTAAAATTAACGAAAACGAAAACAAGCGACACCTCGTTTCCTCAGCTGTCGGTGTATTCTTTTTTTTCGTTTTTTTTTCTACTTTTGATGTTTGCATAATGCATTAAATGGTAAATTTGAGGTGCATAAATTGAAAAGTTTTGCATTTTTCAAATTAATTTTCAAATTTATTTGAGTACAAAACATTTTGAGGATCGTCTTTTAAGTTCTTGAACTACAACTCGAACTGATTCTACAGTTTTTTTTTTTACAAATTGCCTTCAGAGCTCATATATGTGAATAGATGTTATTAAGCGGAAGTAGCTCACCAGAATTTTTGTGATGCACTCAGCTCAACATAAACCGCAAAAGGTTTAGAAAACTTCCATCTTTTCTGCGCTTTCAGAAGACGCGGAAGTCTTTATTTAAAAGCGCAAATTCTTTAAGAAATTCTCTTGGCAGCGCGGAGATCCTTATTTACAAGCTCAACTCCCGTGTCCATAATTTTTAAATTTTTGTATATTTTCTTTACATTTTGTTTACATTTTTATAATTTTTATTTTTTGCTAATTCGATCCAAAAACTTCAAATTTTTTAACTTTCCATACGTACAAGCTTTTGTCCAAGGTCACTTTCATGTCTTTTTTGTAACAAATGCCTATGTGCCTTACAAAACCCTAATTACAACATTTATATGCTGTGAAATCTGTACAAGAAAAGAGTCTGACATACTTCGGTCATTTTATGATAAATAGGTCAGCAAAACAAGCGAAGCAAAAGCCCATGGGTATATGGACATTTTGTCTGCCTCCTTGCTAATTACTACTTTGATTGGCAAGAGAGCTGGTTATACCTGCATTCCATACATGGTGGTGGTCCTTTCGCAACGAGGTTACTTTGATAAAACAATGATCTATTTACTAAAAAATTTTTGCTACCAAATATATCGTTTTATTTCTGGTCCTAGTGATTTTTTACATTACTAAAGGACATTTGTTTGTATGTATTCTTCATTCGACACAAATCTACTAAGAACTCTAATAATTCTAATAATTGGCCTTATAAACTATGTAATTCATGAAGCATCAAATTTGTTAATATTTTTTTTTCGAAACTTGTCTATGCTTCTGTGGTTTTTCAACCATTAAAAATCTCAATAAATAAAACAGACTATGAATGTTAAGATCTTATAGTCAACGACTTTGGTATCTGGCATATTGACAGTCCTTCTGTGGATATAAATCTCCGCATGCTTCTGCAAGGTATACTAACTCTCTTGCGAGAGGTGAATTCATGTCCCATTTGCGGTTTTCTTATTTTAAATGATCGCCTAGCTATTACTTACTTATACGGCTGTGCAAACTGACGTTGAACAACACGAAAAGCTCCGTCAGGATCGGGAAGGACATCTCCGAGCCGTTCGATCGCAAGCTATTGCCTCTGTAAAATATACAGTCTGGTTTATTCAACACTAATTCTCAGTCTTTAGTTAAAACAATCATTAAAATGTTAATATTTATTAAACAAGTGACTATTATCTAAAGTGCCACATCACAAAGTATTGTTTAAACATCGCAATAACAACAAGTGATCATTAAAAATTGTAGCTATCAGTGTGAACGCCGGCTTCTGTTATGGTCGCATAATAAACGATTTAACAACCCACCAAAGCATGAGTAGTTCGAAGCCATAATAGAACCAGTGTATTTCTGAAAGATACTATACAGATTTCTGTCGTTTATCTGCTGTTGAGAGCTTATGTATGTTATATCTTAAACAGCGGGTTCTTTCGTAAACAGTAGCAGATGATAAGAGCTGTACGAATCGGATACAACAGAAAAAAGTTCAATGGTAATCAAAACAACACAAAATCGCACAAATTACCCAATGATGAATGAATTTTCAGTCGAAAGCCTAAGGTTTTCCGTAATAATCTCTAAAATTTGATTCATGATTTTTATACCATGAAGTTGGTAACACCCAGAAGAAAACGACGGAGACCCTATAGAGTGTAAATATACAAATGACCATCATAACGACCGATTTAACCAAGTTCTTCTGACTGCATATACACGAATTCGTCTCCTTGTTTTTGAGATATCGGTCTGAAATTTCGTATACTCCTTTTCTCTCCAAAAAGCTGCGAAGAAGAAGATGATATCGGACCACTTCCATATGCTTAAACTGAACGCTCAAACCCAAGTCCTTGTATAGAATATTTTGTATTTATGAAGGGTATATAGACTCGGTGAATCGCGGTTTAAGTTTTTTCTTGTGTTACAACTGCAATATAGTCCAGTGCGTCACTATTAGTCGCCCGCGGGTTTAGAAATTAAGGGCACCTTTTTTAGCTTTGCTTGGTCACTTCTATGTTCTTCTGTTCTCTTTTATCGGCTTTGCTATTAAATTTCGATTTGATTAAGTCAATATATTTTTATACCAGTTTGTTCGGTTTGTCACTCTGTAAGTTTTGGTCTTGTCTTTGGTATTTTCAAAGTAATCTCAGATTTATCACTGGGTATGTTCAACAAAGTATCTGATTGATCTTACATGCGGTGACGAGCACATGTTGTAGATTATAAAGAAGCTGTGCATATATAAATGAATATAAGTATATCGACGAATATGCATATATACATATATATAATATATGAATAAGTGCATATAAAAATGTGCTTACATAAACAGAATATGCTGTGATAAGAGAAAAATGAATGAGCAGAGACTTTGCTAGTGTCGTTTTTACTATGTCGACCATAGAAGTGAGTACACAAGTAGGTGTATTACCTTGTTCAGCTTGACAAGTCCGTATAGGATTGCTTTTCGGTAATAATTAGGTATTATTTTGCATTATTACTGGTTAAGTTGTTACTGCTCGGCCTCAATTAGACGTTTGGTCGAGCTTATAATTTTTACCTGATGATTTTGAACTATTAAATTCTACTACAAGTTTAAAGAATATTTGAGTTTATGATGTATTGATACCAAATTGATTTTTATCAAATCCTGTATGTTCTTTTTTATAAATATGTATTCACTATCGTACATCTGCTCAATTTCTGTATCATTTATCCAATAATAATAGTATAAATCTCACAATTTTCTAATTAGTCCGTTTTTAGTCAGGAAACACTGTTTGTAAACTGGTAATTTTCCTGCTTACTCCCAAGTTTTGCTTATGGTACATTTAGATACACAGATAGCTAGGTGTTACGTATTTATCTGATAGCTGCTTATTTCTGTTTGTTCAACTCTTTAAAATCATATCTACGTCTCATATATTGTTTACACTAAATTAATAATGATGCACTAAGCTAAGCTCACTCAATCAGCTACGGCAATCACGGAACTTATGTACATATGTATGTATGTATATTCTCTGTTCATGGAATATCTTCCAAAGTGTAATAATAGTATTTACTTGTTGCACAAGTTGGGTGGCACAATTGGCTCACGTAATGTCGTGAAGCTTGTTGCAATAATACTGTACATATGTATATATATATGTACGTTTGCAAGTACGCAATGATTGCCCCGAAAATGCGCGGAAGTTTCATAATTCTAAAGAGTTCTAATTACCATACTTCTGTAACTGAATCAATTATCGTCGTATATACTAAACATATGTACATATATGTGGAGTGGAACTGTTGATGAATTTAAACTGTAAGTTCTAGGTTGTTTCGAGAGGCATATGTTATCAGTGAGATAGGAATTGTTAAAGAGAAATGACAGTTCTTTGACTGTTGACACAGCAATTTAAGTCACACATTTTTATTAAGCTCTGTCTTTGCTAACGAGAAGATTTTTCTTATCAAATAGCTGGGGAAAAATCGGGTTTGTAAAACTTTCTATCACTAAGCACTTATGTTGATAAAATTTTTGTCACACTGTTATCAACATTGGCTTTATCAAATTTTTAAGTGTTATATCCATTATCGGCTCTTGTTTTTAAAGCCAGTGACCTTTATATTCTTATATTCGGTGCTTATGTTGATATATCGATTTCTTATCTTTATTTTTTATCATTATAAATACATATGTAAGTATGTTTGTAAGGTATACATATGTATATGTGGCCACTTCAGTGTTGTGCATTTAAGTGTTTACTTACTTGCATATTTTCAAGTGCAATAAATTTCAAACACAACAAAGATAAGCTTAATATTCTTTGCGTTTAAAGAAATGTGATTAGTGTCAAATAAATATAGGTTTATCAAGGAAAATATCGGTGTAGCAAGTTGGAGACTGACAATGTGCTGATTACTCCAAAATAATGTGTTCTCTCCAAAAAAAAACAATATTGTCTGGAGGGGTTACATGGGTTTACGGGTTTCAAAAAATCTACTTTTTTATTGTCTTATTGAGATCAACAACACCTCTAGAATATTGTCCTAAACTTTCAAGTTGATCCGAGTAATAGTTTCTGAGGTACAGCTTTAAGAACATGCGCGCTCGAGACTAGCTTTTATTTTCACTTAAATCTTTAAACATGTTTTTCTCGAAACTGTGTTTTTGAAGTCGATTTGCAAGATTTCTAGAGAACTATTCAGCCGAAACCTGGATGAAAGATTTTTTTTGATTACAATTATTTGAAAAAAAATGTCCTGAAACTTTCATTTTTTTTTAAATGCTTGTCAAAACCAATTTTAAGTTTTTTTCCCTTCGTTCCATTTCTAAGTTAAGGTTTTAGCTAAAACGCGTATTTTTTCACTTTAGATGATCCTGTAAGAAGTTATCCTGCCACCGCGGGCGCATCTTTTTTCCGAGAGATCACCGGAAATGGCGATCTTAAAATATTTTTTTTTCCAAAATTTTCAGAATCTCTTTGTTTATAGTGCATGTTTGTATTAATAAAAAAATCTAATAAAATATTTAATTTTTTATATGAAAAAAAATTGTTGAAAAGAGTCGGTTTTTTACCACAGGAAACCTTGTAACCCCTTAAAATAAGGTGATACTTAAAATACGCGTTCGATTTAATAACTAATTTCCGATGCCATATTTTTCTGGACATCTCCAAATATCTGAGAGTCCTTTGGAATTTTTTCAAAAATAAAAAAAAATATTTCTTTTACATATATTGCTGTCAACATATTTTTATTGCAAACACAGTAATACACTTGTTAAATTTGTATTAGTATAAATTATTTCAAAATCCCAATTATTCCAGACAAACCGCTGTAGTGGTGCTTAAACATTACGACAACAATAAAAAGTTATGCTCACTTTTTTATAACACACTGTAAGAGCTATAAACTTGCTAGTTAAATGAAAATTTTGAATTTAAATAGTTTCAGGTCTCGCGCAACTGATTATTTTCTGTTTGCCAGACAACCCTGCGCAGTGGTGATTAATCATTACAACAACGTCGAAAGAACTCAATTTTTTTATTAAACTTATTATTGATCCATATAAACAAACTATATTAACACAAAAACAAAACTAGCGATTTAATTAGGCAAAGTGAGTCTTATCAATTGTCCGCCGCCACTGTCTGGGTCGTTCAGTTCCGTTTGTAACAGAAACCTTTGTTATGCGCGCTTACATTTTTTTAATGGCGCGTTCAACAATTGCTGATTACATGCATATACTACATATGTATAGTTGTGTGTAGTTGTGTGCATGCGTGTTGTATTTGAGGAAAATTTCTACAACGATGGATTATCGCTCTTCTGCGCAAGTCTATGGCGTCGTGCCGAAACTGAAACTATGCGGCTGCTGATAGCCGCCTCTGGCTACCTTATCAACACTCGTCTGACTAGCCGGCCGGCCGGCGTGTGCACGAGGTTTTTATGTCCACGCCGTTGCCACCACATACCGTAAGTGTGTATGTTGGGGCAGGGCTATCTATTGACCGATAACCGCGCCTTGATAAGCGGTAGCGCTAGTTGATTAGGCATGATTACAAATGAAAAAGCAACAGTGTGAAAACAAAGCAGCAGTGACAATCAATAGTAGAAAGTAAATATTGGGAATTAAATTGAGCACTCGCAGATGCTTTAAATACTCTATTGAATGACCGTTTTGTAGGTCAAACTGTTTTACAATTAAATAAAAAGAAGAACGAGGCAATGCAATGAATAGAAAACGACATTTGCACAACTGTTCAGAAAAATTTAGTAAGCATAGGAAGAGCTTTTGGCCCGAGGCGGAGCTTGTATGCAATTTTAGTTAGAGGTTTTGGGTATTAAAGATCAGATTTGGTACAAGGATTTCCTAAAAAAGCCCTGATGTTTTTTAGATATCTAATTTGTTATGCAAAGTGATACTAATATAGATATGCCGCCTTTGTATAAATTATACAATTTTTCCATTGATCCTAATTTGACGGGGTTATCCGGTCTATACTCAAGTAGAAGCGCAGCGTTTTGTGGAATAGTGTTAGTTTTTCGAACACATAAGGAATCAATAGGCATTAATTCCTTAAATTATTAAAAATGTCTTAAAAACATAAGTCTCAAAAGACAGCCAAAGATGGCCAGCATGTATCAAGTCCACTGTTTGGTATTGAATTTCATTCGAAATTTATTTGAAGAGTCGAAGTCGAGTTAATGAATTTGTGTTTAGGATTATATCTCACAGATCTTATTTTTCCTTAGACTCCTTAGAATTTTTTTTGACCGCACAAATGAATTCTATCTTTGAAAAAAATCTTTAAACATATCTTAATGTTCTATAAGAATCTCGGTAGACAATGCTAAACCTTCGAGCTTTTGTTAAAAACAATTTGCGGTTGGGAGAAAGAGACTAGAGACTGTACTATTTAGATACATTATATCTCAGAAAAAACGGTTTATATCGGCATTTTCACGTTGTAAATAGACATATTCTTCCATCAATTAGTTATACTGTGTATCTAAAATTCGATTTAAAAATATTTATTTACGAAAGGTAAGATTTAGTATAGTTGAAGAGAAACCTATAAACACATAATCCGCTTTTACTGCCTCTAACTAGACAGGAGTGTCTTAGGCATGTCCTGCTCAAAAAGCAACAAAATTTCACTTCAAAATCTGACAAAATTTCAATTAGTTAAGAATAAATATGACATGTATGTACAGTCATGTGATGCACTCCAAAGAAATTCTTCTATTCTATTTTTAATTTAATATTTTTAATTGATTAGAATTATTTCAAAATTTCATTCATAATCTGGATTTCCTACGAAGGTGACACTGAAAGTTTAGTGTATTGCCTATATGCTATAATGATATCTCAAAAACTGATGACTAAGACAGACAGACGAACAGACTTTACTCGGCTCGTCACTCTTGTCATTATATACTACTGCGCTCAAATTGAAAGGTGAATTTTATCCATTTCATCTCCTTCAAAGTAATCCCCTGCGGTGCAGTACTTACGCCAACGAGTTTTCCAGTCTTCATAGCATTTGGAAAAATCCTCCGTCGTGATGGCCATCAGAACCTCGGATTGGTCATGTGAATTTGCTGAATAGCCAGAAGTTACACGAAGGTAAATCAGGCGAATGCGGTGGTTACGGCACGATATTAGTAGAAATGTGGCGAAATGATCACGAATAACCAATGAGTATGAGATGGTGCATTATCGCACTTCTTTGTTCAATAAATTCAGACATAGTAAAAATCGAAGAATTCACTTTTAGAGCCCCACAAAATGACGCGTATCTCAAATACTAATGAATCTTTTGACGTGAAATTTAGCATAGATGTCACTGGTAGTTAAGCTAACCCAGAAAAAAATATTTCGACGAATTGGTTTTCGCGCGAAATTTAAAATAAAAAGTCTTACTATTTTTTGCTCAAACGTTTCCTTATATATGTTACAAATTTCTTGAACAAGTTAATATACACTGTTCAGAGTATAAATACTTAATTCTTTCACGAGCTACTTTTTGTCAGAATATTAGTACAATTATTTAAAAATACTTTAATCAATTTCTATTGACCTCTCACATAATTTCTTACTATATTCTAAAAACTTAGAGAGTGACCCTAGTATTTTTAATTTTCTAATGCTTTCGCTATAAAAACTATGGTGCTTATCAAATTGAAATAAATATAAATAAATGCGATTATACTTATGTATGCTTTTATTATTGCATAAGAACTTCTGCATCCGGGATGCTCGTATATGCGCAAGGTCGCAAGGCCAATTGCAGATTGTTATTGGCAAATGCGTTCACTAACCTTTATGCTATTTGCTTTAACGCTGAATTTAGTTAGCAACTGAATTTCATTCACACATTTCATTCCACATTGGTGATACATGTTGAATGATTGTTTATTAGGGCAGTACAAGCTTATATAAATCGATATAGACCCTTTTGTAGGTGGGCTCTAAAACAGCTAAGTGGCTTATAAGATTTCGGATATTTGGCCAAACTGATCTACTTTTAGTTTAATTATTATAAATAAGTAAACAGTGTGGGTTTTCTTTTTTATATATTCGATTTCACAATTGGTGCAATCTTTAAGATTATGCATTTTTTGACACAGAGTTTTGAACCTAATATGGTCCAACTCTTAATGGACCTTATTTTGAAATGTAAGGCGAGGGATCTGGACGAAAATTTGTTGCTTTTTATTCCAAGAAATTTTGAAGAAATGGAAGGAAATTTGATCCGAATAGTATTAGTCCCTCCATGGTCAAGAAAACTGATTTTTACAAAAAAATTAACACCAAAAATTCTATTTTACAAAACACTTGCAGAAAATCTTTATTTGACTATTACCATCAGAATTTCAAGTAGCAACGCCAGCTGTTTTACTTTTAAGATACGTATCGATCGATCCTCGTGCAGTATAATAATTATATGGTGTATATAATATATTATACATATGTATATGTTTTGGTATGTGTGTTCCTAAGTAAAATACCGGTATTTATGAGTTTGTAGAAACGCTGCTGTTCTTTGTCCGTTTGTTTTTGCGCTGTTCATCATCGTTAAGTACACGTGCATGAGACAGGTTTTACAACTGACCAACTGACTATAAAAACATACTGGATTGACCGTATTCTACATTTTTCATTTGCCGCTTTCAATTACGCATACTCAAAAGAAACCACCAAAACGAGCAGACATACAAAAAAAGAACCAAAAAAATTGTTTGTTTTACGTGCTTTTTGTTTGGTACGCAGAAGCGTAAAACTTTCTGTCGTTGTATATATGTACATATGTATGCGTAAGAAACTTTTGATATTCTAGTTTAACTCCCTAATCAAACATATCTTGAGATACGTACATCTGTACATATGAACAGTCATAATAAATGTCTACAAATGTTTATTTTTCATGTTTCTGCTTCTTAACACTTCTCGTTTCTTGTTTATGATATTAATATTGACGTAATGAGTGAAATAAGTTTGTTGTAGTATTATGTTTTTTTTAGGTGTATCTTATAGGTATATTTTCTTCAAGTTTAAATTTTTTGTTTAATTTTCTCATAAATTCGGTAATTTATTTTCGTATATTTATTGGCTTAACTTATCTTATTTTTGCATTTATAAAGCAAAAAGTGTTATTATTTTCTGAATTTTAATTTTTTATGGTTATTTCTTAAACATATTTCGTTCAAGTTTTTAATATTATTTTTCTTAAATTTTTATGTTAGTTGATTTTTACAAAAAAATAAATATTATGTTTTACTAACTTTTATTTTTCACTTATTATATATGTATGTATATTTACCACATCTGTATATTATTTGTTTTTTTTTAGTTTACGTTATTTATTTTTTTATTTAAATTTTGCATTCTTTATTTTCATTTATTTTTATATTTTTATTTAATGTTATTAATTTTAAAATTTCTGCATTTTTGTTATTTAGTTTTTTTTAAATTTTTTTTTCAGCTTTCATTTTTATTAATTTTTTATTGTTTTTAATTTTAATTTTTTTGCATTTTAATTGTTATATTTTTACTTTTTTAGTTACTTTTGTTTCATTTTTAACAGTTATTTATTATTTTTTTTTGCATTTTTATGTTTATTGTTTCATATATGTATATATAATATATTTTTAATTTTTTTAACATTTTACAATTTTTTATTAAATCAATAACTTATGTTTAAGTAATAGCTAACTTATAAAACTCCGTTTACTTCCATATCATATACATATATTTTGCGCCTAAAATAAAAAAAGAGAGATTTATAGCCAATATTTCTTTGTTTTTATTTTCGGATTGTATATTTTCCGTTTTTTAACTTTTTTTATTTATTTGTCATAATACAAGATAAATATTATGATTTTTTACTTTTTGTTTAAAACAATATGAATGTATTGATTTTTTTATGTAATAAATATATTTATATATTTTTTGATTTATTGTATTTTATTTATTTATTTTTGGGATTTTCTTAATATTTTCGGATTTTTAGTTTTTAATTGTTATTCATTTTAAAGTGTATTGTTAATGCCTATTTTTTTTAAATAAATTTTTAACTTTTAATTTATTTTTTTGTAGTTTTTCAGTTCTTATTACTTTTTTAATGTTTTTTTTATTTATGTCTTATGTTAAATTAGTAACTTTTGTTATTTTTGTATTTTATTCCTTCTTTTTAAATTTTTGTTAATTTTTTCCATTATAAATTATTTTATTGTTAATGTCTAATTAATTCTTAACTTTTAATAATGTTTTATTAATTTTTTTTAGTTTTCCATGTTTTTATTATTTGTTTATGTTTTTTTATTTAAATTTTATGTTAAATTAAATACTTTTGTTATTTTCGTATGTTATTTCTAGTTTTATAATTTTTTTTATTTTTTTCTATTATAAATTATTTTTTTTGTTAATGTCTATTAATTAATTTTTAACTTTTACTAATTTTTTGTTACATTTTCAAATATTTTTAGTTTTTTCATCTTTTTATTTATAAATTATGTTTTCTTATTTATTTTTAGGATTTTTCCTAATATTTAGTTTTGTTTTTTTTTAGTTTTTATTTATTAACTTTTAAATCCATTTTTATTTATCAATTATACTATTTTTTTTATTTTTTAATTTTATTATTATTTTCATTTATTTAATTCGCCACTTTTCTCCTGCAATATGACCACTGTTATCTACTGTATTTATAAATTATTCTTCTTCATTTATGCCAACCACAATTTTCGCATCAAATCGCAATCTGCATTCGGATTTATTAAAATTTATTTTATCATCACTTTGGTGGCACCTCTTTGTTTAAGCGGTCAATTTTGCATATTTACTTGTTTATTATGCCATTGTTGTTGTGGTTTGCCATAATTTATAAGTAGTAAATATACACTTCCTTGCTGTCTGTCAGTGTTCTCGCTCTTGTCATGATCGCCTAAATTGTCAATTACACATAACACAATCACATAAAAGCTAATCGTTCATTAAAAAATCGTTTAATCTTCTCCAGCGCAAGCTTAATCCGGTCGCTGCCAATTATATATAATTTACATTTTATTTCTACCTTTCATTTCGTGTATTTTCCCAGATTTTGTTTGCTGTTAGCTCTTTTATTGCGCTCGAGCGTCTCATTTAGCTGTCAATCTGCTCAAACAACTACAGTGCGGAAGTGAGGCAATGCCAAAGTTCGTTGATACGAGTACCAGCAACATAAACAAACGTTAAATAGCTCGTTTGTTGAGCGTCAAAGGTCGTGCAAATAGCGGCTTTTAGATCAGTTAATAGAAATGTGAGTTGGGCTTTGTTGACACATATCAGGAGTATTTAAGCAGTTAAAAGATTTACTGTTGTATGTACTTATGTACATATATGGCTATGTATGCATATCCAAAGATTATTAAATTAAAAAGGAATCGAGAGAGGGTACAAAATGTAAAGGATCAACCGTACCTGTTGACTTTTGCATTATTAGATGTCATTTAAATTTTGTTGATTTAACACATAATTTTACTTTTATTGGTTGGCAACGTCACAATTTTGACTTCTTCTGTGTTAATATTTCTAACGGGTATCTTTAGTATTATTGCAAAAAGTTGGAGAACATTATCATTAATAACTGTGCGATAAATAGAGTCATTACTGATAATTATCACTGTAAATATCGACTACCGAGCTTAATTTGCATAACACCTGCTGTGCTTTACATATGTATATACTTCTTTCGCTTTTTTGCTTATTCTCTGGAGGCAAAAATAAATAAATGAGAAAAAAATCATAACAAAATGGAAATAAAAGTACTTGGGCGCACAATAGGCCAAGAAAAACGTTGCTATGGATTGTGATTTATTGAATGTTCTCCGACAAAGAAAGTGAAATTAGTATTGCCTCATTTAACTATTAATATCCGCGAGCTAGGTTGTTCGGGAGCTCTTATTGTTTTTACCGAAAATTGTTCAAAAAATCGATCAGTCTACATATGTATGTATGTATATAGTTAGTAAATTTTTAAGATTCAGTAAATTTGTTAAAAACCCCAAATATTTGGTTATGTGAATTATTCACATAAATTTTGAGGTTATGTGAAAAAAGTCTATACACAAAAGTCATATACCTTTTTATTACCTACAACATCGCCATACAACTTCTTTCTATAGGATTCGTAGTTTGGCCAGAAGTCGAGATAAAGCATTCCTAACCCTTAAAAATTGAAGCACGCCCCTTTGCTTCCTTTTCCAGACCTCAGATCGCCCATAAATTATTTTCACCCCTAATGTTTGCTAGTTATCTTTCGTTTCTGAAGGGTTTCAATATATAATACTATGAACCTCTTTTTTTTAAAGGCTCTACACCTGTCTTCCTAGTATAAGAAAATTGAACCGAAGTTTTTTTTCGAAATTTGGAAACTAGTTTTCAGAAGTAATTCTGTTTAAGACGAAAGCTTTTGCAAGAGCTAGTCCGGAAAATTACTAGTTGTTTTTGTTGTAGCGGCATAAAACATTCCTGAAGTAATTACGAGGAATGGGGTCGAGTCGAGAGTCCTCGGCCGGTTAAAAAACCGGATCCGTTCCGGTTATTTAAACCCGACTGTCGTGCTAACGGTGCTTACTGTTGTTATAACAACATTTTTACTTGCCTTTCGAAAGTGCTGTTAAGCCACAACAATAACAATATAAACCAATTGTGGAAAAATGAAATATACATAATAAAAAAAAGCTAACAATAAAAGCAAAAACAAAAGTTTTTTTTGCAAAATCATAAAAAAAGTAAATACCGGTATCCAAAAATACGTGTGGAAGCACAAATGTAAACAACAAGGCAGTACGTCTGCCGGAAAGCTTGCTTGCTTGTCAAAGCTCAATCAAGTTTATATGGGTGAGGCGTCCAATTATTACTGCAAATAGTTCAAAGTACCACAGAACATTTGATAAATTATTGCTTGTTGTTGTTGGCGTTGTTTGACATGTGTTTTGTTGTTATAAATGTCAGGGTAACGCACGCACGTGAATAAAGGCACACGCAACGTAGACGCGATCACGCAACAGCTGAGTGGGCCTCAAAGTAGAAAAAATATATAGTAAGAGAGGGAGAGGAAATAGAGTGGAGGCTATGTGGGTGGGTGGTAATTTTTTGTTTTACTTTTTTAATACTTTTATTATATTTTTTTCATATGACGAGTTTGTTTTAGGGTTTATTCCAGAGCACATATCCAAACATTTATTTCTGTTCATGCTTTCTTCAATACATTTCATATTTACCGCCTTTCTCTATACTCTTCACAACAAGCGAAATGAGCACAATCGAACAACTTACTTTTGCACGCGATAAAATTAACACAAACGAAGTCGGCAAAAATATAGATATGTATATAATTAAATCAACAGTAAAGTAAAAATAACAAAATAACCGTGTCAATTGATCGACGAAAGACGGCAATCACCGCGAACAAAACATATCAACTCATGAAATCAAGTGAATTTTATTTTTCGTTTTCGCTTTTTCTCTACTTTGGTTTATCACCAACAAAGGGGTGGCAGATATCGCGCTAAAAGATACCTACTTCTGTTTCGTCGCTTTTATTATTTTGTTTTTAATTGTTTTATTCACAAATTTAATGCGCGAACACAAGCGCCAGCTGCCGCGTAACCGTGCACAAAGAACCGAAATACAGGGAATTACTGCAATGCAAGTGAACTGTGTGCGGCCGTTGGACGGGGGCGTCTAAACGAGAAGGCGACTAGTTGTGGCTGGGTACCGGACTGTGTGTCCCACGAGCGAACTGCTATCGACAACGCTTTGAAAGCAACTGAACTAAACGTGGGGCGAATCGACCAAAAGCGGTATGCGTCTCCCGGTATGGAGCCCATAAAGCGACGAGAATGAAAATGCCGACAGCGCAGCAGAAGAAACAAGTTGGCTGCGCGCGATCGGCGAGATCAGCTGGCAGACGCAAATGCTGCGGTGCATGTAATCAGGCATGGAGCAGTTTTTAAGCTCTTTCGTTCTTTGCTCTTCATTCTGCATTCTTCTTTTTCATTTATTGTATCTTATATGCCATATTTTTCAATTTCTGTATATACTATGCATATTTGCACACGCTTCTCCTCAATCTGTCTCGCTATCAGCAATGAAGCCGCGTGTGAATGCGTGCTGACGCCGAGAAATGTTCAGAAGTAGGCGCAGAGAGTGCGACCGGTCGTCGATTCCGTTTTATGCTCCTCATTCGTTATACTGTTTGCATGCTGCTGCTGCTGCTGCTGTAGCGGCGATTGCAGTGAGCGCGTCGTCATAGAATTGATACGGAGGTCAGAAGGCAGTGAGATGGGTGAGAGATTGAGGCTTTTGATATAAATTTCTTTTGTTTTTTGTCGAAAATAACGGAAATAAGATTCCCGCAAGAGTGAATGCAATAAAATTAAATAACTTTTTTTTCTAAATCGAAATAAAATATAATTTGTTTTTTTTTTTCCGTGGCGTCTTTCATTTTGCAGCGATTTATTTTTTAGAATTTATTGTAATAAAACTATAAATTATTATTACGTCCTGATATACTAAATACCGTTAGATTTCTAATATGGGAGAATATAAAAAACCTGAGTTAAATGCAAATGTACAGTGCTATTCATTGAAATAGAGCGATATTTAAAAAAATCTGGAAAAAAATGAGAGATTTCTTCAGATCCTGGTACCGAAAGTTGTGTGTTTCTTTAAATATTATTCTAGTGGGTTACCAAATCCAATCTCAATGGATTTCTTCATATCATAGTCGAGTTTTTTCTCCTCCAACGCTGTTGTTTCATTTTCATTGGGGGAGTTTTTTACGTGGCGGTTCTCAATCGAAGCGCATAACCCTGGTTAGGATGGTTCGCCTTCTCACTTTAGCTCTCCTTCAAACGGATGTTCTTTGGATACTTGGTCTAAGACCGGAAGTCGTGAGCTGCTTGAGAGATATGTAAAAGAATCGTTTCTGGCCACTCTCAAGGGAATGGCAGTCAGAGGACTTTCCCCACTTACGTGAACTTCCACATACATATGACTCCATCCTTCATCAATTTCTTGCCTTTAAGAGTATAACCAATCACCGATTCTATTTTTTTTAAGTCTTGTGAATTCAGAACTAGTTTTCCATTTTATTATATATCTTCTTCGGTTGATATTATCGAAATCTCCGTGAAGTAAATATAATTATTAACTATTCTGCGCATGTTCACATAGTTTTATGTTTATTTATCATAAATGTTACAATACGCTGTCATCACTTACTGTCTAATAGACCTTTGAAACCTTCTGCTATCGCTTGATGTGGTTCGTAATGTTCTATTCCGCTTAATTTGCTACGTCATTTTATTTATTTCTGCTTAACACATTTTAAGTAATTATTAATATGCGATGTATAAGTTTTCACTCTTATCTGTGTTTCCCATGATTCATCAAAAAATATATATGTAGTTACTTATCCACATACGTCTGTACGTGTTGTAAAATCCGAATCTGCATGTGCAAATAGGGAGAGCGCGTAAACCGATCACTCTGTCTTTAGTGTTGATAAGGCAATGCAAATTGCGTATGCCCTGAAGTATGCAATGATTTTAAAACTTAGTGTGCAGGAGGGATGTTAATCCCGAAATTATAAATTTTTATATTGTGGGGATCCCGAAAACCAGTGTCATTATATTATTATATATTATATATTATTCTAAATAACTGAAATAACTATAGAGTTTGGCGGTGTAAATAATGCGTTAAATTGGTAAAATCTACTAAAGCAGCACCCTTTATATTTAACAATTTTTGATGCGTAATCGGTCCATAACTACCATTTTCCAAATATATCGAATATGAGTAGTTTTTTTTGGTCTTTGAAACTGGTTCATGCCTTCCTGTAGCACTCATTTAGCAATTGTAGTAATATAATGTTGCTTTGGTCGATTTTGGGACTAGTATGCTGACAATGTTTTACTTAGGTAGTAGGCATTATGTACCAAAAAGTAAGGAAACTGTTTATATCTTACCTGAGATTTGCCATTAATTATTTCTGTTATCCTAATTCTGTTTATATCGGTTCAAACCTTCCCCAGCTCCATATTGCTAGTCGAGAATAAGCAACACATGGAAAATCTTCAGTTATGACAGATAGGTGTTTACTTCCCTAAACTCCTCTCAATATAACTTATATACCGAAATTTTTTACTTTCGCGGAAATCAATCCAGGAGACACCTGCTCGAAGTACAAGCCATGCATCTCAAGTGAGTTTTATCACAAAATTTTTACACATTTTTTTGGGCGAAATTCGTTTTTTATTCACCATAGTTGCATTCAAGGATGATTCACTAATTATAGCGACCTTCCATCTTATCGATACCATTTTTGTCGTATGATTTGTACTTTGCTTCAAAATAGTCATAAATAAATTATTAAATGCGCATCCCAGAATACAGACGAGATAGCCTTGCCAGCTAAATGTTGAGTTTTCCACGCTTTAGAGCGAGTTCATCGATTGCAGTCCACTAGAATGCCTGTCCCAATCGACAGGTTCGGAGTAAAATGTAGCAAATGTCAAATATTTTCAAACACTGCTCCGAATCGCCGTTGTTTTTGGTCAAAAGTGAGCACGCGCAGCACCCACTTTGCACAGACTTTCTGAAACCCAAATATTCCTGAAAGATATGATGTACAGATTCGGTTGATATCCCTAGAGTGTCTGCCACCTCCTACAACTTCACTTTCCTGCCATCCAAAATTATTTTGAGGACTTTTTTGGTTTTTCTTTCGGTAACAACCTCTTTTGGTCGTCCACTGCGTTCACTGTCGCTGTTCATTTCCCACCTCTAAACTTAGCATACCTAAGATCCAAACAGTACAGGCCTTAGCTGAATAAAATCCGGGTCAACACCAGTATCGTAGAACCGGCTGTTGTCGCAATTGAAATTTAGCATACCAATCCTTGATGATTGATTTGCCTGGGGCAGTGTCCGGAAACTTGTCTTCAAACTCAGTTTTTGCTTCAGGTGTATTTTTCTTTTTAAAAAGTAAAATTTATCAAACGCGAAATTTATTTGTTTTCCATTTTTTCATAATAGCAAAAGTTAGTTCATTCAAAATGATATAATTCTCAATTTATACAGGTGCTTTTTGAAGGTTAGGGCTTACCATAAATAATATGGACCTAATTTTAAGGCCGCCATCTATGTCTCAGGCCGGATAGTTTTCAATTGAAATGTTACTTACGCCATCTGGTCCTTATAGAACAAGACTAAGAGCTATTGAATTCCTGCAAATAGTGAGGTTCAGGCTGTTATCACCTTGCTGCCTTTCTCTCAAGTCTCTTCTCTCTTTTGTTGAACCCTGTTGAAATACCTTCTTTTCTAGATCTTTTGCAGGATCGGTTACAGCACAAAAAATACGCATTCCTTGATAGAGCTTAGGTAAACTCTCGACATATTTCAGCGAATGCAAATCCATCTGCTAAATTTTCTGACATCTCTTTTAAGTAGGTACTTACCAAGGGCGATAGAGGAAGAGTGCATAGCATTGTAAGTACTAAATAGGGAGGTTGTATGATACGTAAAAATATATTTTTCTAGAGACGCTTAGACCCTATTCGACATCGAATCGATGCTTAGTCCCAAAAAAGCAGTGATCCGCTTGATCTATTCATAGTCAGTCCGTATGGTAACACACGGCTTTATTTCATTACCTCTTCGTACTTTACTCTCCACTGTGTTTTCAGCCTTAGTCAAAACCAACCCTGCAGCATTTCTTGGTTTAAATAATTTAGTTTTATTTCGTTTTTGAAAACCTTATAAATAAAGATGACAGCATAGAATACAAAATAAATAAGCTTAAAATCTAAACAGACATTTAAATAAATATTGAGTCACAAAATAATCGCGACGAAACTTAAGCGTAGTAAGTGAGTAAATCTTTGCCACAAATAAATAAATACAATACATAAATAAATAAATAAAGCTGTGTTATGTACATACACTAAAATTTACTCGGAGAAAAGCAAACAAAGACGCTTAGTAAAAAGTTGTGTCTAAAATACAAGTTTAAAAAATAGATTTGGTGTAGACCAGTACGTAGAGTGTAAAAATTCCTAAATGCAACTGAATTTTCCATATTACATACATATTGAAATGGTTTGACTGTACGTCTGAATGACTGAAATGCTGCGCCGAACAGCGGCAACGGCGTCTACAAAGTTACGCGAATGCAAGCGATTAGTCTTGGTCTCATCGAAAGGTTAAGAGTTCAGCATTTTCGCATTAGCTGTAGCGGCGTGTATTTAAGCGCCCTTGGCGTCTGGCGGGGGCACGTCTACGCCATTTTCGCTTGTGTGCGCACAAGTATGGACGATGGCGCCACATCACTCATGCCCAACTCCTCCAAATCCACATCCTCGTAATCGCCCACAAACTCACCCTCTTCGCCATCGACAAACCGATCCATGCGCTTAATTGGCAGATCGCCATTTGCACTATTGTTTGCGCCCTCTTCATCATACTCCTCGAATTCATCATCGTAGAAAGCGGACGACGCTCCCTCATCATCGGTTGCGTCGCCATCGAAACGCTCAATTACGAAATCCTTAAGACGTGATTCCGGGCGCTGATCATAATCGAATACTTGGCGCACCTCACGTGGCGGCATATCTGTGGTGAAGCTAAACTCTGCCGAACCCGAAGCAAAGGTGTCGGCGGCGTTAGTGCCAATGCGTGCATCTGGTACGACAGGTACTACCGCAGATTGTGCGGCAATTGACGCGGGAGTGGCGGTGTTGACTGCCTTCAAAACAGTGCTGGGTGAGCTCATCACCGCAAGTTTGGTGGATGCCGTTTGTTTTGCTTGAGTTGGTGACGCAGGCAGTTCAATTGAATCTAATGGCTGCTCGGCAAAGAGTCCGCCTAGCGAGGAGTCAAGTAGGTTGAGTAATCCCGACATGCCAGTTGGTGGCTCATTAGGCAGCTCGAGCTTTAGCAGTGGCTCGCTTTGTGTAGGCTTTGCAACAGCTGGCGTTGATGTTGGCTTAAACTCTTCAGACCTAACAGTACTTTTTGTAGTTGCTTTTGTGGTAACTGCTGCGGCTGTTGTGCTGATGACTTTAGAAGATACAGTGGTTGCTGTGGGTCGTGCTGTTGTTGTCGTTGATGTCACTGGTTTCGTTGTTGATTTAGCGGAATTAGCGGTTGTATTCGGTTTTGTGGTCATTATAGGCTTTGAAGTAGTTGGTGTGGCTTTCATTGTTGGCGCAGCTTTCGTAGGTTTCGCTGTTGTGGTCGTCGAAGGCTTGGCTGTCGTCACAGATTTCGGTGTCGTTGAAGGCTGTGCTGTTGTTGTCGTCGTCGTCGTCGTCGTCGTCGTGGTCGAGGTCTTCACATGCAGATGTTCTACATGGAAGGTTTCGGGCGTGCCACGCTTCTCCTCTCCTGGTTCCGCTACACGCACGACAGGTTCACGTTTCGGTATGACGGGCACTATTTTCGGTAGATTCAAGTTGATACCATTCTTGCCGTATTTCTTCACTTTCGAGTGACCTTCAATAATTAGGTACATAGGGCCTCTGAATGGCGCTTCGGGTTGTTTGTAGTGTGAAAATAAGGAGTCGGTAGTCATTTGCATTGGTGCCACAGTCGGTCGGGATGCCAAATTGCTGGTGGTTGGTATCAGTAGGCGTGAAGAAGTCGTCGACGTAGTAGTGCGCGGTGTCGTCGTTGTTGTTGGTGTAGTGTAAATGACATGCGTAGTGGTGCGGGGGGTATATGGGACCAGTGTAGGGCTGATAGTTGGATAGAAAACGCTGGGTGTGATAGCAATTGAGGATGCTGTTGAAGACACACGTGGTGTAGTTGTTGTTGTGGTCGTCGTGGTAGCTACAGTTGGAGGCGCTGAGACGTGCGTAATCGGTGTTATTGGTGTGAAACCACCGCTTATTGCATTGGTGGATGGCATGCGCTCATAAATGGGCTTTGTAGTCTCGTACGCATACTTATTGGCGGACGTCGAATAATTAGGCTTGGCTGATGTTTTTACGACCTCCTTCTGTAAGAGCTCATGCAACCATGGCTTGCGTCCAGCACTGCTTTGCTTTAGACTGTTCGGACTATGGCGTACCGAATTGGCCGTGTAAGACTCTTGTGGAGGATGCGAAGTGATGCTATTCGAGCTGGGACGTGCGTAGCTGAAGTAGTGATGGGAGTCCTGCGGATGTGAGTCGTAAATGTGTGAAACTGGCATACGCGATGACTGGGCCGACGTTGAAACGACAGCTGCCGAACCGCTGGGCATAGCATATTGATGATTTTGAGGCTGCTGCTGATGGTGATGCATGGTAGGCGGTGCATGATACATCCACGACGAGGACGAAGCCGTTGTGGACATGCTTGGATGGTGCTGCATCTTCATATGTTGCATTGCGAGCGGCGACAACGATGACGAAGATGGTCCCATGCTTGACATTGTCGAAGCGTGCGCTGGTGGCGCCGCCGACATGCTGTGCCGATACTCCGTATGCGCTTGCGAGGGTTTCATGGGCACATTGAAGGTATTGATTGGCGGCGAGTTCAACTGCATGGGTGGTGGCATTAGACGTGTCGGTGGTTGTTGTGCATAATAGCTGCGACGCACTGAGGTGTATTTCGGTTGTACTAGTGGTATTTCACCTTTTGCATTTTTAACGGCGCCCGGATGGTGGGATTGATGGTAGTGCTGGTGTGGCATAACAACATGTTGGTTCATATGTGCATGTTGTTGGGGTGCATGCGACGATGCATGTATGCCACCGTTGCTGCCTCGTAAATGTTCATTCGGCATGCCGTACTTTGGAATGTCCTGTTGGCCGGGGTGGGCAGCAAAGCGCACGCTATTTATATCCTGCTTGCCGCTGTCGCTCTCCTCTTTGCTATTGCCACCATCCTTTGTGGTTGTCTCCGCCCAGTAGCGTACATGCTCCAGCGTTGGCGGGCTGTAATCGAATGTTGGATCGTTTTTCAGTGGATCTCCACGGCCCACAGGTCGCCATTCGTTGCTGTAATCCAAGCGCGGGCTGAATGCGTGCGCTGTGTGTGCGCATCATACGTAATGATCGTACGGCATGAGTTGAGTGAGCGTAATAAAGAAGAAGAGAGAAGAAAAGATAAGCGTGTTATTAAAAATAGAATTCAACCAGTATAACTAGCATAAGATTCTCTGTGCTATTTTAGAATATTAGTTAATGTATACCCAACATAGTTGCTTGTTAACGAGGGATTTTATTTTTTTGAAATTTTTTTAGAATTTTTCCTTTTTTCCCTTTTGGTCTCTTTTGGGGCTCTACTTCGCATCTACAATATGTTCATATTTTTATTCGAATTTAAATGAGTATGTCTCTTTACGAACTAAAGGCAACTGTAGTTAAACTGAGGAAGAAGTGCCATTGTCCCATTTCATCAGTTTCCTCTATTTCTCCGTCTCTATTTCGCTAAGATTCATAGAGTTTTGTTCTTAGTCACTATTCTCTATTCTAAAACCCTCTCCTTTTTACCATGTTCAATAGTTTTCTAAAGTTAGGTTGTACAATAACATTTTTGTATTTTAAAGCTTCGTTATTCTTTTATAAATTAAAAAAAAAATCAAAAAACTCGTAAAAAAACAAGTCCTACTTCGTTTTAGTTGATAATCCGTCAGTATTAATTCCTAAATAGTAATATGCATTTGAATAGACGAAAAATTAAAAGAACTTATCTTTGTCTTTTTGTGGTTTACGTCTCGGCTACAACTTCTAGCCACATTCTGAAGGCTACTGAAGTTTTACTAGTTTTATAAGCAGCTCTAACAGTTCAAAAATACTACAAAAATGATCTTGGCTTAATGAAAGACGACACTGGTTGTTGACAGATTTTAAATAAATTTGAATCTTTTTTTGAATTTATGGTATGTGTCCTTGCTACAACTTTTAAGCTAAACGAATACTGAAAGCTGGTATATATCTTGATATTTCTTAAGCCATAACTCTATAAAAATCCTGCCGACTACTATTCGGTTATTAAAATGAATATGAATATTGAAAATTGAGGTTAGAACGATTGATATGTGTTCCAATATGTGTTCCAATATGTGATTACCGGGGCCTGTGAATTCGATAAAGAAATTAAGGTAATCGCCCTTTTGGGAAAGAAACTATTAAAAATATTTTACAATCACTTGGGGGGTTAGTTCTAAAAAGATCACATGTGGACTACTATTACTCAAAAAGGAAGTGTTGTGTTGTTTCCACTTCGTCTTTTCCTATACAGCTTCTGCAGATGGCGTTTGGTAAGATTCACAGCCTTACAGCATGTACGCCAATTGGTCAATGACCTGTTAAAACCCCCACAACCAGGGAGAGGTTAGCCACACTGAGGGCAAAAAGATCACTAGATATCTTGCGATCGGTCTTGTGCCAAAAGGATTTTGCGACAGGGCGAAGACCAGCTGTCCAGTAGTAGAACATGACAAAATACGGGAGCACCAACCCGCTTCATTCTACTGACAGCGGTTCCTTGCTAGCTCATAAGCCCACTTGAGGATACTATGTGATCACAAAAAACTAAAAATATTTTTGGAAATCCATGAATATTGCTTGAATTTTAATATCGCCTTTCAACAAGAAACAGAGTCCGTCTTTGTATATCTAAAACTAAAATATATGTAATTAAAATTTATGTATTGGGTATCAACTAGGTCCGGCTGGTCCATTAATATACTTGAGCAACTCACTTGCTCTCCGTCCTTTTTTCCCAAACTTTACACCTGCATATCTACATTTTCAATGCTCCATTTAATTATTATATATTTTTTTTATTTATATTTGCCATATGTTTATTGATGATTTTTTATTACATGAGTGTTATAATTGCCCATGCTAATGCGTACAACGTTGAAAACATTGAAAAACATCAACGCCGTCAACGGTGCTGGTTTGAAAAGTAGCCGGGCGGGCTTGTGTGGGCCACATCAATGCCACAATGGGGCGCTGAAGTTGCTACTCGACTTAACATTAACTCGCCTGGCCGACGGTCGCTCACGGCACCGCCACAGCCATCACCACGGCCATGGGCAAGTGGTTCGCCTGGCTTGCGCGCCATGTGCTCCATCACCCCAACTGCTGGCCGCCAGATTTGACTTGCTGCAGAGCACCACAGCATTGTTTATACCATGCCGTCTGTCGGTCTGTCTGCCTGCCACGCTACAGTTTATATCTACATATTTTGTTTGTCTAAAATGCATGCGTCGATGCATTGGTGTGGCTGGCTTGGCTGTGGCCGTTGCCGTTGCCGTCGCCGGTTAAGCGTTCGCCTACTACGCAATAATAGATATTCGCTGCGGTATAATCATAACTTGTTAAAGTGTTAACAAATGTTTCTGCTACCACCTCACCTTGCAGCAGCAGCAACTATGATGGTAGGCCTGCCGCAGCCTGCCTCAGCCAAACCACCACCGCTGGTCCCCAGCCATCATCACCGTCTTGTTGGCTGGCCACCTTTCCGCCGCCTTCCGCCAAGCTCTGTGGTTTCACTGTTTGTTTGTCTGTTGTCGTTCGGCCTGTCAGTTTGTAGTCTGTGCTCTGTGCTACGTCCGTCTGTCCGCCTGCCCACTTGCCAGCCTGCCTATTAGTGCAGCCCAGTTATTGCCGCTGCTGCATTTAACAGCTCTACTAACTACCTGTGGTATCAAATGTCGTCTTCGTTTTCAACGTGGCCGTGGCATCGCGTCGCGGGCAATCAGCTCTGCGCTGCGCCGGCCGTCCGGTTCGTCGTTTCGTTTGAGGCGTCGAAGCGAAAAAATTGTGCAAATTATTTTATGATGTATCTACAATTGCCACAACAATGTTGATTACCACTTTTAGTGCGTTAATAATGCCAGTCAATGAAATTACTGGTTGCTGTGTTAGTTGATTGTTCAGTTTGCTCGACTCTTTTTGCTTTTATGTGTGTGTTTCTTATTGTTGCTGTTGTTGTTTGATTTGATTTTTGTTTTCATTTTCGCCGATAGCTTGAATGTCTTCTTTATTGCTGCTTTTGACTTGACGCTCCTGACTGTGTTGATTAGTATTGGCTTGGCGCACACATATATGACGTTTGTTGGTTTTCCGAGAGTTGGACTTTGAGAAATGTTAATGGTTGTCTCTATTGAATTTCTTCCATGAATTAATTTATATGTGTGTGCATGCAATAATTGTGGAAAACATCATGGTTCACAATAATTATATTAATTTTCACAATCGGTTTATTTCTGTGTGTTAATCAGGGTCGATTCAAATTATAATTAATACTTAAACTTGTAGCGTGGGATCTTTATGTCTATTGAAATTGCTTTATTTTTGTCGAATGTGGATGATAATTGACAAGAAAAAGCAAATGTTATTCGTTTTTTGCCGTGGATTGACCTTTGTGTTGATATTTGCCTAACTTACTTTGTGCACCAACAACACCTTAACGTAGATCTTGTGTCCCAGAACAGTACCAGACATAGATGCACTGCAGTCTTGACTTACTAATGCCTCAGCTATGACTTGTATGAACTCAATCCTTATTTCATGAAATAGTAAGCCTGTCTTTTTTACATGCCTTAGAAGTCTCTCTTACGTCTTTATACATATAACGGGTTTTTTAATAAGAGCGCAACAATTTTTTTCGCTCTTAAAGTTGAGGCCGCCGACTCCGAATTTCAGTAGTAATTTTTAACAAATTCGGCTGGTTGTTGGATCGTATATCTTACCATGATAAAATGGCAAACTGTGCTGAAGAGAAATGTCAAAAGAGCGAGAGAAAATATGGCGTCTTTTTCGCCAGTGGCAGCTATATTATCGACACTATGGGCACTTATTTGTCTCAGTGGCATGGAAAGATTGTGTAGTGCGCCTGTGGATTTTTCGACTAGACATTCAATTGTTGATCTGACAGGACGATAAATTGGATGTAGCGCTCTTAAAGTTCAGGCCACTGACTCCGAATTTCAGTAGTGATTTCTAACAAATTCGGCTGGTTGTTGGATCGTATATCTTTCCATGATAAAATGGCAAACCTTACTGAAAAGAAATGAGCGGGAGAAAACATGGCGTCTTTTGCTGTCCCTACCGGTCTACTTTTGCAGCGTCCGTATTGGAAAATCCGGTATAATATTATAGTAATCCAAGGATATTAGTTCGAGCCATTCAACCATTGCCGCGCTTTGAATTTTGTCCTACGCGATCCGTAAACCCTTTCAAAGCAAATAACTGCTTCTTTTGAAAAAAGAGACATCGTCTTAAGTTATGCCTATCCAATAGAAATTAATGGAGCTACTAAATATGTCCACTTTGTAACTTTTAAACCCAAAACTTCGACCTAAAAGAGAGTTGTAGTCGCTGAGTTTGAAGCTATATTTTATTTATGGCTTACTAGAGAGCAATACTTTTTGCGCCCGATTCGTACTTTAACACATATAGAATACATCGTTGATACCTGAAATCGTTGCATCATTGGTCCATGCAAAGTCAACTTTTGTAAGTACTAGAGGTTAAACTTCTGCAAGTAGAAACAGCGTGCCTTACTCGTTTTTACATAAATATATTTGGCTTTGATTCTTGTGTCTTGCATAAACTACTACTCAAAAACACTGTTGAGTGTATCTTACAATAGTTTAATTCGCCTAAATACCAGTTTTGGGGTGTTTTTGGGGTTATAACTCTGCTTTGTAGAAAACTTCTGTTTTTTGTTTGCTTGTAAATACGCAATATAGTGCCTCAGTTCTCGAGATATTGAGCTGAAATCTTGCAAACATCCTTTTCTTTCCAAGGAGCTGCTCATTTGTGGAAACCACCGATATTGAACCACTCCACGATATGGCTGCCGTACAAACCGAAAACCAAAATCAAGTTTTTGTGTGGAAAACTATTTATTTGACAAGATAGCTTCACGAAGCTTGGCAAACATTATTCTCCAAAACCACGCTACAATATCTGCGTAGATCGGACCACTATAACATATAGCTGTCATACAAACTGATCGATCAATATCAAGTTCTCGTATGAAAAACTTTTTTATTTGCCGTCATATCTTCATGAAATGTGGATTTGGATGGTTTTCAAAGGCAACTCTACAGTCTCCGAACATATTGTAGAGATCGGACCACTATAACATATAGCTGTCATTCAAACTGAACGATCAAAATCAACAATGCAATAAAACATCTTCACAGAAAATGAAGTTACCCATGTAAACAGTGCTGAAAAGCGCAGAAAATACATGAAGAAAAATGGTAAATACAACAAAATATAAACAGTAAAGCAAATCATAACAGAAACTAGGTAAACAAGCTCCTGCCGAGCGACTTGACTTGAACTTGAACTAACAATGGCCACAAATGACGCGGCGACAACAACACGCGTGCCACAGCAGGTACAGGTGGTGCAAGTACTTGTGGCGAATGCAACATATACTATATTGTATATACAATTATATGCACAATATATTTGAGTGTGTATGTGTTGCATGTGTGTGTGAGAATGTAGCTGTGTAAATATATCTGTGTAATTTTTGCTATGATAAATGTTTTGACAACAA
The DNA here is from genome assembly GCF_016617805.1 of Bactrocera tryoni. Taxonomy (NCBI): domain Eukaryota; kingdom Metazoa; phylum Arthropoda; class Insecta; order Diptera; family Tephritidae; genus Bactrocera; species Bactrocera tryoni. Next base: position 4,583,442 of record NC_052500.1, read on the forward strand.
AGACGAAAGATCAGCACCAAACTGGCAACAAAGATTGTGTATTTATGACTGTATGTGTGTGTATGTGTGATTTATGTATGTATATGGCGAAGATCAGTGCATCAAAAACCATATTGGCCAATCACGCTAATGGCTAAATGGCTGTGACTATGTGGTTATGCGGTTATATGGTGGCTGGCATTGCAACATTTGTGGCATTTGTGTTGTTGGAATTGTGGCAATGCAGCGCTGAGCAAAAAGCCGAAACGTCGAAACGCATAAAAGCGAAATAAAAACAAAAGTAGAAATGCGCAGCAATGTTCAATGGCCGTTTGATGGTCAATCACTCATTCACTCGTACACTTGTACGAAAACAAACACACCAACACACGCACACATGCATGTAAATACGAGGCAAAGTGGTTGGAGCTCAGAAAGGATGCGTTGCAAGTAAGCGCGCGCATGTGGCGGCCGGAGCGGGTGAGAGTGCCGGCGCGGTCTGTGGTGAACGACGGATGAGCAAATGGTTAGATGATTTAGAAATAACAGCAACACCAAAGAAAAAAAAAAACAAACAAGTAAAAGAAGTAGTTGGTAAAGCGGCTTTTTATTGGCAAGCGGCATAAAAAGCGGAAAGTGAACGCGTGGAGGGTTTATGTGCGGTTGCACTTGCTTTGACCATCAAAGTACTTTACAAATACACAGACACTTACATGCGCACTCACACACACATACATGCACGCATGTATAGTTTATGGCGAAGAAGAAAACAAGCGCTGCTGCGCTGGCTGATAAATTATTTGCTAAAACCTGACAAATCGCTTTCCATTTTAATACGACAAATACACAGAGATCGACGCACGCACACACACACACGCAAACGCATACACTCAATTGAAATATGCCACAAACACACACATAAATCATTACATATTTACACCAAATTGCCAGTGTTTTGACGAGCAAACGAGTCAACTGGCACGAAGCAAACAAAAGACTTAAGACACGAACTCGCTTTTAGTGCCTTCGAACGCGCCGAAGCATGCAAAATAGCCGCGCCGTGGTTGCAGTAGACCCGCTGCCCCAATCACGGCGGCAAATTTGTCATTATAGCAAGAAGGCTTCATAACAGTCAATCGCTGGCGATTTAATAGACTTCAAGCCGGGCAACTGCGGCGCGCGCAAACAAGGATCTGCTGCAGTTGCAGCAATGTGGACTGGTAGCTGGGGCAACTGCCGGCAATGACGGTCAAATCAGTATGCAAATAGTGCTAGTGCTGCAGCATGTGCTTTTGTTGAATACGTGAAAAAACATGAATTGTCGATGCGACGACGAAAACAAACAACAGCTGTTGCAGCGGCAACGGAAAATTAAAAAAAAAAAATACAAAAAAAAATAAAAAAAATCCGCCACATTCACATCATAACAACGTAAACAATACATTTTATTGTGCGGCGCAACAAATTTGCAATGTGCTCGTGCGCATGCGCATGCGCGGAGTCTGTGTCAAATTCGATTAACGTCACACACCGACGGAAAAACGAGCCACATACACATATGCATGCAACATTAAACAACAGTTAAGCTGGCACAGCTCGTTTCGTGGAGACACACTGCGACCGCTGACGTTGCCACCGCCACCAACAACGCCACCCCGTCACAGCTAGCGCGCTGTGTGCCTCTGGGACAGCGCTGACTGTTATGACTCTGCGGCTGTTGCGCACGGTCATTGCTGCCACTTTGTCAGCATCACTTTCAATTTTTTCGCAGCGCGCCGCCATTCAAATTGTTGCTACTTCGGTTTTTTGCCAACTTTTTTCGGTTTGTTGAAAAATGCGCCGAACCGCCGATTGTCTCTGGAAATTTCGTCATAATTATATTTTGGTGTTGGCATTTCTACTTGTTCGCTATTTATATACAAACAATGCTAACCTCTATAATAGTTGTCAGCGCTATTGTTGTTGTTGCTTTTTCTTATTGTTACTGTAGCAGCTGCTGTCAATGCAGTGCCATTGTTTGTTGTATTTTTTGTTGCGACTGAGTTGAAGTTTGCATTTATTTTTTTGCATTTCTATTGCGACTTTTTCGCATTACGTAATATGAGTATTGTAAAGCAGCGTTGAGAGAGTTTAAGGGAGTATTAATCGGCTACAAACAAAATTCAATATTTTGTTGAGTGTTTGAGACTTTTGAATGGGGTGTATCTACTTTTGTTTACTTTTCATCGCTTTAGGCGCGATTTAAGCTACAATTTCTTCTCTTTATGGATCGCGTAGAAATCATCCTTCTTTGGTGCGAACGATTTCTTTTTATAGTCAGCCGTTTTTAAATGGGTCAAAACCGTTTGATGATGAATATTAAGTTCCTTAGCGATGTCATGGCTGCTTATGTGACGGTCCTGGTCATAATTTTATCGACCAGAGCGAGGTGCATCTTTCACAGCAAAATTTCCAGAACGGAAGCGAGCGAACCATTGTTGTGCTGCACGAACTGATGCAGCATCGTATCCATACACTTCACAAATTTCATTGGTGGCTTGCGTGGCATTCCTACCTTTTTTATACCAAAATTTCAAAGTATAGCGAATTTCTGCAATATCTTCACTCATTTTTGAAGAGTTGTAACTTGTTTCAACTTCCCCGAATTTAATTCTTTTTATGTTTAAATTAAGCTTAAAATCTCACCTTTCCAACACGATATGGTATATGAATATAATAAAATATATTATCACAAAGTTTCACTTTTTTGTTGGCATGCTTACTCAGAACGTTTTTACATACGAGCGCTATTTGTGTTGTTTACAGTAACTTAAAATAATCATCTCGATCAAAAAATGTCATTAAATCGGGAAACTTTTCGGCGGTTATTTTCGACGTGGCATCGATCGATTTAACTCAGTTTTTGGTGATGAAGCTCCAGCAAGAGCCAGTGTTAATCGATAGCATGGTGAATCGAGATCGCACATCACTCAAAGACGAATCTCGTGAAGGTCGTCAAAAATCAGTTTTTGTTTCGGAAATTATTGATAATGTGCGTAAACTGTTGTTGCAGGGTCGAAATGTCACCTTTATTGAGATTGGGACTGTAATCATTCAAAATTGTATGAACATTTCATTGTAAGAAAAGTCTTGTTGGATCCCACACAATATGTCAATCGCTCAAAAAACGGCTCATATCGAATAGTTGAGAAAAATAAAAACAAAAAAATCAAAATGAAAGGGTTGACAATATGAGTATTTCAAGATGAGCCCAATTCAACAACAAAAGTTGTTCGCAGAAGCAGTAATTCCAAGCAAATTATTGCTTTTTTTTGTAAAAACTGGAAATGTCCCAATCATACTAATAGAACAACGCGGAATAACTATCGTTTTTGTTCTAGTCCTAAGATATGAAAGGCAACCCTAGTATACAGACATTTTTATATTACATTTTTCGGTCTATAATCGCCAGATAATGAAAAAAAACAAAAAAAAGAATATATTAGAAAAACGTTGGAAATGGTAATATAATTCTAGACATCTTCCCATAAATCCTGAGTTAAAAAAAATTTTAGAGTGGAACATTTGAAAAAATTCTACCTTTTCTCGTGAGTCGAAAACATTCGCTAATAGTTTTTGTTTTTAAATTCACATTGAACTATTTTGTTTTTATTTTTTCTCATTCGCACACCCATTTCATAATTCTATTATATTTATAATACCTTTGGTGTACATACCCACATCGTTTATTGGCTCATTTAAAATCGCATTAGTCTTCTCATCTTTGTTGTTGTTGTCCACCACTGTTATAGTTGCGATAGCCGCCTGGTTTTGCTCAGGCGTTTGCAGCTGCTGCTGTTGATTTGTCTCCTGCTGCGCATTGCTCGTTGCTTGCGCGGACACCACGCTTGCGCTGGTGAGCAGGAAGCTTAAACCAATGCATATCGTAACAAAATTGAATTTGTTGCGATCGGTAATCATTGCTGTCAGGGGATCTGTAATGGAGAAAATTGAAAAATTATTACCATTTACTATTTTGTTATGCTAGTGACTTTATTAAGTCACTAAATACATATACTTTTTGGCTAAGAAACTAAAGAAAATCGTAATAAAATAATGTAGTTAGTCTTAGAAAACTTGATGAGGTATAATATGACCGTAAATAAATTTAGGACACTTTAGTTACAAATCTCTCGGCTACCAAGGTAACTCGAAGGGAAAATAAATTTAAGGCATTTTAGTTACAAACCGCCCAGTTTCACGGTAACCCAGAATGGAAATAAGGTCTGTACAGTTAGGCTTCCAATTTCTTCCTTAATAACTGAAGATCCACAAGGAAACCGAACACAACTGTTAAGGCTTCGTAAGCCTAGAATGGTCTGATACTCTGATCTTTCTTTTCAAAGGCCGAAGACAGCAATCCACCCAGGAAGTCGCAATTGGTATGTGAATGTCTCTTCACTACAGATTTCTTCTTGGGAGGGTTCCAGACTATTACCTATCTTAGTGAACTTTACGTCATGCTCTTATGTTCCAGTTCTTTGCATCAATTTGAAGTGAAAGGGAAACGATCAACAGTGCGATTTGAAAACTCATATAGAATGTGAGTCTTCTTTAGAGTCCTCGATAAATATGAATATATACCTTCATGATCTTGAAGAGTCCTCGAAATGATTATATACTTTCATAGGCTTGAAGATCACTTTCAATCTTTGCCTCGAACAAAGTTTGCAAAATCAGTGAGGTGTCAAAGAAGATGGTGAAGACGATATTAGTATCTCTTGTGAAAAGCCTAAATTTTTAAACTTCTTGTTAGAATTTTGGTTACGATGTACCGTTCTCCCTGAGCCCCATAATCCATTCATACCGTATTTCTCGCTGGGCTTGGCGCCATACTCACACAACGAGATTGCGCAATTTCTTTTGACACTCATGTAAAAAGCGCGTATTTTAAATTGATTACATCTTTATAACTTTGCCGACCGTGTGCACTCGGCTGGCAAAAGCGCCGCATAGTATAGCACGGTTCGGCATGATACAGCACAAACCGACGCGCATGCACACAAAGGGAACAGCCCACCTTTTATAAGCCCAAACGGACAAACACACACATATCGAGCATGAGCTCTGGTGCGCGACTATCCTCCTACCGCATGTGTTCGTCCCCTATTTACGAGTGTGTTGTTGCCTGGCTTATCGGTAAAGTATATTTTTCTGCAATTCTTGTCAGGACAAACATGTATGACAACTTTATTAAAATTTATTGCGTTATCGAGAGTTGGCAACCGGAGGGGAAGAGGAGCATTAAGTGAGAGGAACATGAAAGGGCAGGCAAGCGCAACTAAAGAAGAAGGCTAGCATGGCGGTCGGTACTTGCCGTGCTGGCTGGTCAGACAGCGCGTCGGACGCCGGAGTTGCAGTCCCACGTTGTGGTGGGCAGCCACAGACTCGTGGTGTGCCACACACGCTTAACGAAGATGCGTATCTCATTTTGATTTTCTCGTTTATTGCGATAAATTGCAAGTAAATATTATAATCAGTTGTGCGCAAGGCAGGTACTGTTAAGATATTGTTGATTTAGAGGCGGCGAGCAGTTGTGAGCCCGAAAATAAATGAAAGATGCGGCATATAAAGCTGCAACGATGCGCGTAGTAGTATTGCTTTTCTTTGAAGAATATCGTCAATGGCGGTGGCGCTTGTATTATGGTCCAGCATATTTCGCTTTTTGCGTTTTTTACTCAATTTGTTTTATAGTACCCAGCCAACAAAACTAAGTTCTTGTAAATTCGCCAATTCTAAAAGCTTATTAGCCAAGTCCTCCAAATAATCACATAAAGACAGATGATGCCTCTGTTCTTGTTTAAAAATCTTTCTCCAGCACGATAGAGGAATGCTCAGACCTTACTGCCGAAGGAAAAGGAAGGTGATATCTCCCTTCTCTGCTGTCACAAATCGATTACTCAATAAATACCTTTAGAACTTATATCCATATCCAGCTTCAATGTTGGTCAAGTACCTCTTCGCTCTGCTCCAACCGTCGTCTCATCTGCCGAACTACTTTTTTGCTCCCTTTTGGGATGTACTTGGTTTTTATCTTACAGTTCCACCTTAAACCATATCGCCATTGGCCACACCTACCTCCATCTTCTAATTGAACTACTTTTCCTCTCTTTAGAGACCCATTTCGTTAATATTTGTCAGTTCTTCTAACACTCTACTCTTCGTCAGAGAAATAATACCCGTTTCGGACTCATACATTATGCTTCCGGTTTTATGGTTGTAATCATCAAAGAATGATGCCTCTTCTAGGTCACGCCTTATGTCACGAAAAACTCCTCGACCTCCTAGCCACGACTGACCATATAGCGTGCCGAAAGCAGATATAACTGACCAAAGTTGAAAGATTTCAAAGCTGAGTTTTAAGCTACGAATTTAGTAATTCCGAAAATTGCTTTTTTAAATTTGCAAACTCCGAATTGATCGAGTTTTGATTTCTTTTATAGAGGCAATTCAAAACTCATTGTCGATATTTAGGATATGGTAGAGTTAGCAACGTTTTTATTTTTCATAGGGTTGCATAGGATTTTGACGTTAATTTTTGCGTAACTAAGCACTAATTGAATAATTAGTTAATCCTTCTATTGTATGATTAATTGAGAGCAATTAGAGCTTTAATTGCTGAAATGCTCTTAATTACCCAATCAGGGGTCTGTTTGGACTTTTTTCTTTCTTCTTTCATCTTTCTACCGAACTTATTATCAAATATTTTATTATTTCAAATGAATACTAAAATTGTAGAAAACTAATATGCTAGTCCTTCTTTGTACGCACTTCCATTATTTCCTTAAAATTGCCTAAACTTTGTATGAAACTTATTTCACTTTTAGTTTGCTGGGTAATCACACCATGCCGCTCATTCATTGGTGCTCATTGTCCATAAGAAATTCATGCCCGTCATTTTTAATACACCCAGGTGGGCTGTCAAGTCATTTCAGCGCACAATTCATTCTGTTTCCTGTTATACGCGCTTCTTTCTCCTACTTTTTTCTTCTTCTTTTTTGGTTCCAGCCTGTATACATTTCATTGCTTGTTGCATTTTCGATTTTTTCACCCACATTGTGTATGGCTCTGTGCGAACTCGCGGTGTTGCTTTAGAAATTCACTTTTCAATTTTTCAACCTATTTATTTTTTGTGTCCTCCTTCGCTTGAATTTTTAATCAAGATCAAGTGTGGCCAACGTATGTCCTTAGGGGCAGCGTGCATTTCGACTGACGTGGCGCCATTCAGTAAGACAAATGTAATTTTGCATAAATGTAATACCCCGTAGGAAATGCTTGGGATTCTTAAGAAGTTCCTCGGTGAATATGTTTTATATTTGTTTCTGAGGGTGTTAGCCCTAATGCTCGGGTGACTTACGAGTACATCCGGGACTTTGGGTTTGTTGAATGTAAACCAGACTCATGGGCCTCTAAATGAATTTTTGCATCAGAGGCACCTATCTGATGGGTCGGTAGGTCGGTGTTTGTGTGGGGTTCGGTCTGAAGACTGAAGCTTTGTGATTGCAAAGTGCGCGATGTCCACGGACACTAGAAGTCTGATGGACATTTAGATGTTAGCGAGGTGATCTCCACTAGTCGAAATGCCATACAGTTAGGATCGTTTGCTCATAAATTGTTTGGACGGCGAAGGCATTGAACCGGGAATTAGGGTTAGTTTTTATGTGAGTGATGTGTGTATAGGATCCAGCCCTTGGTCACCAGTATAGAGCAGTATGAAGGCTCAACTGGTAGTAATTTCGGCTACGAAGTCTAAACGGAGACTTAATTCTGGTACAACGGGGAGCAGGAGCTCTTGGAGTTCGCTCCAACCTGCTCATGCGGACTGGTTCCTCGGGAAGTATCATGGTGGTTGTGGTTAAAACCCGAATGTGTGAAGAACTGACACCTTCTCAGTTGAAAGTGGCCGGACCCAGAGTACGGAAAAGGTTTTAGATGAGCCACGAACCCTACCAAGATGGTTAGTTGGTCCATTCCACACTGCCAATTGGTACTAAAAATTGCCTGATATTTTAAAGGCGCTATATGCAACTTTGAGAGTGTTTAAATATCATTTATTCACATATTCCAAATTTCCTTCAGGGCATACATGCATTAATCTCCAGTTTTGGGTTTACGTATGTAAGCGCCACACGCATAATTCTTTCTTCTTGTGCCGCATTGCTGTTGTAATTTTTTTCTTCGGCACTGAAAGTGAAAATGACCACACAACAGCGGCTAGCATTTCGTTTTCAACCGATCATTTAACCAAAAATTCGTTGTAGCGGTACTTTAGACACATGAAAATGTTGCATCCCATCGCCAGCGCGGCCAGCTTTGTCCCGCTATAAGCGCAGGCGCGGCTTGACAGCGCAAACCCTGTGAATTGGCACATTTTGTATGTGTGCGTGTGTGTTTGGGTTAGTTGTCAGTTGGCGCGCAGCATGCGCCCGTCTTAAAGGCACAAAACCAAATATAAATATGTAAGTTCATGTCTCTGAATGGGTGCTTTATGATTTATTTTCGCTTTTGTTCGCTGGCGCTCGGCACAATGTTGCTCATTCGGCGATTTTCCCTATCTTTTCCCACAATTTTGATGCAGGCGTCACAAATTCTCGCCGACGGCATGTAAAAAGTGAAATTAAATTAAAAGTTTAACATTTTAAATATATTTTATATGCTTCTACTTATTCACTGGGGTGTTCTCTTTCCTGTAGACAAGCAATTAAGCAGATCTTACGTTGCGTTAACACTTAATTAGCTACGCGTTGTGTAGGAAATCCCTTTGACTTTCGGCCGTGTGCTGCGTTGTGCCGAAATAATTTTGCTTCACTGACACTCCACACTTTCTAACTGTCATAGAGGTACATGCAAATTTATTTATTACCCCTACGTGTATAGTTAGTCCAAAATTAACTCTGCAATTTATATTTATATTTATATACATTTATGGCTATTTTACAAAGATAACTTTCATCCAACTAAAAGTGAAAAGGTTGTCATGACGTATCAGATTATTATATTTGCTTGATTTGATTAATAAAGTCGTGCTTTTTGTGAGCTTTTATTTAAATTAGAACTTATTAGGTTTATATTGGACTTTGTAGTATCAAGTTTACCATTGAAAAGATGAGTGCGAGGCATTCGAAGAGAAGAAGAAGAATATGCTATATTTTTATACTCATATCTGTTTTCCACTATCTTGATGCGCACACATTCCTTAGGCTCCGAGGCGAGTCTGGTATAGTAACTTGGCGCCATTGACCCATTTTGCAGAGTTAATCTTCAAAAAATAGCGTGGATTCAACCTTTGATGGGCTGAAAACAGAAACTTCTGTCTATTACAAGCAAAATCGGTGACAGCATTCGGATTTCACCACTTAATGCTACATTGTGGCAATAGACAAAATAGCTCTAAGCAAATCCATAAATATCAGGAATAATGTCTATTGGGGAAAAAATCATATAAGGGATATTTCGGCTCAGGTCAAAAGTTGAATAATGGCTACGATACTACCTATTTTTGCGTAACATTTTATATATTTGTTCTGAAATTGATACAAAATTTTCCTGGTCCAAATGATTCTCTGATAGTATACATTAAAATTGGCAGTGCTCTGACATCAACCACGCCTACTTTCCAAAGAGCGTCATTTTGAATTATATTACTTTTCTAACGAGAGCGGTTCTAGGGTACTTTTCCTTGCTAGCTCATCATCTTTACAATTTCCTCCGACCATACCAGTCTTATCGCAAAAACACTTGATAAACACTATAGATAGAGACTCTTCGACCAACACTGAACGCACTGTTAATGAGTTCAATGCTAGTATCACCGCTCTGCTATATGACTGACTAGTTCTTTCTCTGAAGGAGGCTGCACTCCGGAGCAGTATATTTGCTGCTACTTTAATGGTTACAACTTCCTCTTGGAAGACACTGCAATAATCAGGAAGTCTAAAGCTGGAGTTGATGGAGATAACAATCTTCCCCCTAAGTTTTGATCCATTCGTAAATAAGCTCACTGCCCCTCTCCTCCAACGGCTTCTTCCAACCCACAACTCCTTCGTCGGTATATGAGCAGAGAAGGAGCCGCTAAAGTTTGGTTTGGTGACTCCATGAACCACGTTATTCGGTATGAAGTCAAAGTGTGTGAGGATATCCGAGTGTTTAGATGCGCGTTCTTTTAAGAACTTTCGGTGAGAGACCCCACCTTTGTACAATGTACTACAGCAGTATAATATTCGCCTTCCATGAGAGCTTACTATTCAGGATGAGCTCTAGATATTTCACTGTATCCGCCGGTTGCAGACCTATGCCTCCCATTTGCGGCAGCGGTGCCACCGGGATCTTATATCTTCTATGAAATTTAATTCGGTTCATGACGAGACCACTTCCGACTGCCCAATTTGTTCCGACGCCCCTTGCGTCAACTCGTACAAGTTATTAGGAAATTTCCTTTAACCATAAGTGCTACATCGTCTGCAGGTCGTTAATGACCAGGATCCATATAAGAGGACAAAGACCTCCACCTTGTGGGGTTTCCCTATTTACATCTCCTTCCCCAGTCTGTTTCAATTCATTCAATTTCATTGCTTTGTCACACAGATCACTGAGAATGAGGTGTTTTATTCAATCCCAAGACGTCTAGAGCAGTAACGACTGCCTCTGGCAGAACGTTATTGAAAGCTCTCTCAACATCAAGTAAGGTCCCAACAGAGAATTTCTTAACCCTAATGACTTCCTCAAGCCATGACACGATAGTAGGCAGGGCAGTATCTACTGTCTCGCCTTTACAATAAACATGTTGCGCTTCTGAAAGATAGTCCCTTGGAATGCGACTCCTTATGTACCATCATCAGTCTCTCCAAAACTTTTAGTAAGAAGGAGGAGAATCTGATGGGCCTAAAGTCCGTAACGTGTGAGCCCCTGCAAGCCTGCGGAATGAACATATATATTATGGTGATATTGCCACCTTCACTCAATTTATACCTACATATGTATGTATAATAAAAATGGGTAAGTGGCTGAGTTATTTCGTCAATGATGATGTTGACGAGGACCAAAAATTTATCAGTTCTCCTAATTTCTAGTTTTCGGGTCGCCCTACAGTGTGAAAAAGGTTAGGTAAGGCATACTTTTAAACTAAAGATAAAGATTAGGCATAAAAAACGGCTTATTACAACAAAACATAGACATTTATTTTTATTGAAACAAAATGTCAATAGCTTTTGACCATAATAATTTTAATATTAATGGCACAATTAAACTTTTAAATAGTTTGTTAAGTGAAGAAACTGAAAAAGCTGAGCGGAACCGATTAATACGGAATAAAGTGGCTTGAGCCTAAATCAATAACTATGAAAATCAATATTGAAAAAGCTATAAAAATAAATAAAGAGCAAAACAAAAAACAAATGGGGAAAATACAAAAATCATACACTCATATGTATATAAGCTCACTCGACTCGAATTGAAAGCAAAATGTAATAAATGACAAAAGCCAATAAAAGCAATGGAAAACCACGCGAGCCACATTAGCTTTTCAAAGACTGCAATTCAAGTAAAGTGCAAGTGCAATGCTGGTTCAGCCATATTAACAGCGTTTAAAGTAACAATAAAAACAAACACACATATATATGTACATATATACATATATATATGCATATGTACATATGCGAGTACATAAAATAAGCAGCGGCGGTTAACTGCAATTGACCAAACGCTGACGGTAGCTAATTTCATTTGAAGAATGTCATCTTCACTTTAAGTGAAAGAAGTTAACACATAACACTTGTCGCCACCGTAAAGGGAGTGGCTGTTGGTGTTGGTGTTGCTGAAGCTGTTGTCGCTCTGCTTCGATGTGCTGCTGATAGCTGCTGTGCTGATAGTGTGTGGTGTAGACGTAAACGCAGCATTCAAACTTATACATTTTTTTATGTATAGGGTGCTATTTTAGCGATATAGTAGTTCTTTCTTGAATAATTATTATATCAGCCGTCAAAGAGAACAAACTCGGTTGAAATATAAGGGCTTGTAGCTGTTTAAAGTTTAAGAATCTTCGAAATTCTGTTATGAAAATTTACAAATCATCAGCGTTGGGGTATGTTCTTGGTATAACGAGTACGTAGATAGGTGAATTTGCTATATTTTGAGCGGTAGGATCATGAAGGGACTCTCTGGGCCTTAAATCCAAACAAAATGTGAATAGTTGTTTATAATTTTATTATTAGTCTTCAGGGGGAATGTTGAGCCCTGCAAAGAAATGATATCCGACCTCTCACTTTCCCACGTTAGAATCAATCCATGTTTCATAGGAAGGCTTCAGGAGTGTTATTATCGAAATTAGGCCAGCTATAACGGAAAAGCGTTGTACGATTTGACTTTCAATAGAAAAATTCAATATTTCGTCAGTTTAGTGTCCAGATATTGGTTATTCCATTAATTTTTCTGGTGTTCTTTTTATGTCCTGAACAGGGCACATAAGGTTTGGAGCTAAATTTTAAATACCCAGGAGGAAACCACGGAGACCTTATAAAATATTATATATAAATGATCAGCGTGACGGGCTGAGCTGACTTAACCACGTTCTTCTATTCGTTTGTCTGTATATACGCGAGCTAATGTCTCACAGTTCTTGAGATATTAATCTGAAATTTTGCACACGTGCCTTTTTCCAGAAAAAGCAATGGGAGCTAACGTTTTTTTTTTGTTTAACTTAAAAAATATTCATCAATTTATTAATTTTTCTTCGCTTCATTCCAAAAATAGCTCTATATCTCTCAAAGAAACACCCTTTAAGCACAAAAACACACATACACTCCGGCACACTTAAGTACATTTGTTGCACTGCACTTAAGAGGCATTTGTGTTGCGGCTGCCATTGTTGAAGTGGCCACCTAGCGTCTAGCGTCTAACGTCCAGCGGCAATAGCCAATTGCCATTTGTTTGATTGTTGTTATTATTGTCGATATTAATGGTGCTTGAAGCGTTGGGCTGCCTACATGCCGCTACTAATGTTACTGTTATTGTCGCTTCTGCACTTACGCCTGCTCTTGCTGTTTTGTTATTGTTGGCTGTGTTTGGCTATGTTGTTGTTGCCACTGTGCACCAGCGCTTCCTCCATTCAATAAAAATGCATAAAATAGCCACTAAACGCTGCACTACGTGCTTTTGCTTTGCCTTTCAGCTTAGTTGGTGGTAAAAACCAACCGCCTGGCCGTCTATCTGTTCGTCTGTTTGTCCCTCTGTCTGTCCATCAGTCAGCCAATCCATCTATCTGTTGATTTGCCTCTCAGTTGGTCGCCAAAGCTTTCGGTGGCTAAGTGAAACTAATGTTAATCACATTGGCGACGGCATGCCAAGTCAACTGAGTGACAATCAATGGACGTGCGTGCGATAAGAGTTTTGCAGCGACTTGAGATTAGATTAAGGTATACTCTCAGGAGATGTAATTTCGCGCTTAATAAGGTCGTTCACTGCCTTAGGGAGTTTTTTTTTTAAGTAGCCGTAACTATTTTTATTAGAAAGGTTGTTGTTTGCCTAGCGCCAACTAAGGTAATGGTAAAAACAATATATGAAGCTCTGGTTTGATCTAGATGGCAATGTATTTCTTCACAACTTTCTTTCCTATCCCTCAATAAATACCACGTGATCATTCCGAGTTATAAGTAGCACTCTCTATGATGCTCTACTACACTATCCAGGTAGTACGGGTTCGGTTAAAGTTTTAAGCCAATGTAATAGCTGAGTTTCGACCGCTCACCCTTACGTTTTAAATGCAGCACTTATTTCATCCCCTACCCAACTAATTGATTCACTTCGAGTTGAACGAAAGCCTTGCAAATCGACTTGATGAGTGTTGACCTCCGTTTTCATCATGTTTATTTGTCGCTTACAGCCACAACAACCTGCTCGTCTCAGTCCTTGTGCCGTCCATCGCACTTCATGGTCGGCGGTGATGTCAGCCTTTATTTTTACGAGGACATCAACCACCTGGGCAGCGGCACCTTCTCAATTAAGGGGTCGGACATTCCAAGTGCATACCTTCAAATCGTAATCCTTAAGCGTTTGCCATGGTCATCATCATGGTCGTCTGAGACTGTTGTTTAGTTTTCATTGGGGCGTTTTTTACGTGGTGGGTACCAAGCCCAGCACAAAAAAATCCTGCTTCGCCTTCTCACTTTAGCTCGCCTTCAAACGGATGTTCTTAGGCTACCCGGAGGATACTTGGTCTAAGACCGGAAGTGGTGAGTTGCTTGAGCCATATGTAAAAGAAACGTTTTTGGCTACTCCCAAGTGAATGGCGATCAGAGAACTTTCCTCACTTGCGTCAACTTCTACCCATGACTCCATTCTCCAGGAGTGTCATTAGATAAAATTTTTTCTAGCATCGCAAATTGTTGAACCGGTTGCTTTTGTCTGAAGCTGGAAACAAAAAATAGTTATTTGAATCCATCAAGACGTGTTGCTTGACTGGCCCATCATTCAAATATTTCGTTAATCGAAAAACTTCTATTTCGACAATATAGCAGAAAAGATCCATTCTCTAATTGAAATATGACTATTTTTATGTAGTTTAATGGAAGAGGGTGCAAAAACATCCAGATCTAACCGATTCACGGTACTTTTATGATATTGTTGATAGTGAGAAAATATGTGTTTCTCCTTGAACAACTCTCTTTTGAAAGGACTCATTGGAGCACCCAAGAACTGACAGATTATTGCTTTAGTTCGAGCACATGAGCTTAATTATGAATGGTATGTACTTTCACTTCCGGAAAGCTTATGAGCCGGACTAGTTTTGAGCCGTGAAAAAACAACTTTTAGTAAAATAATTTATGAAACCATTAACCAAACCGAAATTCTCAACAAAATACCAATTTCGATATGAGGAATATACATATGTATATTATTAAATTTTGTCGAATGAACAAAAAAACCTTACTGCTTCACAGGGTGGACATATAAAAGGGTACTTATCAAAGGAATCATATTTCGTATTTGAAAAGCGAATAGTAACCATTGAAAAGAGAGTGTGTAAACTCTAAGCAAAGATGTCTAAATTGATATTTGCACAAATTAGTATACCAACAGGAACCATAGAATTTTTTGTGCTGATCTTAAATTTTGGTGCAGCATCCCTCAGAACTCTACCGAAAAAATTCCTCGATTTATATGCCTGATCGTTATTATACCCTACAACTGTATATTTCAATCACTAGAGCACCGTTTTGCAATGAGTGTCAAACTTTGCAAGGAAAACGTCGGATGAGCGCTGACAGCACTAGCAATTCTCAACACTAGATTAATAGATAACACCCCTAAACCCGAAAATATATTTTTGTGCACTCCACGTTCGTTTTCTGAAGTGGAATTCGAAAATACTTCCAACGATTTATTTTTTGATATGAACGATTGCTCGGCACCAACCGAATTTAGCTCCTCCTTATCTGTTAATCATATTTACTTATTTATTTATGACTTGTAATATTACTTATTTTATAGTTTTCTTGTTATTTAGTCAGATAATGCCACTTACCATAAACTATACAAATATCCAAACAATTTTCCTTCGCTTATCGGCGTTTTATTGTCCTGTTTTACAAAGCAATTTCGCACTTTTACACTTCGTAAAGATTTTTTCTCCAACAAATTTCAAATTTCTTTATTTACTTTGCACTTTTTTCGCACTTGTTTTTCTTTATGCATGTATTTTCACACTCAATTAAGCGAGCAAGCACTTACTTATGCACACACATATACACACATGCATGCATACAAACATGCAAGCACGAGCTTGGTGGTGGATCCTTTTGGCTCGCTATCAGTTTGAAATTAATTTTTTTTGCTGAAATTTACTTATTTGTTTATATGCGCGGATGGATATTATTTATATGTATTTGATGCACTCAAATGCGTGAAATTATTGCCGCTGTTTAAGTGGACTTTTTGCTGTTGTCGTTGTTGTTGTTTTGCCTAGTTGACAATTCATTGAGTAAAATTTCACTTTTGTTGTGTTGTTTTTTATGCACAAACGCACCTAACAAGTGTCCGTCGACACGGCAGAGCCTGTCTCTGGCGTACTACGAAGCGGCAGGCGCAGGAGGGGGGTGCGGGGCGACGCGGAGAAGCGCAACTGGCCGTCTGTCTGGCCGTTGGTGATGTCTGTTTTGTTAGGCGATGATTATCAGAGTGAGCTTGAGCTCTTAGCGTGTTTTGTTGTGTGCGCGTGTCGGACTAGTCCGCGTTTGCGCTTCTATTTGGCTTGCGGAGTTTGATGGTCTTCCTGCTCGGCTGCAGTTCTATTGATTTTTATATTCTTTTTTCACCGAATTATTTTCTGTTTAGTTTGTAAAGAGATTTGGTTGTTGTTTTAGTGCGCTTAAATTCGCGTTATCAGTATATAAATATATGTATATGTGTACTGTTAAGCGATTTTCGATTTTCACCACCAGAGGATTTCCGTTGTAGCAGCCGTTTCGGACGGCGTTCAGTCGATAACTGAATGCGCGGTGTTTCTTCACGCGGCCAACAACTTGTCACGCGAATTTCAACCGAAAGAAGAAGCAACCAGCGCGCAAGCGCTGCGTCAGCAGTGCCGGTAACAGCGCGTCATCACAAAAACAGCAACAATAACAGCGCGCCATCCCAACAGCAGCAGTAACAGCCGAGCGCGTCGCAACAGCAGCAACAAAGCACGCGAAGCAGCAATTGGCAGTGACAACAAATGCGGCGGTTTGTGGAAAAAAGATGATTTGCAGCGCGGCGGGCAAACGCATGTAAAGCATAGTCCAACAACTAAACAACGGTAAGGGGGAGAAGACAGAAGCTTCGGCAAATAAACAACGACATAAGCTTCAATATTGCTTTGACTGGCTGAGCGTGCGCGCCCGCGATAACGAGCGCTTTGCCGGCAGGCGCGTAAATAGCCAAAGCCAATCGATAGTAGGCTGTGCGCAGGCAGACAAAATCGCCAGCTTTGGCACGCGCAACGGCGCGTCGTCAGCATGAAAAAGCGCAGCGCAATAAACGCTAACTCGGGCTCACACACTGTGTTCGACGAAGCTGCTGCCGCGCCGCTAATGACAGTGACAGTGAATCGCACGAAGCGGTGATTCTGGCAGCGCCCGTGGTGCTCGCTGCTGATTGTTGTTATTGCTGTGTTTGCGTGTTGTTGCACCTGCCTTTTTGGCGTAGTTTTGATTTCTGTTTGACTACTCTTCTGTGCGCTGTTATCGCTTGTTGTGTTTTCGGCGCTTATTGATTGAGCGACTCGTGCGTGTCGCTATTTCTGCCGAGACTTCGCGCTTGTGAACTCTCTTGCCAGGCAACTCGCTAACATCACCGATAATATGAGCGTATGCAATGGCAATGCGTGTTGTGCAATTTCGTTATTCCCAAAGAAATGTTTGAAGAAATTTGTGTGGTTTCTGAATGAATTTCATAGCCCATATATGGTAAAGCATAGATTTCCTCATTGGTTTCCTTATACATTCAGTATTATTTGGCTTTTTTACAGTTAAGGTGTATGTTGAAGTTCGTTAATATTGAAAGTGTTTAGTCTGGGGTCTATCGAGGAGCTGTTAACAGACATTTAAGGTAGCATCAAGATAGAAAAAAATTCCTCAAATTCCTCAATTCCTCAAATATAAACTTCCATGCCGTTATCCCAAATTTGGTATACATTAGTATGGTTTTAGACTAATTCTCCAGTTAGAAGTATATAGGAAAAAGCGTGCCGAAATCAACCGACTATTTATTTTGACATGAAAAATAACATCCTTTATGACATTGAAATATGAATATCAATGAAATGAGCGAGTGAGAACCATAAAAAAATGAAATAAAAAAATGAATAAGAAATGAATCAATGAAAACTAGTAGGAAATGTTGAGACACAGTAAGAACCGGTAGGAAGAGAGCAAAATGAGAACCTAGAGAGAGTCAGGGAGAATGACCCAATGAGAACCCTTGAGAAAGAATGAGAGCCAGAAGACCCAGTTGGAACAGAAAAAAGTCAGTGAGCAGAGAGTTAGCGAGAGTGCCTGAAGATCGGTGAGGGTGAGAATCAGTTAGGAATGACGATGATGAGAACCAAGAAGAGAGCAGAGAAGAACAAGTTAGAATCATAAATAGTTAATGAGGACCAGGGAGTATTGTGGACAGCCGGGGTGACTCAATGAAAACCAGAAAGGGAGAGAGACAGTAAGAACCGGTACGACACATTGAGAGGCAATAAGAACCTGGATAGAATCAGTCAAAACAATAAAAAGCAGATTAGTGCCAGGGAGAATGACCCAATGGGAATCTGTGAGAAAGGATGAGGGTCAGGAGACCCAGTGAGAATCGAAAAAAGTCAGTGGGAAGAGATTTAGGGAGAGTGCCTGAGGATCAATGAGGGCCGATAAGAACCAGGAAAAAACAGAACTAGGAGAACCAATGAGAACCGGGGAGAGCCAGTTAGAATCTGGGAGAGCCAATACGCCAACTGGATAGCCAATGAGAACCTCTAAGAACCAGTAAAGTCAGTGAAAACCAAGGAGAGTCAACGAGAACCAGTGAGAATCGTTTTGAGCCTCCGATAATCTTGAAATGTCCTTGCTGTCTGTTGGATCTCAAAAATAATATTTTCCTCAAAGTATATGTCAAATCTCAAATGATCGCTTGATGGCACAAATCTATAATACCTTAAATCAATACATTGTGCTCGGGTACAAATATCACAAATCAAATGAGAGCTGAACCAAAGCTTTTAAACAAATAAAAAAAATCGCAGCTAGTTGAAATAGAAATTACTTTTTTGGGCATACATAAATATTTATAGATAAATTTTAAGTAAAAAATATTTGTTTTGTTTTTGTTTTCGCTTTCATTACTTTTCTGCATTACAGCATTCCAGTACAAACACACCTCAAAGCATATTCTTCCTTTCTTCATAACAGCATACAAAGTCTGCTTGTACACATTAACACTCATACACACATACATACAAACATATATTTATGAGTGTCTATAAGCAGAGATGTGTTCATACATATTGTCACCTGTCACTTGTCAAGCGAACATTATAACATCGCCTTTCGGCATACATGAAAATAAAATCAGCTAATGAAAAAATCATTACCCACAGACACACACACACACATACGAACGGTGGGACTGAAGCTGAGGCTGAGGCTGAAGATGATGGCGTTCACTTGCTTATTGCATATATTGATGTTGCTGTTGCTGTTTGTGTGATGCCACTCAAAATGTTACTGAGCTACTGGCAACAAATGACATGTAGATATATATGTATATACTACATATATATATATACATATGTTTATTTGGATGTATATGTATATATGTTTATTTGAATGTATGTATGTTTGTTTGTTTCGCGATTGCTCGCTTACGTTGTACCGTTGCAAACATTTTATTAACTTTCGTTTTCTTTTGTTTCGCTTCGACGTGATTCGACTTGCTTCGGTTTCGTTTGACTCCACTGGGAAGGCATGGGAATTATTGTTAAGTCTGCACAGAGGTCAACCATTGATTTTGCACGTTTCGTAGCTGCCAATAGTCAAAGCCAAATGCAACAACAAATACAAATGTAGCGTAATTTTTTTCGTAACAATTTGTATGACTGTGTGTCAGTGTAAAGGCGGCTAGCCGAAGAGCTGTAGTGTAAGCAACGTTAGGCAGGCAGGCGGGCAGACAATGGGAAGTTCACAAATTTTTACAAAACTTCCATCAAAGAGTTGCAAGAGATAGTTTTTTTTGTGAAATTATAGCAACTTGTTTTTTAAGGCATGAAGATAGGAAGGGCAGTAATAGTTCTTTACTTTCATATAGTTTTTTTTTTAAACTTTTTTTACTTTTCATAACATCTCTATTTGCTCTTTAAAACTTCTGTTGCTTCTTCTTTACATCACAGTTTGGCTACTTAAAACTAAAGACTTAAGCAACGAACTTCATTTAACCATAGACATTAAAAGGTAGGAAGGACTAAAACAAAAATAATATAATATTTTGAAATTTCAAAATATGTCAAAGTGCTGTCACTTTACCATATCTCTAAAACTAACTGTCGGCCATTGCAACAACAACTACAACAAACATTTCTATATTGAGTGAAAGTAAGACGGACAATGGCTGCGAAATTCAGTGAAACTCGACTTCTAAGCGAAAATTAGCTGTGTCAATCGATAAACGCGTCCATTGGGTGCATTCTAAAACAGCAACAAGAGAAAAATTAAAACTTTAAACAACTGTTTTCATGGCTGTTGTTGTTGTTTTGCGCATTGCAAATGCACACTTCCCTCACAAAAGCAATAAGAGAGCATAACAAAACCAATAAAGACGCGCTGAACAAATAAACAATGTCTCAAGCGAACTAGTAGTTATTAGGTTTACATGCTTGTGCTGCTGCTGCTAAAAGAAAACAACACTTTCGACAAAAACAAAAGTGTGACAAACTCTACACCCAAACCTAGCCACACCCCGCGCATACCAGCACGTTCTCTCGCGTTTAGTGGGCTCGCATAAAACTCAATTATGAGTGCAACAGCACACACACATCTGCATATGTTTTCAGTTTGTGTTTGTCTGCTGCTGCCAACCAACTGCTGGCTGCTCATTTCTCTTAATGCAAATTCGTATAATTGTAGTTTGAACTAAAATGCGTGCATTTCACAAATTCTGCTGATCCATTTGCGGTGCTTGGGCACTTTTTTCAGTTTGTCAATCGGTTGTCATAAAGCGCTTTTCTATATAATGCTTATGTATGTACATCGTTTACTAAGACGTCTGATAGTTATTGGCTAATGATTGCCCTGTAGGACTGTGAGTGAGTTATTTTGCATTGAATTTATATTTAAAGTAGTTTTCAGTGGTTGATCATGGATCGAGTTGCAATAGTTCCATAAACTAACTACATTATAAATATTAAAATTTTGAAAAACTGTTGAAATCTTCGACGTATACTCTGATTATTCAAGTTATTCCGTGGCTGTTCTAGCTTTTGGTGGAATTTCGCTGCAGTTCATACTTTTTGAGAAGGAAAGCTGTAATATCTTCTTAGGTTTTTCGAAGTTCAAGTGAAAGTCGAGACTGTGATTTTTATAGTATATACTTTAGCTGTAAGCATGGAGAGCCTATAGTGTTCTGAGATCAGAAGTGACTAGCTTAGGGAATGGTAGATTTGTTGTTTAGAAGCCCCTTTCAGAGAAGTAAGCACTAATAGCAAGACAGCTTTATAGGCCCAGTACTCGTTGCTTACTTTCTATTGGATCATAAAATACATTTCTGGGTTTGTCCCTATATTGCTGGGAACTTCAATGTTAAGCAGATTGCAAGGAAAGGGCAACCACGAATCATGAGTGTATAAGCGAATGAGAGTTGCCTTGCCTTTTGCAATCTGCAATGAAACAGCCCGGTCTCACGTAAACTCAGTGAACGATGATCTCTTGCCATCTTAAGGGGTTTAAGGAGCTTATCCCAGTTAGACTACTTTCGAAAAAAATATGCGTGTCCGTTAAATATCCAATAGATACACTTCTTTTTTTAATTATCTAATAGAATTAAACGGTACCAAAATCAGTTACCTTAGGAGGTTTGTGAAGATTTCAAGACTTTTGGTAAAATGTATAATTACTTCTTTTGATCATCAGTCGTAGTAGATTAACCTAAACCCGAACCCGAACTTAATACTCCAATGTATGCAATTCCGTAAATGAGGGTCTAGTAAGGACAAGTATGTTCCTAGCTTTATAATCTCGCATTCTAGTTATTTTGCTATGTGAATATATTCTCCTGATAGGGTTTGCTTGATTTAGTTGACAGCATTAATTAACTGAATTTCTATAGTATATTTATTGTCTACTGATGAGTAGGCAGCAGAAAAAAGTTGAGCTTTGTGTGGTTGACTAAGAGGTTTCGATTAAATTTCGTTTCGTTTAAATTAATATGACGGAGTCTAAGAAAGATCGTTAAGTTTTTTTCGGGCTTCTCTAAAAGGTTCTGCAATTCCCTGTACTATCTCCTTAAAATAGTAGTAGTAGCGTTCTGCTTACAAATATTGTCCGTCAAACAGTTCCCAATGTCACATCTCTGAAATTTAGCAATTTTTAATAAAGAAATTTGGCATTTAGTTAACACACTCGAGCTATCTTTTAGGTGTGTTAAAACGCGTTTGTCGCTGGCAAACTTTACCTGCAAATAAAATATCCTTGATGTATTCTATAAGAACTAACTCATTCTGAAAACATTACAATAAGCTAAAAGAAGTCTAAAATCAACAGCGGTGACTATCTCCACACAGAAGCATCTTTCCTCTAATTTTACTATACTTAAGTGTGCTACCAACTGAAGTTTTTTATACACTTATCTAGGTTTACCTTCTAGCATGTATTATCTATTCCAGATATTACTAATTAGGATAACTTATTATATTAAATTATTTCTTTAATTAGTTTATAGTTTATATAAAACCAAAACCCCTCGAACTCACTTTTATATCTATCGGCTATGCTCCGCTCTCAAAGCAGGAAAGTAATTCTGCATATGCGTTTGTGCGTTTCCAATTGTTGTTATCACAGCCCCCGCTACATGCACCATTTGTATTTGTATTTGTCGTGGAAACGTCCGTCAACAACTCGAAAATGATTTGCTTTTTAATTTTATTGCTTTTGCCGCAAACGCACTAGCTTCTTCGGTTAGCCGAAGGCGTAGAGTGTGTAGTTGTGTTAGTGAATAAAATTGTTGTTGTTATTATTTTTATTGTGATTAACGACAATGGCACATTACTACTTTGTACGCAAATTTGGTCGAAAAGGAAAGTGTGAGGCGTAAATGGAATAGCACTCATACATTTCTATTTTTGTTTGTATAAAAGTGTGTATGTAAGTGTGTATTCATATGAGTATTTATGTAGCATATATACATTTGTATGTGCCTTGCATGATCGATTTTATCAGATGATATGCATGTCAACTTGCAATTATTTTGGTTTAAAAGTGCTTTAAAGTGGCTGCTGCTTGAAGCTAAACTTTGCTCATGAAACAAAAGACTTAAGCTGCTGCTTAAAGCTAAACTTTTCTCATGATACAAAAGACTTAAGCAACGAACCCGGAAACTTTTATGAATTTCTGAAACAGAATCAGTTTGTACTTAATTGTTTACATGTATGTAAAATATCAGCTATATATGCTATATCTATAGAAAAGTATCAAACTTTTAAAGGAAAATAACTCTTTTCCCAATATTCGATTCTATTATTCAATATAGTTACCAACGACTTAATATATAGTAGTAAACCGATTTTTGCGTTCGTCCGCCTTTTTGATACCATTACAGTTACAAATAAGCTTTTACTGGAAAGTAGACTTCAATTTCGGCTTTTATCATTCCATTATTTCTAGCGAGTGATTTTTTGAGTTCTCAGAACCTGGAAAAGTCTCCGAGAGTCACATTTGGAGAGCAAGAACACATTCGTAAAACAGTTCATTAAATTTTGTTATCGTTTCCATGGACTTGAGGCACGGTGCAACATTCGGTTTTTTTAGCCCCCGTGCTTCACGGTTTGCATAGATCTTTCTCATATCCAAATCTTCATGAACGATATGATCAACGCCTTCAACTTCTTTTGGCGGTCTTCTAAAGTCTTAAAGCCTCCTTATGAGAGTTAATAGTCTCTCTCGAATCTCTTACAGGTGTAGCATATACGGAATACTCGTACGAATAGATTCTTCACCGAGCGCCGAGACCGGACTCCACTCATCACCGAATATTTGGTCGGTCTAAAGAACCTTCCAGTCATAAAAAATATTTCATAAAATTTCGAAGACGGTCCAGAACTCTTAAAAATCCCTGTTTTGTAAATTGATGCCTATGTACAGTTAGCTTATTTCGACATTCATCCAAATCCCATAAGTACCAACTTCCTTCACCTCTTTCTAAATACTCTTCATAAGTCTCGCACCAATTCATCCACTCTTTCTAATTGTACATTTTGCATACGTGACGAAGTAAAACCGTGTACACATGCGCAGTTTCAATAATTTTCCTGGAATCGGCGAAATTGCGGGTGTTGTTGCCAACAACAACAGCAGCAGCAGTAGCAACGAATTCAACAACAGGCACGGAGTAATTGCTGCTATTAGCAGCGACGTAATGATGTATGGTGGTAATGAGTACGAGTGCCAAATACACGTTTCGCTGGTGTATGTGTGTGTGTGACCATCGTAGTGATGAATGAAATGGAAAATTGCGCGTACGAGTCAGGCAAGCAAACAGCAAAGAAAATAGACGAAAGTACCTGTTTTTGTGGCATATCAATACAATATACAGGCTTCCGTGGCTTCCCATCAATATTATTTTATTATGTGATTGTCGAAATAATTCCTTTTATCAGCGTTTCATCTCACTTCGATTAGAAATATTGAGAGAACACGAGTCAATTTTCATTTGGTTCCTTATGGAGAGGTCCATGCGTTGTCCTCACTGTTTCTGAGCACGTTTTTTTATTTTTACAAAGTATGTAGGTCACGTGATATATTTCAGCTTAAGTTATTTCACATTAAAATAGTTCTCTTCGAATTCGATCTAAGTAGATCAGTTCTTGATTCCCAGCTTCTCTTATAGCATCAAGCTTTGGTTGGCTCACATAAGAGTCTTGAAATTTACGTAGATTGAATGAGTTCTATTCGAAAATCAATTTCTACCTCAGCGATGAGCTTTGCGCCAAAGCTTAAGCCAGCAAAAGACTGTGATTCTATATCAGTATCATGTTCTCTCACCCCTCTAAAGCTTCCTCTTCGTTTAAATAAGTTTGAGCTTTCTTGTCTTGAGATCTAGAACTGACTAATGGGTATCTAGGGTGCATGAACGATGACAACTTCTGAGAAGTCGAAGTTATGAGTTTTCGTGAGAAAGGTTCTGTGGAAGATTTATGGTCCCGTCGATGAAATGATGAGCTGTACGAGATATAGGATTCATTGAACGATGAGCTGCAACCAATAGACAGAGGATACAGCGGCAACGCTTGCTAGGTCATGTCGTCCGAATAGACGAAAACACTCCAGCTCTGAAAGTATTCGACGCAGTATTCGCCGGGGGAAGCAAAGGAAGAGGAAGGCATCCACTCCGTTGAAAAAACCGGGTGGATAAGGACCTGGCTGCACTTGGTAACTCCAATTGGCGCCAAGCAGCGAAAAGGAGGAACGACTGACTCGTTGTTGTGAATTCGGAACAAAACCGTAAGCGGAGTTTACGCTAAACAAGAAGAAGAAGCTTTGTAACGTAGTTCTTCTGTCTTCTAACGTTTTCGGCAAAGTTTTGTGAAGAGTCCGGGATCTTGTGGACACTCACACAAACCTTGTGTAACATTTTCAAAAATGGCGCAGGGGTTCCACAATCTGCAGTGAAACGGGTTGATGTCATTTTATGGTTCTCCATCCCTCAGTATCTGAAGATTCTCAGAACTTACATCCTTCTTCACGTTCCTTTGAATTTTTGGAGAGCATAACTGAATATTGCAAGTCCAAAACGTTCCGTTCCCATGGCGGTTGGATCTACGTAATCGAAACGGATCTGGACTACATCCATCCATGGGCTGTCGACTTCGCACCAATTTTCATGGCGGTTGGTTCTACGTAATCGAAACGGACCTGGATTTCAGCCGTCCATGAACTGTCACCTCCACAACAATTCCATACAAAAACTATTTGGGAAATGTTTTCTTACACTACAACAACAAAAAATACCGAAAACAAAGACAATGTCAATAGACCCGGCCAGAGTTGCATCTGCTGGGCATAGATTTTGCGTAACTGTATCAGTTCTGGGACCTACAAAGCCTGCTGTATGTCTGCGGATATATAATATATACTTCTTTGAATGGATTCGGTTATAGTTTGTATATGTGAGACGCAAGTAGATATATGTGTGTGTGAGAGAGAAAAATCTTCGACTACAATAATGTGCATTTGCAGCGGCTACCACCTACTGCTCACTGCCCGCTGCAACTGCTGCATTGTTGTGTGTAGCCAGCAATTGAACGCCTGCATTGCTGCTGCCGACTGCTTCCCCCATAATTAGTCATATTTGCTTAGCTGCGTTGCATGCAACGAATGACTGCGCGTATTTGGTGTGGCAAAGTGGCAACTGCGACATGGCGCACTTATGGCTTTGAACGCTGCAGCCAGTTGGTCCACCAGCTGTTGCACACAAGCACAAGCACACACACATACAAATACAAACAGACAAAGCCAAACACCGTGAGGAGCAACTCGAAAGAAGCCAACGCAGATGGAATTCTTCGCCGTAAAATGCGCTTCTTCAATGACCATTGACCAATGCCAAAGCGCAAGCGCAAGCACGCCGTGCAATACCGTGCCGCCTTATGTATGTATGTGTATGTATAGAGTTATTGATCGTTAATGCAATGCGGAAAGCGGCTGAAAGCGCCGCGTTCGCGTTCGCGGCCGCCTGGCTTCTTGCGCTTATAAATCTAACTTTCACTTTCAATTAGCAAATTTGTCATTAGCAGCCGCGTGTTCTTTTTGGCATGTACCCACACACTCACGCACATATACACAACTCTTCTGCGCATGCGCACGCACATTTGCATAGTACGTGTCGACGTTCATAACACTCTCTGCGTTGGCTGGCACCCCAGTGCTTGCTGTTTCCTTTGTATTTTTCCACTTTTCAAAATTTTCTAAATATTGGCGAAATAAATTTCTAACAATATATTTGTTGTTGTTTTTCACGTTTTTGGTCGGTCACTTTCGTTGTCCGTTGCCAAAAGCGCTACAAATTGTTTTGTCACTTTTGAGACGTGTCTTCGATTTTTTTTTCCTGTTTTTGTTTCAAAATTTATTTTCGTTCAAATATTTCACCCAAGAAAGAAGTGTTGAATTACGCATTCTTGTCAGCTAAATTGTGGCGCGCATTTTCACTTGTCGCCGTCGTCGTCGTCCGTGTTGTGCGGTACTTCGCTTTGCTGGCCTAACGGTTTCGCTCATTTTGTATGCATTTTGCGCCGCGGATTAATGAGACAAAACGCGAGTTGTTGTTTGTAAATGGTAGCAGCGCTTAGCACCGAGAGGGGGGCGAGTTCGGTGGCGTGCTGACAAATGGTCAACAACTTGCGTACATTATCAAATCAAATGCGCAAAAGCTGCCTGTGCGTGCTGATGGAAATTCAAAGGCAATAAAATTAATTTCTAATTGCGCAGAAACTATGTGGGTCCGAAGAGCGCGTTGAAATGTTGGCCGACAATGCGAAAATTCTATGCAGCGATATTGAAATCACACTAATGAAATCTTTACATATAACAAGCACAGTAGTCTATGAAGAACACTGGATTTTAAGTGAAGCCGAAGGCATCGAAAGAACCCTGACACGTTGCTGTAGGACCGACCAGGGTTATGGTCCTCCAAAGAAATTCGAACACTAAAATCTCTAAATTGACGAGGCCTTAGAGCAGTCTTCCAATTCCAATTGCCTTAGAATAAGTTCTCTCTAGGTTCTTTCAATAAAATGCTGACGTTAAAACCAAAGTGCACCGGTTAAAAATTGTTTAGATCGGATATATGTCTACTAGGCGCTAATGCTTTAGAAAATACCCGTATAAACTCATTGGAACAGATTATATTTTACAAAATAGTTTTCTAGAGTATCGAGACTAGTTAGAAATGCATAGCTTATGTAAAATACCCCCCACTAAGAAAGGAAGGATTGACATCTGAATAGAACTTCTTCAAGTTAATAGATGCCAAGTGGAGCTTCAATAGTTAGGAAGATCTTCAATGATAAGAAATGATAAAGAACTCAGAAAATTAAAATTTGATAGGGAATGCTTATTATCTGTCAAAATTACATTCTTTGAGATTTATTTTCTAAATATTGGCTGCGGCTACGTCTCAGATGGTCCATCTGCTGAGTCCAACTTTCGATGACTCGTTCGAGCATTTTGACTGGTTACTGGCGTGGGACACGCTTGATATTTTGCTCCAAGATTTGAATCGAAGCGGGATTGTCCGCATAGGCTTTAGACTTTGCATATCCTGATCCGATCTTGGTGGCCAATCGACGTAAAATTATCTGCTCATCCATTGATTGATACGATCTGTGGGAAGTGACGCCGTTTTGTTGAAACCAAATGTCACTGAGATCATGAGCTTCAATTTGAGTCATCAAATAGTCGGTTATCATGGCGCGATAACGGTTGCCATTGACGGTTACGTTCTCACCGGCATCATTTTTGAAGAAATATGGATCAATGGTTCCACCAGCGCACAAGCCACGCCAAACCGAAAATCTCTTCGTCTCAAATGTGACAATTTCGCTTGTTTACATACCCAATGGAGCCATAAATTGGCATCACCGCTTAACAAAATTAGGCTCGAAAGCTCCAGATTTTCAAGAGCACATAGAGCGAGCAATGTCGCTTAGAAAGGTCGACCTAAAATGCGGTAAGTCGTTCCAATCCGAGTTGCTCGACTCTCCACAGTCTTCGTGTACACTCTGATCTCCGCCGCTATATTTTCTTCACTGCGTGCTGGACGTGGTCTATTCGGTCGAATGGTATCCTATAATGAATGCGGGGTCTCCGAAAATATGATAAATTTTGGAGAATTTGGTGCATTCTCGAAATGCACTCGGATTGCAGAAGTGACTGCTGCTAAGAAATCACCTCAAAGTATTGGAAATAGGGAAATGGTCATATGGCCAAGAAATTTTTGTTGTTTTTGTAGCGGGAGAAATCATCCCTGAAATGCTGCCGAGTTGACAATCCTTGGACGGATATGAATCTGGGTCCATTCCGGTTTCGTAGACCCAATTGTCAGGGGAGGGTATGATCAGGAGGTCTCTTTGCTTCCCTCGCTTTATCCGAAACGTAAAACTCGGTGATGAAGTTTATATAGTGAGCTCATTGAAGAATTAATGGAACAATTGGTGATTATGGATCCTAATGTTTCCCAGCACTAATTGAAATTTTTGCTAGGTCAATTTTAAAGCACGTACTTCTGATAATAAGCAAGCTTTCTTAATGAAACTAACAGTCAATAGGATGGGGCATTATAAACGTTTCTTAACCATATCTGGCATACCGAGATTTAGTTTGAATTTGCATTTGTCTATACTTTGAAGATATTTTGCTCCGACAGGAATTTTAGTTCATTTTGACAATAGAAAAAACGTATACAACTTTAATTTGTCTAATTAAAAACTTCGTCTGTGCCTTTCAGTATGTCCTTGCCGCGACGCCAAACCAAACGCCGAAAGCAATGCCGAAACTGCCAAACCTTTACGTTGGGGCATGGCGCCGGTGAGTTTAATAGCTGATGATTTCGTCACCGCACTGAAAGTGCTGCCATATCAGCATCACGTGGTCACCGCTTGCACATCCACCTATCATTCAGTGGCGCAGGCATTCGCCGCCAAACACAACATACCGCACGTCTACAATAGCTTTCAAGAATTGGCGCGCAGCCCAAATGTTGGTGAGTAACAAAGTATGATGGAAATCGATATCAGAACTAAAGTGTATATTGTACCGACACCAATAGATGTTGTTTACATCTCGTCCCTTAATCCCTTCCACCTGGAGATCTGTCGCATGATGCTGGACCACGGCAAGCATGTGCTCTGTGAGAAGCCACTTTGCATGAATGAGGACCAGACGCTGCAGCTAATTGGACACTCGCATAGCAAAGGCTGCTTCCTCATGGAGGGCATATGGTCACGTTGTGTGCCCGCCTACCAATATATACGCAAACAGATTGAGGCGGACGCCTTGGGTGATGTGCTCAACGTGAAGTGTACACTTGGCTTGCCCATGCAGAAGGTGGGGCGTGTAATGTGAGTTATTGTAAACTACTCGTATTTAGTTATTCGAATGAACATATGAACAACATGTAACGTATTTTGTTGTATTTTTTCGCAGGCGTCGCAGTCTCGGTGGTGGCGTAACACTGGAACTAGGCGTCTATGCGCTGCAGTTTGCATTGTGGGTCTTTGGTTATGCGCCGTCCAACGTCGCCGCCAATGGCAAACTGAATGAGGATGGTGTCGATGAAGAGGCGAATATATGCATGAAATTCGGTCTGGGACGTGCAGCAGAGATAATGTTGAGTAGTACGAAACGTTTTGACAATAAGGCGGTAATACAAGGCACAAAAGGCTGTATAACTGTGAGCTAGCTGTTGTTTGTTGTGATACAAACCAAGGTATGTAATTTCGTATTTTTATTTCACAACAACTCAATAGGTGCCGGACTATTGGTGTCCGGTGAAGATTTTGGACGTTAACGGTGCGGAAAAAACGTTTCCATTGCCTAAAAGCGATTTGTCTACGTATTTTCCCAACCGCTTGGCGCTAAGTTTTGAAGCAGAAGAGGTGCGTCGCTGCATATCGGAGCACAAGTCGCAAAGCGATTTGTTCACGCACAAGGAAAGCTTGGAATTATCATATATTGAGGATCAAATACGTCGGCAACTGGGCGTCATTTATACAGAGGATGCAGTGGCGAATTTCTTTAAATAGTTCAAAAACAAATTAAAAAATTAACTGAAAGTCTATTAAAACAACAAGTTGTATGTTCAACAATACAATGTATTTCACTTTTTGTATCCCCTTTTCCCCTCCCTTTCTTCATCTTCACCTTCTTCAGCGTCATCTTCTGCTCGTTGCAATTCACGCTCGTATAACTCTTTAAATGCCTCGAATTCTATCAGCGTGACATGACAAACCTTGGTGGCGAATGTCTTCTCCGATGTGTTGGTTATTTGGTATAAACGTGGGTTTTTCGAAGGCTCATCTGGATTTGCTTTTAACGGTCGTGGCACAAACAAACCCAACCGCTCCAGAAAAACATGTCGACAACGTATCTCTTCCAATGGTTTCGACAATGCTTCTGATTTAATAATTTCGGGTATTTCAATGCGCATTACTTCTTTTAAATAACTTACTTTTTCTTCTATACGATGTTCTGACTGTTCCATAAGATCGGGGCAGTTCATGAGCAACTTCCAAACGTTCTTATCTGTGCCCGCAAATGTTTTCAAGTAACTTATATGTTTGCGTAAGCGTAAACCGTCACTTACGTTCAATAATTCTGGATATTTTGTTAGCAGCAAGAAAAGCAACTTCTCACCGAATTGACAGCTCCGCCAATTTTCAAACGCATCGATTATACGTTGTTTTGGCCGTGCGAGCACATCCGGATTGCCAACGGCAATGCGCAAAAAGTTGCTTGTATTTAAGCCGTGATTCAAGAAAGTTTCATGTGTCTTTTGCCATTGCGCTTCAGGTACTCGGGACAGCAGTGGATTCAAACGTACCGCTTCCTCAATATGCGACTGTTCCAGTTGTGTCTGCTCCTCAGGCGCTGCAGCGACGTACCGCAATGGCGTCAACTGCCGTTGTATAAACTAATATGCAAAACATTAATAGCAAAATAATAGGAATTGATTGTCATATAGTTTACCTGTTGATTTCTGTGCATAAATTCCACATTTTGTTTGAAATTAATTAAATATCTTCGAAACATTACGCCTATTTGTATTGTTGAGTGCCGGCGAACATATGTAACAATCCGGCGAATTCAACAGCTGACCAAGAGGAATGCCCAATCATATTAAATGTAAATCAGCTGATTAGAAATTAATCAAAAGTTTATTTCTTAATTACTCCATGAACATTTATTAAGATATAATCAGGGTTTGGATTAAAAATGTTTAATTCTTTTATTTTAATTTTGAAAAAGATTGGTACTAAAATTATATATTTTTCTTGATACGGTATTTGTGAGAAAAATTAAAAATAAATCCTTTATTTAGGATTAAACATTTAAAAATAATTTTTCATGAACGGTTTCGCGAAATAATGCACTAAAAAAATTGATTCCTAATCCATTATTTCCTCAACGCAAGATCTTCAAACCAAATCTTCTGGCATCTCTTTGGCACATGCTATTGTGAAGTTGGAATTCCGTACTCGTTAGAAGAAGCAGAAAAATATCAAATTTGCACAAAATAGATTTTAATTGTGTGTAAAGTTAACATAAATGTAAGCTGAGTATGAAATTATTTTTTATAAGAGCATTTTGTTTTATAAATTAATTTATTAGGTTAAGTATAGTAATGTTCAATTCTAGTAATTAGCAGTAGTTAATGTAGCTGTTTGTATTATATGCTTTCAATGACCTTGAAAAGAAGTTGTACGCTATACCGGTTGAAGTTGTGATAATCTACAGCTGTTTTTGTTGTTTTAACATTTCATGCCGTTTTTTTATTTAAATTTTTTTTGTGATATTAAATTATCTAGGGGAACTTTCCACTCAGATGTTTTGACATTAATGTTTATGGAAGGTGTTGTGAAATTCATCGAATTCATTGATCTATGCTTGTACTAATATTTAATATCAAAATTTGCAACAAAATATGTTCGTTTGCAAGTGCACGTAAAGTAGTATATATAAATTTTTATTGTGTTACTCGGAAGGGGTCATTTCAAAAGCCCATATCGTTAGTTGGCATACTATATCAGTGAGCGCTGCGCTCCTTATCTCAAAACAACAAAACCGAATAGCAAAGAAAGTAGCAATAAAATGCTACGTGTGCGTTATTATCTTACCAATTGGTGTAGATTACTTTGCTATTTAATAAACTTACTCGAGTAAATTCATTCAGTTTTAACTTTATTCTCTAACAGCTTACAGCTTT
Organism: Bactrocera tryoni; assembly: GCF_016617805.1. Taxonomy (NCBI): domain Eukaryota; kingdom Metazoa; phylum Arthropoda; class Insecta; order Diptera; family Tephritidae; genus Bactrocera; species Bactrocera tryoni. Next base: position 4,616,154 of record NC_052500.1, read on the forward strand.
CTACTCCGCTTTAATATATAATAAACTATAATGGCTTTGCGTTGGGGTATTGCATCTGCTGGTAAAATTAGCCACGATTTTGCCGTTGGTTTGAGCACACTGCCAGCGAGTGATCACAAACTTGTCGCCATAGCGGCACGTCAAAAGGATCGTGCGGAAGAATTCGCCAAGACACATGACATCCCAAATGCATTTGGTAGTTACAAGGAATTGGCTCAATTTGCTGATGTTGGTGAGTAAAAAACTTGCTTTGGAATTGCTGCCGTGAAACAAAATATAAAATTAGTGAAGTGAATTGTTGCAAGAAATATTTTTAATACATTATAAGTGCATATTATTTTCATACTTCGAACAAATTTAAGTTAATTTTTCCATACACTTAAAATATTGTTTGATTAGTACTTGTTCATTAAAATTCAACGCATACTCAACTTAAAATGGCGTAATTAGCACTTTTTAAGTTTACAGTGTAGATTTTTGCTAGGAGATAGTTAAAAAAAAAGAAAAAACTTTTGGTGATTTAGGCCTACCAAAGTTCGATTTTCGATCAGATCAAGAAACCGGTAGGTTATTACAACGTATACGAAACTACAAACAATTCGTTAGTGATCGGATAATTTTTCCGTGAGTAACATTGCAGTAAATTCAAAAAAATATTGTTCGGGGAAAAAATTTAAAAATTAAAATAAAATTGTAAAGTGCTGTTTTTAAAGCTACTCTACTTATGAAAAAAATACAAACATATTTTAGTAGAAATTTCACACTAGGCATATATGCCCCTTAAGGAAGTTTAAGCTTCATATACAAATAATGTGATAATTTGAAAAAATAATATTGAATATAAATCAAAAGAAGTTTATCATTGCTCGAACTCACGACTCAGCTAAGTGTTCGATTACTAATATTTTTGAATTCATCCACAGATGTTGTCTATGTTGGTGCCTTGAATCCACAGCACTTGGAAATTGCTTCGCTCTTTCTCGAACATGGCAAACATGTTTTGTGCGAGAAACCGTTATGCATGAATTACAAGCAAGCCAAGCAACTGACTGATCTTGCCAAAAGCAAAAAGCTTTTCCTTATGGAAGCAATCTGGTCGCGTTTCTTCCCTGCCTATCAGTACACACGCCAGCAAATCAAAAACGGCGCCTTGGGTGAAATTAAAGAAGTGGAAGTTGCATTCGGCTTCGACTTGAGTGGTGTTGATCGTTTAACGTAAGTGTTATTATATGAAATATTGAAACAATGCATTGTTTTATTTTACAATTGCGTTTTCTTTTTGTAGTAAGAAAGATTTGGGTGGTGGCGTCGTGCTGGATTTGGGTGTTTATACCATTCAAGCATCACAATGGGGCTTCCAAGAAGCACCAGAAAAGGTCATTGCCAAGGGAGAACTCAACGAAGATGGCGTGGATAAATATGTTGAAGCCGAATTACAATATTCGGGTGGACGCGTTGGCAAACTGACTTTCGGCGCCAAGGAAGAGCTGGCGAACAGAGCTATCTTCAAGGGCACTAAAGGCCAAATTACGGTAAATTATTTTTTGAATGTATATTTTAACAGTTTTCAACATTCACTTTTAACTTACACAACAGATCCATAACTTCTGGTCTCCCACAAAAATTGTTGACGTCGATGGTCAAGAAAAGGAATGGCCACTACCAAAGGCTAAACTTACTACAAATTATAGAAATTCTGAAGGTTTGAGCTATGAAGCCGAGGCCACACGTAAAACCATTCTAAGCGGTAAAATCGAAAACGAGTTTGTTACACATAACGACAGTTTGATTATTGCCAAAGTACAGGATGACATCAGACGTCAAATCGGTGTAGTCTTCCCCGAAGATCAATAATGACGTAAATGAATTTATTTTATACTCATGTATATACATTTTTATATAAGCAATGTCTTTGAGACAAACAAAAAAATGTAAAGTGCTTTAATTAGTTTACCGTTTTTGCACGTAATAAACAAAGATGCTTGGCATTCAATTACCTGCTGCTAAAAACAGTTCAAATGATAACCTTAATTATACTATATATATATTTTTTTTTTTTTACTTTGAACTGACAGCGCAATTTGTTGTTGGTGCATAATCAATAACACTAAAATAAATTTAAATCAAATTTACGTACATACATATGTACATACATTGAAGTGCTAATGCATACATTAATGCAGTACTCAAGATTATTTGCATTGATAACGGCACAACCGACAGTTGCATCACATTAGTCCAACGCCTCTAACTTGCAGCGTGTAAAATGGTGTTGCTTAGTTTTTCAAAGGCCGTCTAGCGTATAACTGCGAAAGATATACCAAAAAATACATACAAACATCCGCATACAAACATTATGCCAGTGCTTAAGTGGGGTATCGCCGCAGCGACTCGCATAACGCACGACTTCGTCAACGCCTTGTCCACCATCGAGGACAGCCAGCATACCGTGCTGGCTGTGGCTGATGTGGAAATGGCACGTGCTCGCGATTTCGCCGAACGTCACGAAATACCAAAGTGCTATGACGGCTTCGACGCTTTGTCACTGGACGCGGACGTCGATGTGGTCTTCGTGGGCACATTGAATGCCTATCGCTATCGTGTGGTGCGCCTAATGTTGGAGCGCGCCAAGCATGTGTTGTGTGAGAAACCGTTGTGTTTGAGTGTGCCACAAGCCGAAGAGCTCTACCGGGTGGCAAAGGAGCGCAATGTGTTCCTGATGGAAGGTGTGTGCAAGCGTGTCTAGAGTATTTGAGCGAAATTTAATTTATATTTTATTTATTTTTTGTGCTGCAGGCATGTGGTCGCGCTGCTTTCCCAGCTATGCACGCCTCCATGAACTGCTGCAGTCCGACTCTGTTGGCGAGATAACACACATACAAGTGCAGCACGGCTGTCCAGCGTATGTGGAGCGCTCACTGGGCAGCTCCATCACGCTGGAACTTGGCTTGTATGCGCTGCAATTGGCACAACTCATCTACGGCTGTGCGCCGCTGCATGTTAAGTGTAATGCTCAGATGAATAATGTTGGTGTCGATGTGGAATGTGAATTCATTTTGGATTATGGTCAGAATCGCAAATTGGCTGCATTCATTTCGGGTTTGGAGAACTTGGAAAACTGCGCCAAGTTATTGGGCAGCAAGGGTGAAATAAAGGTTGGTGCTTGCATGCTTTTATCATCCACTTTAATTGTGATTTTTTGTTTTTGTTTGCAATTGATTGATAAATGGTACAAGTACCGGCTCGCTACTTATGGTAAATACATACATACATATATTCCACTTATGTGCGGTAATAGCTTTCAACTGTTTAGATATGTGCTGTGACGAAGTCGGCCTTATCTCTTTGTGTTGTTTAATGGATGGGATTGTTGTTGTTGCTCAACAAGTATGTTATTATTGAATTACTATTTGCTAAATATTGATGAGAGATGAGATAAGTGGCAGCTTAAGACTTCATGACCTCCAAATGTGAAATGTCGGTTATAATATGGAAATAAGGTTTTTAGGTTATGTGAAATACAACTTAAAATCGAAAACTTTTAATGGGAAAATATTATTCTTGTAACAACCCAAAATACGCCGACTTTGTCTTTGAAGTCAAAATTATTGCTGTCGAAACTCAATAGTTTAAAAATCCTCCCTTTACAGTTACTTGTGTTAAGTTTTTGCACACGATTCCACAGCCGAGCAGAGAGCTGCAACAAGCATACAGAATCCAGAAAAATGCCTTCACAATTCAGTTGTGTAAACGTTTTTAGTCCCATCCTACGATAGTCGGATGAACATAACCGGAATGGAAACGGATTTTTATCCGTCCAAATACTGTCAACTCGATAGTATTAAGCACAATTATTTGTCGAATATTTAATATCGTAACACAACCATCAGCAACAAGCTAAAATTTATATCCGGCGAAGTAGTATTAGGATATCTCCATACAATTTGGTGTATGTTTTTGTTTTTGTAGCGGCGGAAAACATTCGTGGAGTTATTTCGATGCAAGGTGCCGAGTTGGGAGTTCTTAGCCAGATATAAAACCGAGTCGGCTCCGGTTACCTAGGCTCGACGATCATGGGAACGGCAATTTACGTAATTTTTTATGCCGTTACAACAACTACTATCACTTCACTGATCTTTCAACAATTACTAAATTATATTTACAATTAATTCAATGGTAATGCCTTCTTTAATTTGAAATTGGCTTTTAGTCCATGTTTTCGATTTTTAGAAGCATACTTTCAGGCGTTGGAAGTCGATTTTTCATAAATTCTTACCAAAAATTACTATTACTACATGCAACTGCGCATGCGATACGCGTGCAAATCTACAGTAAATTTATAAAAATATTCAAATCCAGGGTTGCCATAAAAATAATATTATTATGTTTAAAATTTGTGATATTTTTTTTCAACTTTTCACCCTCCCTGCCGCCATATTTTTCCTCATGTTTGCGCGCCTTCATTTAAAAATTTTCTACTCTCTTTCATTAAAATTTTTGTTCTCTTTTTTCCTCTCATTTACAGCTCAATAACTACTGGTGCTGCACATCGTTAACGAAACCGAATAATGTCAACGAAACTTGGCCATTGCCCACCGCAAAATATGAATTTAACCACACAAACGCCTGTGGCCTGCGCTATGAGGCCGAAGAAGTGCGCAGATGCATAGAGAAACGCCTACTCGAATGTCCATTATTTACGCATGCGCAAAGTCTCGAGTTGCTACAAATCGCCGAGCAGATGCGCAGACAAATTGGTGTTAACTATGACGATATTGTTTGTTTGAGTTTGTAAGTGAAAGTTCTTTGAAATTAGTTTTTGAGAGTTTCTTTTCGTGAATCTCATGAATTACATAAATATATATGTATGTAAGTAGTTGTTGTTGTAGTGACTATTTACAGCCTGAGTAGCTAGATAAATCGCTTTGTCAGCACTTGGTGTTGAAATTATTTTTGTATCTATTAACGTTTACCGTTACACGCAGTTTTTGCAGTATCTTTGATAATTTAACGCTAATCTGTAGTAACTTTTAAGATTTTTATGCTTTTTATTTTATTATTATTTAAGTTTTTGTTTAATTTTGATTCTCCAAAGACTTAGTTTAACTACGTAAATTGCTAGTTGTTATCGGTAATCGTTTGCTACGTAATCCTAGTTACGTTTTTAAATATATTTACAAAGCTTAGTGTATGTAGGTATGTATTTTTGACTTTGCCTTGATTTGAGATTATTTTTTGTTTCCTTTTCTAAAAAAGTAGCCAATTTCGTAAATTAAAAATGAATTTTTTAAAGTGTATTTATTTGCTTTTATTGGAAATTGTGTTCCCCATTCCCTTAGGGGTTTACTTATATGTGTGTTGGTGGGTATATACAAATTGCTGTATGTCTGTGTGTTTTTATGAGTCATTTTCAAATTCGCATGTGTGTCCTTACGGTATTTTTCGCTTAAAATACAGCTTGCTTAACACAAAGATTTTTGTATTTACTTAAGCATGTGTGTGTGGGATTTATAAATATTTAAATTTTTCATAAGTAATACAAATAATAATTATTGAACAAATATTCATTTGGTGTAATAAATACTTTTTTATTAATTTAAATTTGTAGGGTAGAATATAATATACATACATATGTATATACATACATACAATAAATAAAAGTAAAAAAAAAAAACAAAATAAAAGGATTTAACGCACAATCGGCAGTCTGCAAAGTTGAATGGCAAGATATACATACATATATGTATGTACATATATATTTTTTTTAAATAATGTAAGATTCATATAGAAAAAAAATTATGAAAATCTTAGTTCGTTAATACAATAAAAAATTACTTGCTTGAAATGTAATAACATTTATTTAAAATTTTTTAATATTTATTATTTTTTCGAATAATTATTTTATGCTTTAATTATTATTTTTTTTTATAATTATATTTTTTAATTCATTAATTTTAAATAATATTATTTATTCTTAATTTTTTTATTCTATATTATTTTTATTGCATTTTATTCTTCATTAGTTTGAAATAATATTATTTATTCTTAATTATTTTATTTTTAGTAATAATTATTTTTTTATTACAGTTTGTTCTTCATTAATTTTAAAAAATATTATTTAAACTTATGTAATTATTTTTTGCCAAATCGATCAAAATCCAGTGTTTGTATAGACAATTTTTTTATTTAACAAGATGTCTGAATGAAATTTTATATAGATTATTAAAGAAGGCAACGGTACAATCTCCCAAGAAATTGTTCATTATTATTTTTTGTTATTTATTATTTTAATATTTATGTTTTAATTTATTTCTTATTCCTTCTCAAGGATTTTTATATATTATTTTAGTTTTTATTATTTAAATTTATGTTTTCTTTTATATTTTATTTGTATTTGAATTTTATTTATTGTTTTAATTATACATTTTAATATACATATATTTACGTTTAATTTTTTTAGTGTTATAAGTGCTATTATTAATTAATATTGGGTCGTTCACTAAGTATGTATTTTCTTTTGTTTTTTGTGCAATTCAAACACAATTTTTTTCATTATGTAAAACATTTTACAAGTATGAAATTATTTATTCATTTTGATCCAATACCTTTTGCCATCGCTCGGGCAGGATATTGATTCGCCGCTCATATAATTTTTGAAATTTTCAGGCAAAAATCTGATCCGAGTCGTTTTGATGTCCTAATTTGAGGTGAAGGTTCTCCCATAGAAAAAATGTGTAGAGACAAAAACAAGTAATAGTCCGAAGGTGCCAAGTCTGGAGCATATGGTTGGTGTGTGTGGTAGCAAATTCAGTTCATTCTCTCAAGCTGTTATTCGATGATTTTCATCGGCTTTAAGAGTCCTTCAAGGATGTGGTGCTTCCTCTAGATTGAAATTGCCGGAACGAAAGTTTGCAAACCAATTTTGGCGTTAGCGTTCAGTCCACAAATCTTCTCCACACACATCATTTCTTGCTTCCATACCCATCATCCCTTTGCTCTAAGAGCGTTTTTAACCCTTTTGATAATAAAACAGTAGAATATGCCGAAATTGTTGTTTTCGATCTTCCACCTTCGAAAATAAGCAAACACCAAGCAAAAATTATTCCAAAAAAATATTTCTTTTTGTCATATAAGCTTTACTATTCAAATATACAACGGCAAATCGGTTAAGTGTGAAGTTAGTTGCGAAAATATCAGCAATATCTGCTGTTGTCATCAAACGAAATTACTTAGTGAACGACCCGATACATTTTCTATTCTAAGTTATTTTGTAACTGAGTTTTGAATATATTATTTTCAATTTAATAAATTAAAATTTTTAATTTACTTTATGTATACACATTTATTTAATTAATATTATGTTTATAAAACTTATAATTATATATAATCAGGAGAAACAAAAACTAACAAAAATAAATGTCAATATTCCGCAAAACAAAGGAAAAAATGAACACAAAACGCAATGATATTTTTAGCAGAAATCTTATTTTATTAATTTCAAAAATCGTGTCATTGCGCCGATTACCCCAATCAGCAAAAATAATTTTATAATAATAATAATAGTAATAATTATCAGTTAACTCATTTAGACCAGCTTATGCTAATAATCTGAAACAAAAATTTATAATTACCGTAGCCTAACGGTGGTAGCCTAATTAGTTGGAAGCAATAGTACTTAGAACTTACATACATATGTACATACAATAAAATAAAGATGTGTGTTGAGGCAGAGGAGAACAGCGAAAATTTAAAAATTTAATAAAAGAATAATAATTAAAAAAATAATAATTAAAAAAAATATTAATAAAAAAAAAATATTAATTAAAAAATAATAATTAAAAAATATTAATAATTAAAAAATAATAATTAAAAAATAATAATTTAATATAAAAATAATAAAAATTAAAAAAAATAATTTTTAAAATAACAATCAAATAAAAAAAATATAATTTTTAAAATGAAAATTAAATAAAATTTGAAGAATAAAATAATTTTTAAGGTTTGGAGGTAGATTTAAAAAGTTACAAATACACTGGGAGGCAGAGTTTAGAGACTTTTGTGTATGTTTGTGTTGAAGATATTCAAATATTCAGCTCATTATTCTTTTTCAATTTGATTTTGATATCAAATAGAGGCTTCTTATATTTTTTGAAAAAAATAAAAATAAATAAATGAAAAATAATATGGAGGTTATGTACACTTTAAACACCCTGTGTCCTTAAAAAGATATAATATAATATAAAAAATAATAAAATAAAATAATTAAAATAAAAATAAAAATAAAATATAAAATAAAAATAAAAAAAAAAAAAAAAAAAACGAGAAAGAGTAATGTGAATGAAGTTCAGACGAGAGCTCTACCGATCTAAAATGTTATTAAAAACTAAAAAAAATTAAGTAAAAAATAAAAAAATAAATAAAAAAATTTAAAGTGAAAAGCATTATGGTTAATTGAGATATTTAACCTTGCTGCGAAGGAAAATATTACCAAACAAATTTATATTTTTTTCTTAATGTTTGCTGCTAAATGCGTCATTAAAATTTCCAAAAAATGGAAAACAAATATATCGATTAAAAAAGCTGCCTTATGGTGAGTTCAAACAAGGTGAAGTTGAAAACTTATAAAGTGAGGTTACTCTAATTCCGTTATTTTTTCCATAAAATGAAAAATATTTTTAAAATTCACCGTCTTTAATAATTTACTGAGCTTCAAATGCCTTCCACAGCTATATTTGCTTGCTGCTTTACTAGCTAAATATGGAATTCACTGCCAACACACATAAAATTAAAAAAAATTTAAATAAACATAAAAAAACGTAAAAGAAAAGCCAACAAAAATTTGAGGGAGGTTACATAACCACACACACATTGCTTTAACACACATATGCATAATATTATAGATAGTAGTATTTTCATTTATTAGCCATAATTTAAAAAGGAATATGAACTGGTTTATATATATAATTATATATTATACATTAATTAACACTATAGTATATATTATATAGGTATGTATAATTCAAACTGTTAATGCAGTGTTGGAAATTACTAATTTCGTGTGTGATAGTGTGTGTGTCTTGTTGTTTTTTATACAAATTCTATACATAAGTTATCTCGTGTGAGTAGTGAGTGCAACAAAGAAGAAAAACTTAACATTACTTATCGAAGCAGACTGTTGCTTGGCTACAAAAAATTCATTCATTCATTTCGGCTGCTAGTCAGCTTAGCTTATAAGTATAATTGTTTCTTGCTTTTACTTTTTTTGTAAATATTTTTCATATATGTATGTCATTTCAATTTTAACGTTCGATAGCGGCATAATTCACTTACGAAAATGCGCTTAAATTTTTTTGTTTCGTTTCATACGCTGCCAATGTACTTTTCCTCATACCGTTTTATGCTTACCACAACTAGAGGCTAATAGAAATCAAGTCTTGTCTTAAAAATTGCTAAGAGTGACGCGGGTGTACGCAAGTGTGTGATTGTGACTGCCTGCAAAGCATCTGATAATTGAGAGTCTCTGTGTTTGTGTTGCCACCACCTTTCGCTTCTTAATTGCTGACCAAATGAAGTGCGCCTGCAACCGTCACAGCAGCTCAGACTGTAGTTGCAGTCACAACAGTGCTGTTCTCTGCTTGCTCGGCGTCGCTAGCTGCGCTACCAATTCCGTTCGAAGCAACCGCTTGACTAAGCGTTTTAGTAAGCTCGTCCGTGTTGTGGCTTGTTGCAGCAATGCTATCGACATCAACACCCATCGGTAGCTTTATGTTTTCTGTGGCATTATGGCTAGCGATTTGCGGTGCTTCCAATGCTTCCGGTTTATCGGGTTCCACACTTGGTTTGGGTGTAGCATTTGCGGCGCAACTTTGCGTCGACTCTATTGAGTTCGTGCCTTGTGTTGTTTTGGTTTGTATAGCGACTTCCACCTTTTCTGCCTTCACCTCTATTAAGGTCTCGCTTTTTAACGCATCTTGACTATTGCTGTCGCTGTAATCACAATCGGTGGTGACGGTACGGCTGCTGACGACGGTGTTGGTCCCGCCATTTGCGTTCAAACACGTTGTGTGTGAGACGGACACCAGTGTGGCGGTTGTATGGCGATTGTGTTGTAGTAGATCATTGATTTGTGATAGACGTGTTGCACTGGAAATCGGCGTGCTGAGTTGTATGAAATTGCTGTCGCTGTCAGCGCTAATGTCGCTTTTGCTGGCATTTTCGCAATCCTCAGCAGCTGGGATGTGCGTATTAGTATCGCTTTTCTTGCAGGAAGTATTATTGTTGTTGTTGGTAGTAGCGATGGTGATTGTGCTGTTGCTGCTGATGATGCTGGTGCTGCCTTTAGTGGCGTTGTTAATGTGGTTGATGCCTTCTGCGTCGCTACCCATTTCGCTGCCGCCGCTGTCCTCCATGCTAATGCAGCTGGGCGCTGTGGTGTCGACAAGCGCATAGCTGCTCGTGTCTTGATACTGCGCTGCTGCTGCGGTTGTGGTAGCGGTGCCGTAGGGTGGCAGCGATGGTACGGCGCAAGAGCTGTAGGTCGTTGGTGGTGGCGCTAGGGTTGGCTGTGCTGGCGCTGCAGCTGCCACGGTTGCGCTTTGCTGGTTGTGCTGCGGTAGGTAGCCGCCAGCGCTTGTAGTTTGCTGATAGGCAGTGTAGGTGGAGACCTGCAATGGTAAATATTTAATCGTCCGATAATAAAAAAAAGTATTGTTACAGTTTTGAAGAATTCAGATTTCTGAAAGTTTTAGGGTTATTCTTGAGTATCAAGGCTCGTATTTAATTAGTAACAGACATGCGAGACTTGATCCCAGTGGGGTCTAAGTAACCTGTACGGACCCGATGGTATAATGCTATAATCTTCGAGCGTATTATTTAGTTCGGACCCTACCAGCGGACCGAAATAACGATCTTCTTCGAAAGTTCCGTTTATAAAAAACAAAGGAATAAACCCTAATTTGACAATTTCATGTCACAGTACTTACCTGTGTTGAATAGGTCACATTCTGGTGATAAGCGCTCACTGAGCCGGTGCTGGCCGACACACCAACCGCACTGCTGTAAGCCGGCATCATTTCGCCATACGCTGTGGCTGCCGACGCGCTGCCCGCGAACAGACCCGCATCCAATGTGTCCAATTGAAAACTTTGTTGTTGTTGTTCTGCGGTCGTTTGCAAATCGTTAGAGCTTACTGCACTGTAATGGGTGGCTGTGGCGGTGCTTTGTTGCTGATAGTAATTGGCAGCCGTTTCACTTGGATATGCGGGCGATGCGTAACCCGAACTATAATTTGATTGTGTTTGCATGGCATAATAGCTGCCCGGTAGCGTATTGGCGTACGATGGCGTAGGCGGTAGGGCGCTGGTGTGTGGACCCACAACGGTGGCGGTGGTAGCGCAGGCGGCTGACAAGCTGTAACTGCTCATCGTGCTGCAGAGTGGTGGATTCTGTTGTTGGCGATTCTCCATTTCCAAACGCATAATTGTGTGTATGAAGTGTGTGCGTACGCGCGTCGGATTGAATTCAACACGGCCCACTGTGTTGAGGCAAGCGTCACGCGTGCAACCGCAGGGAAACATGGCGCGATCAACCTGAAGTGAGTGCAAATTATTTCCAAAATTAATGTAAGCATTAGCAATGATAATTTTTAAATGCAAAGAAAATCTATACAGTTCACTCACCTGACATTTGATGCCCGCTTGGCTGCAGGCACAAGTCTCCGGATCACAGAATTCCACACACGCGCAGCCGCACACCTCACGTGAGTTGCGTATGTCGCGGCATTCGATTTTCTCGCCAGCATCGATTTTGCGCACACCAGCCGCTTTGAGTAATGCGCGCCGCTGCTTCGGCGATACCGGTTGCAGAAAGCCATTCGATTCGGCATCCAAATCGGAGCCGCTACCCTCACTTAAGTAATCCTCTTCGGACTCTTCACTGTCATCGCTCGATGAACCGCGTGGATTAATTTCTTGCAGCTGCAAGCGATGCGCACGCCGTAATTCGGCGGCATGTTCGGCCAGTGTAAGCGTTTTGAAGCCGATGTGACGTGCGCCCATGCCCAGCGTACAACCGCCCGCCGAGGGCACACAACCGAAACCCTGTTGCCGTGGAAAGTAGTAAACTTGCACATTTTCGAAATTAATCGAGCGCTTCAGCTTTTTCACTTGCGTACCCACGCTGGTTGTAGCCAGCTGTGTTTCGTGTGCGGCGTCGATGAGTGCATCGTCCTCCTCGAGTCGTCGTTTCAAATTCGAACGCAGCGGTTTCGCTAACGCAGCTAGTGGTGGCAAGGCGGCGCTAACAGCAACAGGCACAATAGCGCTGGAGTTGGATCTCGCACCGTCTACGAATGTTACATTGGCAGCATCAATGCACCTGTCGCCGCTGCTGCTGCAAGCATTATTCGTACTTACTTTGGATCTGTTAACTGTGGGCGTATTGACGGCACTGCTGTCGTTGGGCGCCGTCAACTGGCTGGTGTCGGCCAGACTGTTCAGCGTTGTCTGCAGCGCCGATGTTTCACTGCCCAGCCCCGAGTCGGAGCCGTCGCTACGCAACTCTTCGGCATTTTCATCACGTTGGTCGCTTAGCTTTGTCGCACCAGCACTACTACTAGCAGCGAGTGTGCTATTGCGTTTTTCTTTGCCCATTGTCGTAGTGGGCAGCAGGCGCTGTGGTGTGCTTGTAGGCGTATTAATACGTGCCTCACTTGGTAAGTCTTTTTCTGCATTTGGCGTTATAGTATTTGTCTTTAGGTCGTCTATAGTAATCCAAAGTAAATCGGCGCTGGTGGAGGCCTCATCATGAGTGGAGGAATCTAAAGGATTCGACATATCCTTAATGCCCGAAATCGATGGTTGTGTGAAGTCATCGATGGCTAATGGATCTTCCGAGTTCACATCGGACACAGTTGAAGAGTTTATGTCCCCATCGTTTAGCACGATTATTTCACTGTCTGAAATATTCAAAAATTTTTAAAACTTAATATTCGATTCGGAAACATTTTTAGGACGTTAATTTAAAATTTAATTCAGTACGTGAACAATGACAATAATAGTCGTAGGGATAAAGATTTAGGAGTAAATATGGTTTGCGGTGATAAAGTTTTAATGCGAAGAACACATAATTCTAATTTTCAAAACTTAGGCCCTGCATTTAGCTCCGATTCTCAAAAAATATATCGATAAAATCAATATCATCCCCTTCATTAATTTCTACTATAGTTTACCTTCAAAACGCTGCTCTTGATCACTCGGTAATTCAAGAAATATGTCTCCAGCGTCCTCTTCTTCAGTGTTAAATTCTTCGTCAGCTGTATCCTCTCCCCCAGTGGCTGCTCTATCATCGCTGAGCAGTGAAACTGCCTCTGCACCTTCCTGCTGATACTCCTCATATTCATCTTGTGAATCAATGCCGATGGCATCATTGTACTCATGTAAGGAACCTTGCGATTGCACGTCCTCCAACTCACCATCTACTTCATCCGTTAGATTTTCCACCAAAGAACCGGCACGTTTTAATGGTGGCCGCAGCATAACGCTGCTCTTTATCTGCATTTCGATGTCATCGTCGGCATCACACTCGTCACCATCATAAACTGAAATGCCCTTCGGCTCATTACCGTTAATCACTTCAACAGTTGCATTTTTACAATTAATAACACTTAATTTATTCACTTCTATGCGCTTCATGTTTTTGTTCTCTATTTGTTTATTCAAAAGTTTAGAAACCACTTTTGTCTCCACTACACGACCGTCTTTCGCACTCTGCTCTCGTGTCGCTTCACTTTCGACACGAATGTTTTTTGTTGTTTCGGTGACAATCTCTTCGGCACCTGGTTCGGTTTCGCTGTCGGCTATTGTCGTAGAGCTGCCAAATATCGCACTGCCACTTGCATTCTTCTGAATATAATTGATGAAATTCTTGATTGGTTTAAACATTATCTCTGTGCGAATAACGTTTAGCGAAGTAAGACCCGTCTAACGTACTGTGCTGCTTTAGCAGCTGCAGCTGCAGAAATCCTTCTGGACTTCGGCACTAAGTTCTTGACGTGGTTACTAATATATTGAGAATTTCACGTAACTTAGCCTATCGCATCTGCAAAACAAAAAAAAAAGCATGTTACTGGAATATATACATATGTATTTGAAAAATAATTTTCAAAAAATTTGTATTAGAGAAATTTTTGTTAGTTTTAAATAACGTAAACTCGCAAAGCATATTTTTTTATAAATCATCCTAAATTAAAAAACATTATTTGTTCATTTCCACTACAATCGCATCTATGTAACCGGAACGGAAACGGATTTTTATTCGTCCAAGATTTGTCAACTCCTACAAATTATTTCAGCGATGTTTTCGACCATTGCTTTTTTCGTTCCAATATATTCCGATGCGGGAATAATTGAGACGTTCGATCACAATATTCCGGCCTGCGTAATGGACTGCTCTAAGGTTCTTTCTTACGTAATTGCAACATACCCAAATTTTTATTCGGCTAATCATTTTTAACCTACAAAGAAAATAATTCATTCTCCGGGGCAGTAAAATGATAAATAATCGTTTCTATGATTAACGTTGTGTCTGTGTGAGGGGAAAACTCTTGAATTCATATCTGCTCAATGATTGCCACATCACCATCATATCCGAATTAATTTAGCTTGTTAAACTCTTTTGCTACAATCAAATTGGTGTAATTTGGAGACAGCCCAACTTTGACCGGCAAGCAAAATTTTCCTACTAATACACAAAGGAAGCTGCTGAAAGTCCAAGCATTACATAACAACATTATTTTGTGTGTAAAATGTCTGGATTCTATTATAGTATTTCAATAAATATAGCATAATGAAGTTTTTGCAAATCATAATAACAATATAGCGCATCCTTGCAACCGTTTTCGCTGACAATCTATATTTTCAAATTATCCATAGTTATGAAATAATTAATTTGAAATCATAATAACTTTTGACAGCCTAGCTAGACCTACTTACGTCATTAATTGCGCAGTGTTTTTTCAATTCGTTATAAATATGTACATTAAATATAAATTAATTATCCTTGCTGATAGCAGTGTAGAAAGTAATTCGGTAGAAATGCAGCTGTCTGATGTACTTTGCAATAAAAACAAGTCGTATAAATGTAAGTATATCAACACATTTGCAAATAACAAAAAGAAAAGGTAGATGCCACTTGTGTGTAAACACACACAAACATAAAATATGTAATAAATGTGCACTCTCCTTTTAAATAAGAATACATATATGAATGCTACTTGCTACGGCAGACTGACGATGATAGTTGTAGTCTAGTGATAACTGCAATGATTGCACGGATAAATAAAAAAGAGTGGGTGATGCATTTTTATGTGTGGATACAAATAACAATGTGCGTGTGTGCAATGCGCGCCAATGCAGGCGTCCCATGAGCTGGGGAGTGTGTATGTGCACAACTTAGCAAGAGTATTGGGGCGGACGAAGTTACTATAGGTATGAATATTGAAAACTATAATAGCTTGAGCAATAAGAAAACATTTAATGTGTATATGTATACTACATTGAAGTTCTATATACTTTCTTTAAATTTCAAAGCTCACATAAAACAAATGAAGGTTTTTTGCTGCCTGTCATTGAGATCAATTTATGATGGGCATTGCAAGAAGTCGTCGACAGGTAGGCTTAGATACTGATATTTATGTACGTATGTAAATTAAATTTCTATACAAAGTGCTTTCGGCTTGGTTGATGTGCCATTCATTTGCATGAGATGCCATGAAAAGTTGAAACTAATTAGTATTGATGGCTGGAGAAATATACACATTAAGTACATCAGTTATAATAGCGAGCACAATGTTATTTGAAGCAAATATTTTTTTAAATAATGAATTTCTTATAAATTTCGTAAACATCTAAAATGTTGAAAAGCTTAAAAAGTAATGTTGAACAGACTTATTTATGTAAAAAAATTTGAAAACATTCAATTAATGTGGGGATAATTTCAAAATAATTTGGAAATTTACCTACCAACCGAGAACTTGGTGTGTGGTTTTGATGTGGTAATACTAAAACAAGAAGTAGTGGGATGTAGTACAATAACATTTTAGAGTAAAGCTAATTGCATTCAATTTATATGTACATACCTTCGGAGAAATTATTTATTCCTTTTGCCAATATAATATGCAAAGTTTTTACTATTTAAATCACCCGCTACAATAGAAATTCATTACGGCTTTTGCCAAAAAATATTTGATTAAATTTAAGAACAGCTGTCTTATATTTGCGTCGCTTGTGAACTTTGCTTGCGGTGCTGCGGGATTTTGATTTATCAGCGGATGTTAACTCATTTCGTGAAATTCCTTTAATTAAGCCTTTTAATATTTACATAAATTATCACTCATATTTTTGCGATCACTTAAGACTATCCTGCAAAAAGCGCAAGTGTCGTACAATGTGTCGAGCTTCCCTTACACCGATTTTTCACTTCACTTAGGCTCTGACGTTTCACTTTTTTAAACCGCACGTCTTTTTTCTGACACTTTTTCGACCTTTTGCTGGAAAAATATATTTTGTCACTTTTCAATTGATTATTTCATTTAAATTTGATACGACTTTTTAATATTTTTCTGCTCAGGTGTTGCAGTTTCATTGGAATAAAACTTTAAATTTTCTTACGGTAGTTTGTGGTACGACTCACAGCTTCTTCATTGTCGCAATTTTCGGCCAACGAAAATTTTACTGCAGCTCAACTTTTTGGTTATATGCTGCATTTATTGATTTGCTATTTTTTTCAAACAACTTGTATTTATTATAGTTTTTCGCGTCTATAGAATTTATTCAAAATTTTTTTTTTTGCATGAAAATTCGCAGGATTTGAATTTTCACAAATTTTCTTACGACTTCTCATTTCCACTCAGTACGTTTTCTATCACAATTTGCCACTTCTGCTTCTACGGTTGCCTTTTTGGTGTTCATGTCATTCTACGCATATTCGTTCTTTGGTTTTTCGGACATGCACCGTTGCATTCGATAAAGTTTCGGAGTAGTCGGTTAAAAATTGTATGTAAAATTAAAAAAAAAATATTGTTCTCACGAAATTACATAATTATTAAGCTTCAACTAAGAAGTACAACAACATAAAGTAATATTCAATTATTTAAAAAGTGTATATTTGAGTAAAAAGTAGCATTTGAACGGAGAACGCAAATTAGGTACAGGGAACGTATTCAGAGAACGTACGAGATATACATTCTCTGCCTAGTCTCGCTAGTTTTCATGTGGAGCGTTTAATTCTTAGATTTTTAACTAAGTGAATATATTACAAATTAATATTTTGCTACTGTACAATAGATGTCGCATTGGCCGGAAAACGTCATAATTTGTGCGGAAATTATTTGACATAAGCGGAAATGTTGAAGATAGTGAAATAAAAAGTTTTGTGAGCTTTGTGATAAGTGCTTGTAATTAGTTGCTAAGTATATAAAAAGTGATAATTTGCTGGTTGCTGTAGTTCTTAGTGCATAAAAAATACAGTTTCTATGAAAAGAAACGCATGTGTAGTGTTTTGCATTAATGAATCAGCAAGTGTGCTTCACACGGCCTGCCGGCTGCGTCGCTCGTCTGCTACGCTCCTCAACTTCGGTTTTCTTGTTTCGGAACAAACGCGCCATCATTACAATGACGTCTACCAACAGGCAAATTAATTTTCTCCCCAAGACTACCGCTTCGCCACAGTAACTCCATTGATCAAAGCGCTTACATAAATCTGTAAATTTTTTGCGCAGCAGCCTTCAGCGAAGCTCACGTAGCACTACCCTTCTTTTTCAAGGCGAACGCGCGAAATTTCGTATTCATTTTGGCAAGGAATCATTGATCTCCTTGGAATTTTCTCAGTAATCAAAGTAATCCACAGCAGTACACAATCGCCTACGCACATGCCGCCAAAGTGTTGTTCAGAAAACAACGCAACTACATATAATAAATACAAATCAAATGTAAATAAACTTACCCCTGCATAATGCGTAGCTAAACATGTTTATATGTACATGCATACATGTATGCATGTGTGAATATTGTAAATGTGCGCCCCCACAGCAGAAACACCTCATGGCAGCATAGTCAGCGCTTGAAGCTAGACGCGCGTTCCAACGCTGAGACCGCTTTACGCACAAGGTGCGTGAAAGAACCTATACATATGTGTATTGTTTCTCTTTATGTCGTAAGCGCTATTGTGGCGCGAAGACGCCACGGAATCATTGATTTTTGCCAAATTCAAATGAGCATCTACGGCCGCTGCGCAAAAGGCATTGATCTCGGCGGCGTTGCTGGGGCGGCGACAGCGGTGCTGAGTGCGTAAGGCGTCGTGAAACATGTGCTCAGGTATGCGGCAGTAACGCTGAAACGCAGCTTCCAAAGGTACGTTGACACTTTTAACAATTTCCCTTAACCCCACCGCGTTGCTCCAATGTGTGTGCTTGGGGATTGTTTTCGTCC
The DNA here is from genome assembly GCF_016617805.1 of Bactrocera tryoni. NCBI lineage: Eukaryota > Metazoa > Arthropoda > Insecta > Diptera > Tephritidae > Bactrocera > Bactrocera tryoni. Next base: position 4,634,639 of record NC_052500.1, read on the forward strand.
GTGTTATTTTTGTGTTTGGTGTTTTTGTAGTGCTCTAGCTGAAAGAATTTTACGCGCGCTTTTTGGTTTGCTAAATTTTGTTTTTGTATTTGCATAATTCATTACCACTAGGCTTGCTTATAAAATTAGCTTTTTTTCAAGCGCCCAAAGGCTATTGACATCTTTCAAGGATTGTTTTATTTTTAAAGTGTAGCAAATTGTATGCGCAAATTTTTTGTGTTGTTTGACTTTGTAAGTTTACGCATAAAATACGCAATTCGGTAAATATTTTAATTGGCGTGGAAAAATACGTATTTTCGCATTGTTTTTGCATTTCAAATTTACTTACATAAGCACGTAAGCATACAATTTGTTAGCCAGCGGTAAGCTGTTCTGATTATAAGTATGTACACATACATACATATGTACATATATGTATGTATGTATTATATAATATATTATATGTACGATATGTATGGCATATATACTATAATTAAACGAAAAAAAATCGGTTTTCTATTGCTTCAATTACAAAAAAGTTATACTACTTTTTTTAAATTTTAGAAAATGAAATGAAAAATTGTATATTGAGCCAATGAAAAGTTGTGTTTTTTTAGAAGCAATTGCCATCATCTCTAAATAATCATATAATTATCTCTAAAACTATCACGCTGGCTGAAAAAATAGCATCGTTTTAGGCTGTATTAGGTCATTTTTTTAGGGTAGATTTTTGACCATTGTGTTACCCAAAAACTTCTTCCAGTGCATCACCTCATAGATCGACGAAATCTTTTGTGCGCTCCACAAATTTATTTAATTATATTTTAATCTCAGACACTCGCTGGAATCTCCAAAGGTGTGTCTACTGAGCTATTTCAATCTCAGTTTGGCAAAAGCCTGAGAAACAAAAGAAAGATGATTTCTTCTCGCCTTTCTCGATATAGCTTTGGTAAAGAGCATCTGACAAAGGGGCATAAGTTCTAGTTGTTGTTGACCAGTGATTGCCGAGCTCACTTGTTTTGAAGTAAAATAAAAAAAAATATCGATTTCTATCAAGGTCGATAACTTTTCGATATCATTTTGTAGCACGATGTTTCTTTTGTTTTACAATTGGCGATTACTGCTTTTTTTCTCTAAATTTCTTTCCACAGAGTATTCTCTTAAGGTTTAAGCACTAGAAAGAGCCTCTGGAGGCCATATACGGATAATATTTAGAGAGGGGAAGTAATTCAAAGCCCAGTATATGAAATTTGGTGTATTCATTAATTTGTGATAAGGACTTGATGAGATAATGCTTTCTTTTTCTTCAAATTAATGAATTAAATGAATTCCAAGCTCCAAGAAAGCCTGCGCCTTAGAATTGATAAGTATGTATTTGCTTCATTTTGCTTTCAGAGCTTTGCTTGGGAAGCTCTGGCTAGATTAATTCTACTGGAATTCTCCGGTTAGCCTCACACAGGGCTCACATCTCTGTTTATATTATTTTTAAAAAGGATATTACAAGATGAGTCTGATCCCACAGTCATCTTCCTCATTTTCTAATAAAAGCTAGTGGATCAAATCATCAATATTTTTGTGATATTTCTTCATTCAAGTCTCTCTGAACTCTACATTTGTCGACTGCGTTCAAACGGTTGCCATTCTTTGACAGAAACCCCGTCACAACGGCTGTGGATCGTTGATGTAAATATATTTGACTTTATTTCCGCATTCAACGCTTACGTAACGGTGCATGAGTCTTGACGATCCACACCAAACAATTGTGCTCTCGATATTACCCAATCAAGGAAGCTATTTTTGTGTAGGCATTCAAATTACTCAAGTATGTATGTATGTATGTATCTCGTAATTTGCGATTGCAAGCCCAGAACCAAACCTTCATGGCGCTGTCATAAACAAATATTTGACAATTGACAAATTTTGACTTGCATAATGACGAAGCCGGCAATCAGCGTCAACGAATCGGCGCATTTTCTCAAATTATGCAAAATGTCAATGCGTTCCCGAAAGAATCAATCAATTTGCCTACTCCGAGCGCTGCGAACAACTTATGATCGTCAAATGTTGATTAGTCACCTACTGTGGCGTCAATTATGCCGCAATTGTCGCGCAATGTTGCAAGTTGCCAGATGAAGAGCTGAGTACTCACAAGACACAGACAAATGTTGGTTGGTGGGGGAGCAGAAGTGTCAAAAAAGGCAGCTACTGTTAGCAACTCGTTTGCTATGTATGTATGTGTGAGTCTATGCTTCAATGCGCTATGTGCCCTAACATTGCACGAAGTCGCAGAGAACATATATACAGACCTACATATATAGTTAGGGCAAAAACAGAGCGGGCCAACTGAAAATCAAACCCTAATGTGCACCTTCCGTTCGCAGCGAATGTTTAAGCAGCGCGGCTACCGTAGCGCTACTGTTGCCAAAAAACCCAACCTCAAATCAAATATTTTTTGCTGTTTTTCTTGTTTTTTTCGAACTAAAGGTGTCTTGCAAAACAGTTTTTTTCGCACTGTCGAAATTTCGTCTGAAGAAAAAATACCAAAAAGAGTCCACAAAAAAGAAGTGCAAGCAGCGGCGCGCTTCGACAAATATTGCCAGCGCATTAGATATATTTAAGGCATATTAGACGGCCTGCGGCTGACGCAATTTCCTTCAACATTATACCCGAACCCACTTATCGGCGCGTTTGAATCTTCTTAATCAGCTAAAAAGTGAAGCAAAACCACTGTCAACATTGCAAAGGGTGCTACTAAGCTGAGCTTAAGTGTTGTTAGTGTTGTCAACAAAACCATTGATTCAAACGCAAGTAAGGTAGCGCTAAGTTCGGGAGCAAATGAGTGTTAGATATTCAGGTTTTTAACTTATTATTTCTCTTATGTTTTCGAAAGGTCATTATTTAGTACGAAGAACAATTCTTCTTCACGTTCTTTCACAAATCTGATCAACGTTTGCTCAGCTCGCGTGAAGCTTAGGGATCCAACGGCCGAGTACACGAACACAGAGGAACCCCAGTTCTTTCCTATCCTGATGGAATTCGGGTATATATGCCTCTTTTATTGCGCTACAATCTCATCGGCTTTCCAATTTTTTACGGTTCCACTATGGCTAGACACCCAGACAAGTTTAATATGGAAGTAGAATGTAGAATGACGCTACTGCTGAGAGGGATATGCACTCCTTTACTACCTTTGAGATCACTGTCAGCGACCTTAAGGCCTTCGAAGCAGCTATGGTATCGGAGTAGATATACAAGTATACTTTTCTAGAAGAACTTCGGAAAAGTACATCTACTGCTTTCTCGACGGCTGCCACTTCAGTTTGAAAGCCACTACAGTGGTCTGGCGGTCTAAAACAAAAGTTGATCAAGAGCTCCTCTCAGAAGACTCACTAAGCTTCCTCTTGAGTTTCGATTAATTTGCGAAAAAGCTCACTGCGCCACTCCTCCAGCGACTTCGCCTCATCCACATATCTTTCTAAGACTAGATTCCAAGTTATCAGGGATTCAGTCGAATCGTGAGATGATTTCGGAATCTTCCTCTCTGCTGTTGGTTACTTCTGGCTTTTTTTGTGTTAAAATATTTAGAAAGCAGCTGCGGATGTTTCTCCAGCTTTGTAATGAGGCAGTCCACAATATTTTGGCTGGAAATAAGTCTGTATATAGAGTGTGTCTATGGCCCAAAACGTTCCTACATACCGAATTAAGCCGAGTTAATTTACGCCCAACAACTGTCTCTTCAGCAGCTCTGCAGCCAAGAATACGCAGTCTCTCAGGCCAGAATATATCTAAGTATTATGACTATTACAAAACCCTTGTGAAGCACAGTGTGCCCGGTTATAAAGACTACAACCCAGCTAAATTTAATATTGAACTTTTGAATGTAGTAAGAAGTGGCAAGCGGAGGCTTGTCGTCAACTGCCACTGCCGAAAATGTACGATCAATGTTAAGTAAATGTTCTTGCTACACACTATTTGCCATTGCTGATAGCTGTTCCTTCACATAAAAGATATGTATATGTATATGTATATAGCATATAAATACTTTTGTATGAATATTTTAACTTTGAATTTTTCGACTTGTTGCGCTTGTCAACGCTTATCATTAACGCTTTTGTTGACTTAACCTGTACTTGAACCCTTTTTCGTTGAAGTGCAGACTTATTCATGCACTTTTTGTGGCGGAGCAGCCACAAAGCAATCGTATATATGTATATAAAAAAAATATTTAAAGTGGTAGTAGTATATATATTTGTATGCAGAAAGGGCATGGCTCAGGTTAAACGTGTGACAACATTGAAAAATTCTGCGAAATATTTTTGAAAGTTTTGCAAAATATCCAAAAATATCAATTTACTATACACAAGTGTTTGTAATTTTTATTTTATTTTTTATTTTTTACTTAACATTCTCAAAATATTCCTGATAACCTATTGGCAATGATTTTTGAATCCCATTTTCTTGCTATGCTGCCATATTGCTGTATTTTGAGAGGAGTGAAAGAGCTACTTATCCATATCTGCGACAGTATGTCCGAATACACCATTGGCAATGCGAAAAGTCTTATAAATCCTCACCTTCGGAACATGTGATTGCCCCCAGTTTTCGCATATTACTTTACTACGTGACTGAACACAGTTGCTTACTATACCATGTATAGTGATGGGTTAGTTTCGAGTGAGAACTTTACTTCTCAATTATTTTCTTAACCCACAGAAAAACTGGAATATCGCAAAGATCGGTAAAAACCATTTTGAAAGATCATTTGGGCCTGAAGTGAAATACAATTGGTTCCGAAATCACTAAATTATTGCGAGAAACAGCGTCGCTCTGACGACTGTGAAACATTGCTTTCCGACTACCAGCATTGTCATAAAACATATTATTACTGGCGATGAGTCATGCGGATCGCTATGCTTACCTGAAAACAGACGTTCCAATCGTAATCGATTATCTTGGCAAAGGTGAGTCGAAGCCGAAAAAACCACTTCACAGCAGGTCAAAAATCAAGGTTATGCTGACAGTTTTCTTATAGATATTATCGAAGTGTGGTGCACTCCATATTCCTTCCCTCCGGCCAAACTGTTAACAAGGATTACTACCGCTTCGGGGTTTTGAGTCAAATAGAGACAGTGTTTCTTAGGTTGAAACATTGAGAGCCGTGGAATATGTCCAGTCTTATAGGGCTGAAGGCAGACATTCACATAGGTAATCATCTGATCTTCCTTCGCGTATGCTTTGCATTCCGCCGAATCTGCTTCTCATTTTCTCAAATCGGGACCTTAAGGTTAGATGTGGTAATCTCTACAATATTACTAAGTTTGCTATTGCCTAGAAATATAAACTTTTTGGTCTATCCATCATCAACACTACGCCAAAGTAACATTGTGGTATGCGCAATGTTGCCTTCGTTCCAAGACCTAAGTTATTCCTCTACGGTTCCTTGCTTCAAACAACTCTTGAAGGAGCTGAATGGTCTGGAGCAGGAATTGTGTCTTCAGCTGTCCCAGAGCGGGCCAGCTCGTCTTCCTTTCAATTTCCGTCTTTTCCCATGTGATCGGGTGTCCAGATGTTATTAACTGGTTTACCTCCTGAGAGTCTTGTTATTGCCTGTTTGCATAACCTAATGCAGTGCGACTTAGTTTTGGCTCTACTGATATCATTAATTGCCGCTTGTGTATCGACTAGAAGGTTTATGAACTTGTTCGTAAGAGCAGAAAACCACTTAGCCCCTTCTGTAATGCCCACAATTTCAGCCTGAAAGATTGAATTGTAGTCATTTAGTTTGAAGCTACGTTCTTTGTATGGACTACAACAGAAGAAGCCGGCTCCTCTTTTTACTATTACCACCATTTACTATAATACAAAATAGCTGTACGTGCTAGAAAATTTTGAACTCAAATTCGTAAACAGGACACCTCAATAGACCGCTTAGCATATCATCCGCAAATATTTTTCCTTCGGATTTGTTGAGTAGTGTTCGCTTATAAACATGAATTTGAAGTAAAATACACTCCACAAGTAGTCTCACTGTCTGAGAAAGCTATATGGCTTCACTGGGCGCGCTTGCGGAATATAGTGTTCTATATACTTATACGATTTTGTGTACAAACACATACATATCTCCATACATGTTATATTTACTTGTAGCTTCATATGGAAATACGACTAAGTGAAATTTGACGCGCTAATCCCACTTTTGATTGATTGGTATACCAAAATCACGATGAGTAATTAAATATGCGAAAATCCGGGCATATTATGTAACAGAAATGCATGAAGCAATGCCATTTTTTGTGGTTTGCACGGAATATGAATATAAGTTTCCCAGGCAGCAGAAACGCTCGGCATTCAAGTGGGCGCGCAAATTCCAAACAATCATTCCTTTTTTACATAACGAAAAATTGCAAAAAGCAAAATAATCAATTTATCAACTAAATACAAATGCAAATACCGTTAAACGTTTTAATGGATTAACCAAATGAGTGGAAATCGATTTGAAATCGAAGCGGAATCAAAACATAATCACTGTGATTCATGCAGTCGATATTAATGACCCTAAGAATCAACAACAAAAATATTGACAACAACAATAGTAGCAACAACAATCATAACACAGTAACAACAACAGTAATAATAATATTAACAACAACAACAAGAACAAGTCAAAGAACAAACGCTGCCATTTGCGCCATTGAATGCAAATCATTGTGTCAATATGCCAATATGCCGTTGCATTCACCAACATTTATCACCATCGATTTGCATATGTGTGTATGTGTGAGTGTGTGTTTGACTAGAGAGATACCCGTATCTGTATCTATATCTATGCCATAAGATCTGTAATGCCTTAATTAATTCAGTTCATAAATCGCGCAGTAATAATTTCTTGTGGCGAAGCGGAGGTGTTGAGGTGTTGCCAACTGGTGGTGGCAAGAATGACGGCGACGGCGACGGCGATGGCGCTGCTGATGGCGGTGGTGGTGGTGGTGACGGCGGCGCTGTTGTTGATGGTGCTTACTCAAGCCAAACAACCGTAAGAATATAAAAGTGTCACTTGTATGCGCATGCTAAATTCATTGAATGAAAATTATAATGGCAAATAAGAAACAATCACGTAAAATTACAATGTCTGCATATGCATTTCGTTTACTTAATAACATAAATTAATAACATGTGAATGCACTGGGCGAAACAAATATAGCAATTCAACTTGTATTATCTAATCTAACAGTTCAGGCTTGGCAAATACCAGCTTTTATAAGGAGGCCGCGCATTCTGGAAGTATTAGCAACAGCTTATTGATTTCCGGCAAAGACCGAAGAACTGATTTATTTCGTGTGTTCTTGTTGTAGCGACGTTAAATGTTCAAAAAAAAAAATTATTTTGAAAAATCTTCCGTGTTTACGATACTTCTTTGGTTATAAAGCTAGGTATATTCTAATAACGAAGATCGGATAGACGAGGGAACGGACAATGTTGCAATATTTTTGAATGCTTGCAGTTCGTCTAAAGAACAGAAAATTTATAATCTAGGAAAGTTGGGCTGAATTATTCAAATTTGGTGCTTATCTTATCACGGAGGAGACTACCGTTAGGAATTTCTATATGCTTTGCTCCATATGTGACAGTAGTGAGTCTATAAAGAAAATTTAAAACTTGGCAGATCCAATTTTCTTGGGTGGTTGTTTGGTTGAAAAGAGAGGCGCGGTCACGCCATTCCGTAAGGGATCGTACTTGTGATTGAAATTTGACAAAGTGTTTGATTTTTTCGACTCTGACGGCTCAATATTTTTTAAGTTGGAACATTAGGAACCGTGGAAGATATCCTGTCCCAACCGGCAGAAAGCTTGGTATTCACAAATGTAATGTTCTAGCGTCTCATCATCCTTCGACCAAGTAGCTTAAAAGTAGATGCCCTTTAATGACCTCAAAATTGCTTAGTTTTGTCCAACCTAACAGTAGAAGTTTTATGGTCCGTCCACCATCAACACTGCCTACTTTTGTGGTATGGCCTGCGTTGCTAGTATTCCAAGATCTGAAGAGGTCCTTTAGAGTCCATTGCTTAAAGCAGCCCTTGAAAGAGTGAAATTGTTCCTCAGCGATCAAACTCGTCTGCCTTTTCAACTCCTTCTATCCACATAGCTGGGCCAGAACCTTTTTAGTAACAATATATACTTAGCTCTACCGATCTTATTATGCAGCTTTTACTTTCTCTATTCGTGCACTAATTGGGTATTACACGAGCTTCTAATCTAATTAATATATCATAGTTCAAGAAATAATACACCGTAGAACTTCCGTTTTCTTATTTGAGAGAACGATGAAGTCCGCATTAATTGCTGAGGAATTATCAACACTGGAATAAAGGAAGGCAACGCATCAATAATCTGCCGTATCTACGTATTTCATCCAAGTTTCGAACCTTTATAATAATCTATCATGCAATGCTAAGTTTCAAACCTTGTTCAGTTAAAGTGTAGAAATATCGTACAGTTATCCAGCTAGAAATGATTCATTCTAAAGGTGGAGTAATGAGCTGAAAGAGATCTATATGAATCCTGAAACGTAGTACAGAGCCTTGAGCACCCGAATGAAATAGAAATACTTTCTTTAATCCAAGGTGAGGAAAATAATGTTTCGATTAGTGCTAAGAATTGATCTATTCCACTGCCTAGATAGAATTTGATATAATCCTACGTATAGTAAAAGGTTCATTTGCTTGTTGTTCGGAACTACGTGGACATACGTGGACATATCTTCTTCTTCTTCTTTATTAAAGTAGGCAGTGATTACGCGGTTAAAGCCGAGTTTACAGAGATTGCAAGTGTAGCTAAGTCCTTTTCCCTCTCGTCTTTCCAATGGAGTTGAGGTCTTTCTCCTCTTCTGCTTCCCCGGCCTTCTGCACCATATATCTGGTCAGGGATGATGAGTGACTTGTAGAGTTTGACTCTTTGTTCGTCGAGAGAGAAAAGGTTCTGAGATTTAAGTAAAAATTTATATGTAGTATACATATGTATATGCGCTTGACTATGTAATGGATATTTTTCTTATTTACTGGCGTAGACACCGCTTACGATGTTATAGCCGAGCAGCCAGATCCTTATCCACTTGATCTCTCCAACGGAGTGGATGTCTTTTTCTCCCTCTGCTTCCACCGGCGGGAACTGAATCGAAAACCTTCAAAGTTGGAATGTTCTCTTCCATCTGGACAACATGACCTAGCCAGCGCAGGCGCTGTCTCCTGATTCGTTGAATTCTGTCATTGGCTTATTAATTTTTCATTGAAAGTGGTTTCTACGTATCCCAAAACCAGGTCCCAAACCCATCGCACAACCTCCCTAGGCGACTATTATAAAGTTTTATACACATTTGTATAGCAAGTCGCTAGTTTCAAGACTAACGCTCGCTCGGAGCCGCACCTCTGGTGTACGGACACTGTAATTAAGCTTCAGGGAACCCTTAAGTAGCATATTTCGGCGAGGCTCCGCTAAAGCTTCCTCTCTTTTAGCCGTGACCACAGACTTCACATGGTTTGGCTACCGCATCTTACACAAAAATTCACCAACTTAATCAAAAAGTTTTCCAACAGTCTCCAAAAAAGGTTTACGGTGTATCTCCATCAGCGGGCGCACGCCTTACAGCCACTTACGCCCACTTCAAAAAGCGCAAAGCACAAAGCGCCAAATCGAAAAATTGAATAATGATGTTGCATGTGGCAAAATATTGCATTTTGCATAATTACCGTTGCACTTGGCATGTCAAACAGTCAATACACATGTGGCTATTATGAAGAAAATACAGCAGCAACAACAAACACCACGTTCTCGTCACACACCGGTATATGGTCGTTAAAACAAAAGCAAAAGCGGCAAACTATTGTTGTTGTACATAAAACATTGTTGTCTCTGCAAATAGCGGTTTATAAATAAATCGCGTGAATATGTAAATTGGCAAGCGAGTATTTGCTTAGCGCTGAGGCGAAGCAAAAAACGGCCGGCAAACCCAGCAACAGCTGCCCCCAGCAGCCTACACACGCAACTCGCGTCTGGCTGTGGGGCGCTGCGCATGCGCCGCGAGTATTTAAGCGGCAAATCTTTATTTGTGTCTACATGTGTGTGTGTTTGTGTCTGTGGTGGTGGTGGTGGTGGGCGCAAAGCGTTCGCTATTTATCGGCGCAAATTTTTATTCACTTCTTTTCAATTGTTGTTGTTGTTGCATTGGTTAGCGTTGCTGCGGCGATGACTCATGTGCTTGCAACTCAGCGCTGCAGCTGGACTTTGTACACTCGTTCCATTGATTGCCATTGATTTGTTGTTCCCACTATTGTTGTATTTGATCTTGTTGATATTGTTGTTGCATTTGTTGCTATTGTCTAACGCAGAGGTATGCATTTCTATGACCAGAGGTGCAGCCACAATTGTTGGCGCCAAACTTGCATTGTTGTTGTGTCGGTATTTAACTTTATGCACTCGTTAACTGTACAGTTTTGAGCGAAAGAGAGAGTGAGAGAGCCGTAGGTGCTGGAATTGGTATTTTATACCACTTATTAAACAGCAGAAGCAAGCTTCTGGGTCTATGCTGGTTATAGCTTCAAGAAGCTCAGGTCTTCTTAGGTTCTTGGGAATAAAATTTGTGTTAGTCTTTCAAAGGGTTCGAACCCGTTTTGTGTCTACCGTTTTCTCAACTTTCTCCAAAATCAATAACCCCATAACTCCTATTTAGTCAATCGATTTTGACATTCGCTGTGTGGCTTGTGGCGCCGTCCTGATGGAACCACATATTGTCCAAGTTCATATCATCATTCAGCCAGAAATGAGCCTGATCGCTGAAGTTGACTTTTCGATGAAAATCCGGATAATTTTCAAGTTGTCGCTCAGCACAATTCACGAAGATACGACTCTGGGGGTCAAGCGGCTTCAGTTCTTGCGTCAATTTGATCTTGTAAGAATGTAAGAAAAGATCTTTTCACAAAATTCGCCACAATGACGTCACATATATGCCCAACGCTTGAGAACAACGTGTGGGAGACTGATTTGGGTCTTCCTCAATTGATGCGATAGCGGCGGCAATATTCCCGAAACTATGGGCTCTTCTTTGTCTCACTGACACGGGGCTATTCAGTACTGTGCCTGTGGATTAAAATTTTTCCACTAGACCCTCAATTGCTGATCTGACAGAACGATTGGGCGTAGCGCTCTTAGAGCTGAAGGCACTGACTCCGAATTTCGGTAGTAAATTTTAATAATTTCGACTCGTTGGTAGATTGTATATCTTTCCATGACGAAATGGCATGACTCTACTGAAGAGAAATGTAAAAATAGTCTCTATCGTTGTACTTTTGTAGCGTTCCATTTGAAAACCCAGTTATAAGAATCAGGCATTTTGGTACAAGTCTATAATCGACACGCTTCATACCCAAAACGCTAACCAAAATGTGTTGAGCCGACTCAAAAGAGATGTTCAGATTCTCAGCTTTCTCTCTGATGTTAACACGACGGTTTTCATAAACTTTTTCTTGAATTTTTTCGAAGTTATCGTCCCTGACAGAGATGGAAGGAAGAGTCACATGATGTAAGTCTGCGATAACTTCAGGCCTTTGTAAGTAGCCGGACCGGTTGTTCATTTTTTCCATAGTAAAAATCGCCAAAAATGAGGAACACATTCTATCGATTCGGTTCAGTTTAAATGAATCAGTCCGAGTCAAATTTGATCAGATGGTAGTTCTTGAGAATGTGTCTGGAATTCAGAGATTAATGATGAGAATCGTTGGAAACACTCAATAAACACGTTTGGGATATTTCTCTAAAACGCTCTGAGATGCCATATGAAGAGAGGCTATATGACAATATAAAGCCTTCTCTGTCACTTTCTTGCTGAAGAAGTCTAAAGTCATCTGATATATGTATATCCTCACGATTTTAATAAGATCCTAGCTACTGTTCCATTATTAATTCCCTTGTTTATGTAGATCCATAACGGTATTTTTAGATCCTGGCCGAAAACTGAGACGTCCTTAGATATTTTTTAGAAAATGTTAAACAAAAGTGCAAAACAATATAAATTTCGACTTCTTGTTGTTTCTCTTAAATTTAGAATTGAATTTGTTGTTGCCGCTGCGAACGCCAGCTCGGTTGCTGTGAGGGAGTTTTCCGCTTGACAATTGCTTGTCAAATTCTGCCTTGTCTGCGATTTTATGGCAGCCAGACATGTCATGCGCTGTTGTTGTTGTTTTTACTGTCATTGCAACTCAACTTTGTATGCAAACACTGGGTCACACACACACACACTCGCACAGACACGTCGCTCAATTGTCCGTCGCGACTTCGGTGTGGCATTTTGCACTTTGCGCGCTTTAAAACCTCGCAGTTTTATTGCAGCTGTTGTTGTTGCAGCTAACTTTTTGTTACAGAGATTTCCTACTTCTTCTCATGACTTTTTTCGCATTTGTTTGATTGCTTGCTTGGTCAACGCGACGTTTTAAGCTGGGCTTGGTGACAACATTTTTATTGGCTTAATTAAGCCGGTTGTCGGCGGGTCGCGAGCACTGACGACGTAATGATCGGCCGGTTGGTTGGGCGGTGTGATGGTACGAGTAACAGATCAGTTGCTGCAACCTGAGTATATGTATGTATGTGTGAGGCTTAATTGTGGAAGATCGCAAAATGTCTAGATTTGCGAAGACTTTCGCAATGCCTGACGTATCGTTCATATTAATTCAACTCGGCATCTTCTGATGGTTTTTGCGATTTTCCCACCCGCAGTCTAATCGTGTAATCACTTCAAATATAAATTTGACGAAGTTCGTTAAATATAGGCGGCACGTTGGATTATTATTCAGATTTCCTTATTATTCTTATTGAAATTACCCTCGCTTTTGAATTTTGCTTTGAATCGAGCTTCCTATTGAAATTATTCGCATTCCGACCTCTTTCGATAAATAGTTTAATTGGTAAAGCTGTTCGCCGAGATGCACATCATATTTGAACAGTTTAAGAATAATCCTTTTGGCTGTCTAAAATCTTCTAAAGATGGGTTTAATTTCTCATGTAACGACAAAAACCTTATAAGTCTAGTCGAGTGATATCGGTCTCAGCTTGTTCGTCCATATGGTTCGCGGCTTACTTCGGATGGTTACTGAAGGCTTCTACGTAAGAGACTCAAGGTATTATTAAGCGGAATATGTTGCTCATAGCTTCTGATTAGACTGATTAGAGCCTTAAACTAGTATAGGAGTACATGTTCATCTTTCTCAAGAAAACTACAGTGCGGAATAGTAGATATGTAGTTACCTCAGTGATCCATAAGTTTAAGATTATAGTCAATAGGGAGCTCTCCACAATGGACCTATTGCTTTCTTTATTCTTCTCAATTTTTGACCTCCAAGAAAACCCCCTATCTAGCATAGAATTCAAATACTTCCCCTCGTCTGTATGATCGAGAAATAGCCAAGAAGTGGGGGGGAACTCTTAAATTTTGTATTCTCTAGTAAATAATGTACTACCCAATGGCTCTCAAAGAGCTGGAAGCTCGTCTTTTCTTTATCGCAATGCTATCCATTTTTTTGTAGGCATTTTGATCTCGAGATAGTGCAAGTCCATTACCGAAAGTGGTGGTTGTTTCTTTGGGTTCTCGGGTAGTGGGACCAAATTCTACAAGTCACTATCCTGCTATATGGTGCAAAGGCATGGACGATGGCAACATTTGATGAGTCGGAGTCGAGTTTTCGAAAGAAATGTTCTGTGGAAGATTTATGGTTCTTTGCACATTGGCAACGGTGAATACCGCAGTCGATGAAACAATGAGCTGTACGATATGTGTGATGACATTGACATAGTTCAGCGAATTAAGATACAACTGTTACGTTAGCTAGGTCATGTCGTACGAATGGATGAAAACACTCCAGCTCTGAAAGTATTCGACCTAGTACGCGTCGGTGGAAACCACACAAGAGGAAGACCTCCACTCCGTTGGAAAGTGGAAATATAGAGTTATATTCGAGAATTCTCTTTAAATATTTGGTATCAAATAATATCCTCTGCTTTATAAGTATTTCTGATTAATCCAATTTTATATTTTTGTCTTAAATTAAGTGTTTTGTGTACTCTGAAAATAACTACGCTCAATTAGTGTAGCAGTGATCTTCTCTGGAAGGATATTTTGCAACTTAAGGAATAAGGATATAACAACTACCATCGAATGGATGTGAGTAATTTAATGAGTCATTTAATTTTCGTTAACAAGTCTTTCAAACTTTGCACAGCTCTGGTCTCGAGTATGACTATCTCTGAGTCTATCTTATGCCAAGCTCCTTTTATCTACATTTGTCTTTAATTATTATTGTCCAATCGCTTTCCTATGAATTTGAAATTTCCTGGTAATATGTTACCCGCGCCATCATGTCTAAATATGTGGAGCCTTGGACTGCTTTCCACCGCTCATTGATTATTGCCACACCATTGTCGCTGACTTGTTATTTGCGCTGTTGCTGTTTTCGTTGCTCTTGCCGCTGCTCCCAACACCTGGTTGCAATATTTTCTACTCACGCCGTGGCGCCCCTTGTAACTGCCTCCTTCTGCCTTGTAACATTTTATTTCTAATATTTTTATTAAGTTTAATTTGGTTTTCTTCCAAAAAATGCTTTAACTCATTGACTTCATGTTCAACATAAGTATCCTGCACGTTGTTTGTTATACTTGTATATGAGCCTTTTTTGTTGTTATTGTTTATCATTTGGTGTTAAACAATTCATTCCTGTTGGCGCATGATGCAATTACGAGTGCCTACATAGACACTTACATGTACAATAAAATAAAAAGCAATCGTTTGACCCATTTTTTGTGGTTAATATTTCACCAACTTGAAATTTCAGCTGATTTTGCATTACAAGCATGTCATCGTATTATTTATCTATCATCTGCATATTTTTTGTCGAAATTTTTTTAATAAACATGGGTCTTCGTGAGGCAACTTTGAAGTTACTTTTAATTATTTTTTAGTATCATCCTCTTATTATTCTTTCATTATCACAAAAACGCTCGATGCCGATCGATTCGTTTGGTTTCTAGTAGGTGTGGCTAACGAGACGTTTCAATCTCCAACTACCAAAAGTTGGACAATGAAGAAGAAAGCAGCCACACCGTATATCGCTTCTCGGCCTTATGACTAAGATCAAAGTGTAGTATAAATACCCATACGATTTTGTCCACACAAAAAGGCCACAATTGCTGCGACATTCACTAGACCTCTTACGTTTCACTATGGATCTGCAGAATTTCGCAATCGCACATGTCGTGATCCAATCTCCATAGCACCACTTTTCTTTACATACCTTCAAAAGACTAAATAAAGTCTTAGATCTAATGAAGATTTTCAGAAAAATTGATTTTTATATCTTTGAAGTGTTTAAGATGAAATCTTCTCGTAAACCATGCGAAATGGCAGTAAGCTTTGTCTTAGCCTAGAATCCCTACATCCTCGTCTAACTTCGAGAGACCGTTTAACCCCGAAATCGTATTAGTTAAGGGCCGACCAATGCGTAATTTCTGTACATTTTTTTCGGTATCACACCATATCTTTTCTCAATTTAGCGCCAATTCGAGATACCAAGTGCAGCCAGGTCCTTCTCCATCTGATCTCTCCAACGAAGTGAGGGTCCTCTTAATGTCTCTTAATTCACTGAAGTCCATATGTTAATGTAGTCGTATAACCCGTTCAGCTCATCGTTTCATAGAATGCAAAATTGCGCAAACGACCATAAATCTTCCGCAGAACCTTTCTCTAGAAAACTCGTTTCGTCGACTCATCAGATGTTGTCATCGTCCATACCTCTACACCATATGGCAGGACGGGAATAATGAGTGACTCATAGAGTTTGGTCTTTGTTCGTCGAAAGAGGATTTTACTTCTCAATTGCCTACTTTATCCGAAGTAGCACCTATTGGCAAGAGCAATCCTGCGTTGGATTTCCAGGCTGACATTGTTGGTGGTGTTAATACTGGTTCCTAAATAGACGAAATTATCTACAACTTCAAAGTTATGACTGTCAACAGTGACGTGGGGGCCAAGACGCGAGTGCGACGACTGTCGCTTGCTTCGCTTCCTTATCCAGTCTGGAGAAAGCAGAACTAACGGCGCGGTTGTTCAGGCCAATGTACACTCTTATAAAAGATTGTGCCTTCTCGATTCAGCTCTACAGATCGAATGATTTTCTCCAGCAGTAGATCGAAGAAGTCGCCTTGTCTGAAACCTCGTTTGTTCAGTTCTTCGCCGCCGTAATTGAATAGCTCGGCCGGCAATCCATCGGCCTTCGTCGTTGTGTTGTTCTTTAGACGGGTAATTGCTTTCGAATTTCATCATGATCGGGAAATGGAACGTTCGCTCCGTCGTCATCGATTGGAGAGAGCTTTACAGTATTATAAAAAGTCCCAGATGGTCAGCGCAAATATTCGCATTGAAACTCCATTATAGATTAGAAATAGTTTTCCAATTTCAAATTGTTTGTCTAAATTTTTTCATGGATGAGGGATTTTATCGATTTTACTAACCTGCATGCCACATCCAGAAATCGAACATTTCCCACAAAAATCTTGTGTGGCAAATATTTTTAGCGCATTGTTTTAAAGCATTTTCTTAAGTTTCCGGAAGAAATGACTATCCATGTGGGGGTAAAATGTAAACTGGGCCAATTAAAGCGAAATAGCGTCGCCAGATTTTCAATAATTGGCTAGCGTTATGATTGTTCATAAGCATAACCAGGTGTTGCTGCAACAAGATATTATATTATGCGATTACAATTAGTCAAAAATAGCCACGGCAACAACAACAACAACAATGCTTGCAATATTTTTTCGGGTGAGTGAAAGAATAGCCAAGTGTTGACTCGGCACGATCTGTATCACCAACGGTAGCAATGGCTCAGAACAGCAGTAGCAACAATGATAAAGGCAACAGCAACAAAAACAACAAGTACAACAACGAAAACATGCATTAAAATCACGGTGTGATTTTGATGTATGGATCCAGTACAGCCGTCTGCCACAAGCGGACCCCGGTAGAGTAACACGAGGCCATAAAAGCGCCGGTGGCACCGGCAAGGCAGCAACAACAAGTATAACAATAACACCGGTCGACTGCTAACAGCAAAAAGCCTTTATTCCCCCAGCGATTTGCCAGCTACTTTAGACGACTGAAGGCGTTCGCTATCGGCGTGTTGCAACATTGCGCGGCCTGCCACAAGCGAAAAAAATCACACACACACTCACACTCACAAGCATGTTTTTCGGCAGCCGCAGTAGTTGTTGTTCACGTTAAACGCGTTTAAATGATTGGGTGCTGCTGGTTTTGGCTTAAATAAATTTGACTGGACTGCCATAATTTACACCAAAAACAGCAACAACAAATGCAAAAAAACGTAACAACATGAACACAAAGCCTGCCTGCCACAAATGGCTGCAAGAAACTTGAAACAAAAAGCTTTGTTTTCACTTTTTTGCAACGCCTTTGCCTTTTTGTTGTGCAACACGTTAACGGCTGCACTTGTGCACCTCCAAAAACTACAAAAACAACTGCAATAAAACAAAGAATGGAATTACACAAAAATTAGCAACAGTCAATATTAATACTCGCACGGTGCATGTCACGCTTCAAGTGGCAAACGAAGTTGAAAAAGTGAATTTGGCGCGTGCGCACAAATTAGCAGCAAGTTGCAAGAAAAAAAAGAAAACAATAGCAAAAAGCCAAACAAAAATGTGTCGGGAAACAACACGCAACACTTCAGTAACATGTTGCGGCATGTTGACAATACGCGCGGCATGCTCGTGTGGCATGTGTCGCTTTGAGGCTATACATGACTAACACATACGAGCACATAATTATGTGGGGTGTTCGAAAAGAACTCACAAAATCAGTTACGACACCTGAGGCTTTGAAACACACGGCTTAATCAAAAAATGGCTTTTCAAAATTACGACAGTAAACCCATACTACAGCGAACCGAGTCCTACGAGTATTACTTATTTTGTATGAATGTTCTAACCGATCATGGGTTCCATTAGTCGCTAGGTTAGGTTCGTTTGGGTAAATATCCAGATTACTTGTGAGGCCACAAATAATCCTTCTTGGAGCTCCTAACTTCTCTCTCTTGCTGTAGGCGGAATATTCGTTAAGTTTCTCGAAAATACCTTAATTCGATTACATGATTTGGGTCATCAGCAAACCCATACTGAAACTTTAACTCCTTAACTCATGGTCGTCGAGGTTCAAAAAACTCTGCTCTTATTAGGCACTCGAAGTACCTTCTAG
Organism: Bactrocera tryoni; assembly: GCF_016617805.1. NCBI lineage: Eukaryota > Metazoa > Arthropoda > Insecta > Diptera > Tephritidae > Bactrocera > Bactrocera tryoni. The sequence goes on from NC_052500.1 coordinate 4,652,918, forward strand.
GTATGCAGGCTATGATTTTTCGAAATGATCAGAAAGTTTTGACAATTCTTCTTCACGTGGGCTCTCCAAATATTTATTATACTCGAGTTCAGGAAACGAAATAATTCCTTTGAAGACTCCTTAAATCTATCTGTCCGGAAAGTAATAGGAGTGAGTCGATTAAAAAAAAATTTATAGAACCAATCGTTACAAATCTTTAAAAACTTTCAAAATAGGCTATTTTTGCGTCGATGCAGCGCTGCCAGCGCGATTTTCAAGCTTTGAAGGCGTCACGGAAAGCATTCTCCAGAATAGCCTTGAGATCTGAGATGCATGCTGCTTGCATCCCATTTCATCGGCCTTCTCAGGCAAGGAAACAAAAAAAGTCTGGGCGGCTGAGAAAGCGTTAGCTCTGTCGCAGATTTACCGAGTTTCACACAGAATTTAATCGCGAACCTCTGACCAGCCGCTCGTTCGTTAGCAACACCCTTCCTTCAGTAGGTCAGTCCTATTACTTTTCGGACAAACCCTGTATTCAAGCTACGAAGTTTCGAAATTATAAGAAAGTTTTGACATTTCCTTCTTCATGTGTGCTCTCCAAGTATTCATTATACTCGAGTCCGGGAAACGAAAAAGTTCCTTCAAAGACTTCTTCAAGGTATCCGTCGAATTAGACCCTTCGTTCAGTTGATTTTAATTACTAAGGAACGGACAATCCGAAATTGGAGTAATAGATCGAAGGCAATAAAAGAATTAAGAAGAGAGGGAGAGAGACAGAGAGAGAGAGAGAGAGAGATGAGAGAGAAAATAGATTAATTACGAAATTATAAGCCCGATTCGAAATGATTGCGGGTCTTTTTCTAACAGATCCTTCACAATGATCTACATATTTTCGTTCATAAATGGACTGTGCTTGAGAGATCGCCCCAAATTACATACTTACATATTAATAATTGAAAAGAGCATATTTGAGAGCACGATCTCGTCCTTAATCTAAATAATTAGTGTAGATATTAGTTCAAGGACTTGCACGCATATAATTCTGGCGATCAGCCAGTTTATTCCACAATGTTATTGGCTTTTTCGATTTTCTGTTACTTATAATAATTCCTAGAGCAATTTTCCACTTCTTTGCATCAGCTTTGATCTCCCCTCAGTCATGTTTATATCGACTTTTGCAACTCAAGCTCACTGGTCAATAAAAATATATCGCTGTAATACATTGGTACACGAATACTTGTACATATTTGTAGCATCATGTTGCCCCATGGGTGTTAAGCGCCTGCGTTGTGGCAGCCTCTCCCCCACTGTCTCACGAGTGTTGTTGTTGTAGTGGTATTTGGTATTTTTGGCATATTCGATGTGCCAAACATAAAATTTCAATTAACCACTGCCCATAAAATAGTACACTTACAAACAACAACAGCAAAAAAGAAAAACTACAACGATGAAATGAGCAGCAACAACACGCATGGGTGGCATAAATGACATCGATTAAAGGTATCAAAAACCAGTTGCCACAAAGAGCATGAAGGGAGACCGTGCGTGGCAAGTGTTGTTGGGTATAATAGTGATGACACATCAAGGTTTGGGAAAATCTGGCTTAAAGTGTAGGATTATAGAAGACTTAGATTTGAATTACTATATATAGAGACTTGCTTTAAATAAAGCTCGGTTTAGCAAGGTTCAACTAAGTTTAGGACGATTAGTGGTGCTACCATGATCCATTTAAATAAACTAGTTATCATAATTCATAAAGAGTTTCTTCCATCAGTTCAAGTGCGAATCCTTTTAAAGGCCTTAAATTCCAAAATAGATACCTGGTCATTTTGGACTAAGTAGGTAGTTGAGCGAACTTTAGCTGCCAACAGAGTCGACGTTAGGAGTTTTCAACAAAAAGGTTCTCCGGAAGATTTATGGTCCTTTACGCATTGCCAATCGAAGCAACGATGAGCAGTACGAGATATAACGACATTGACATAGTTCTGCGAATTAAGAGACGCTGCTAAGTCATGTGTCCCTTTAGCTCTAGGGTATTCTACGCAGTACCCGACGGGAGAAATAGAGGAAGACCTGCCCTCCATTGGAAAGACCAAGTGGAGAAGGACCTGGCTACACTTGGAATCTCCAATTAGTAAAAGAAAAAGTGGCGAATAAGATGGCTTAAGATGGTGTAACGTGCTCAACAAGGAGTGCTCGAGAAAATTCTTTGGTTAAGCTAAAATCACCTGGTATTTCGGGCGTTCGAACAACGATCCAACATCAGATAATTCTTCAATATTCGAAAGAATTCTAAAAGCTTTCCACTTTTTCTATTGAGAAGGGTTCTAAAGGAAATTTATTTTAGGTTTCAGGTTTTCAAACCCAAAGATACCAGTTTCCAGTATTAAGATTAAACCTCATCAGGTAATGTTTTCTTGCAATCAGTTAATAGATTTGGTCCATGGCTTTATAGTTCTTATTTATATTTTTATGAAGAAACTCGGAGTCGGAGTGAAACGATATTGAAAACCCTAATAGCAACAAAAGCTCCTTTAGATATGGGGTTTTAGGGATATTGAAACAAATTTCGTCTGGAGGATTTTAGAGACACAGTGAGAAGTTATCGGCTAGTGCAGACGAAAACTCAAATCAAGTACTGGTTCTCTTGTGTTCTGAGCTTCTTCGATAGACACTCAAATTTAGGCTTTGAGAAACTTGTAATATTGGAAAATGTTCGCGAAGTTCTAAAGAACCCTCTTTGGGGATATTATCTACTCAAAACTCAAAACATTTGCTGCTACTTAGGGACTTTAATAATCATTTTGCAATGTACTCATGTTACTCATTGCCTCATTTTCTCTTTGCAAGGGATACCACATATGAGTACACATACATACATATGTATCTATGTGCCAAATTCACGCGTGCGTTGCCGGTTCAATGCCGCTACATAGAGCTATAACAACGTTACAAATTCTCCGCTACAGTAATGGAAGCCATTGGCAACAGCCCATCAGCCATTGCAGCAGCTGCTGCAGAAGCAGAAGCAACCAAATCGGCAGCAGCACTAAATGCGATGTTGTTGCAACATCCAGCTATTACTCCTGCCGCTGCCACTGATGCTTCTACTAAGTGGCTGCCACAACTATTGCTCTGATATTATTGCCACACTTTAGCTGCGTTAGCATTTGCTTGCACTATTTAGGCGCGCGCATGTGGCATGAACTGAAAAATAGTGTTTAGTTGTGGCACATTGACGCCGCCAGTTAAGCAAACGCACCGTGCTTTGTCCATGTGTATGTGTGTCGTGTGTTGAAGAGTGTTAAAAGCTCATGTGTTGCAACTTACAACACATGCACTCACTCACTTTGTGGCACGAATTGCCGGATCAAATGATCTAACTAAATTGTTATGTGGCAAATGTTGCGCAAATGTTATTGAAATTGGGTTTTTATGTTGTTATAAACAAAACTACTAACACACATTAGTACATACTAACAGTTATTTTTATGGCTGTGTGTGTATGTATGCACGGAATGACTTCAGAGTTGATACTTGAGTAGCGGAAAAGAGTTAGGGAGCAGTTAGAGATGCTAAATTGAATTTTCCGGTGAGCTTGCTATTCTCAGGTGTCTTTTATTTGACTTGAAGACTGGATTTATTAGGAAAAGCGCCCAAAAGCGAAACCCATAAAACAGGGAATCCTAACCAAAGAATACCAGCGTCAATTGAAGATTTCAAGTGTAGCTAGGTTCTTCACCACCTGGTCTTTCCAACGGACAGAAGGTCTTCCTCTTCCTTTGCTGCCACCGGTGGATACTGCATCGAACACTTCTAATCGTCGGGTATGCTTTCGTCCGACCATATTCTACAAAGAAGCAGATCTCTTTATCAGTTCTTCGCTATCTATCGCGGTATTTATCCCATCCCGCATCACAACATTATCGATCTGATTGGTGGCTTTTCGATCCGGAGTCAGCCAGTTAGTTTGATGAATTTTTCTATGCTGGAATCTAGTACTACAGATAACTATGTTTATTTCGGGGCAGGCAGAAGTCGATCAGCCTCAACCCATTTGGCGATTTTTAATCATGGATGCTGAATTTACCGACCGTTGTGTCAAAAATACCTTTTTTACCCACCCAGGCGTTAAAGTCGCCAAGCACGATTTTGACATCATAGAAGACATAGTCATTCTTTTCCGTCAGTGCGTGTGTGCAAATCAACGATATGTTGAAGAACTTCGCTTTGATGCGCATTGTGGCTAGACGTTTATCCATTGGGGTGAATGACAGGACTCGACGACGGAGTCTCTCTCCCACCACGAACCCCACACTGAATTTGCGCTTCTTTATATGGCCACTGTAGTAAATGCCACAAGGACCTACATGTCTCAGTTTTTGTTCAACCCATCCCAGTTCTTGGACGGAGGTGGTGTTAGCCTTTACTTTTACGCAGACGTCAACCAGCTGGGCAGCGGCAACTTAAGGGAAAAGGGGGATAAGGGGGGTCTCTCGTCCGAGGCTAATGTTTTTTACGTGGAGGGTTCCAAACCCTATCTATTAATTATTTCGATCATTATAGCCCACTGATTTTACGATGGACACACTGATAATTCATGATTGGCTTTCTTACGAAGACCTTTGTCGTTAGTTTTGCTATATTTTCAACAAAACAGGGATGTGTCAGTAAAGAAGAAAAAGTGGGATGTCACTTCGAAAATCTGTAGTATTTTGAGATATTTGAGATCAAACTAAGATTTTACACATTTCAGTGACTTCGCCGAGAAGAAATCTTAAATTGCAACAAATAATGTATTCCTCTGACAACCCTTCGACTCCTGAAATCATCTTTCGCTGGTATAAAAGATAAGAGCAAACACCTGACAGCCACCAAACTTTCCATTTCGAGTCTACGTAACCGATTATATTTTTGAATTCTAAAAATAGTTTTCTGCGGTTACAAAAAGAAAAACTAGATACTTGGAGATCGTTTAGATCAGAGGAAAGGAGGATGGGGAACTTGTCAAGACAGATTTCATAGTAGTATTAAGGTTATTTCTATTACTGAGGTTCTTTTGAATTCTTTCTACCACGTGTCTTCTTAACACTGTTCATATTGTGGGAACTTCTGTAGCTATGTCAATTCTCCGGTTTTGGTTCGCAGATATTACTTTGGGATGGTTCTCATTTTTCTGATTTTTGTCGAGCCTGAGGATTGATATGAAACACGTTTATAATCCAAAATTGAAATGTACAATATTTTTAGCTACCTAGAAGCTGATGAAGATAGCAGGTGCTCTCCGATATATGGCAGATACTCTCTAAGCTATAATCAGTTTATACGAGTATACAATACAGCTTCTCTGGTATGTATATCAATGGCATCTTTGGCACCAACTACAATTTGCACAGCTTTCACCATTTTCCCCACCATGCGCTTCTTTTCTAATCCACCAACCATTCCTTTAACTTAATATGCCAGCCATCACCCTCAATTTTAACTCGAAATCTCCGAAACAAATGGAAAATATTAACACGTAGCCACTGCCAGACCTTGAGAGCCATAACAATCGATTAAATGTGAAGCAATTTGTGCAACATCAATTACCCATAATAATAATTGTGTCCATTAACAGCACATTCACACCAGCAACACCACCCAAAGCACCAGCACTTTTACGCCAATCACTCAGCACTGTACTGTTGGACCGTCGCCGCTAGTTATGGCTAGAGAGTGGCGATAATATTCTCACAATTATCCATAAAGAGTTCTGTGGAAAAAATGCAACGAAATTGCACAGAAGTCACTTAGCGGGCCAACACTGGGTCGAGCAGGCGCAGAGTTGCTCTGTCTGAGCTGGTGGGGGAGGAGCTGCTGATCGAAGGTGGGTTGAAGGAATGATAATTACATAGAACAGTAGTGTCTATGAGTGGGAAATATGGGCGTAAAGAGAGGTTGCTGGTGGAGCGGCAGCGCAGCAATAAAAGCGGGGCTTCAGTGGCTACTGCTCGTGGAGCTCTGCGATCAAGGTTACCATGGAGCTGTGGAGTGGTAATTTGTGGGCGATAGGGCTGCTTTAAATTAACCAATCGGCAATGCACCTACAATGGAGCCAGCCAGCAAGTTAAAGAGCAAAAACAATTGCTGTGTTGCAACATGAACAGCGCTGATTTGCACTTCGTGTCCTTTACACTCGCGTAATTTTACGAATTTCATACAAATTGTTTTGATTTTCTGTTTTAAAGCTGTTGTTTTTTGTTGTTTCCGGAATGCAGCTGCAAGGTGTGAGTTGCATCAGCAGCCATAATCAGCCGCGAGAACAATGCGCAATGCGCAATGTGCCAGGCAAGTGAATGAGTTTGGTGAGTGAGTGATTGCTGCATGCAACAGGTTAACTCCAAGCGCGCAACCTGTTGTCTAGCCAACTAACCGTTGGCTAACTAAGTAAGCGCAAATTGAGTGTAGTGTTGTTGGTGTTGGTGTATGTTGCTGTTGCCGGTCGATCGACCAACTGCCTGGGAATATAGGCGCGCAAATTGCTTCGCTGCCACCGCCGCCGCTGATTTTGATTTTGAAATTTGAACTTGAGGCTAAAGGTAAAAGTTGTTTGTCGAATAATTGCCAGCAAACGAGCTGAAATAATATGGAGTATACTGGCTTGTTACAACAGCAATAATATGTGCAAAATACGCTTGCAACTGCAAGTGTTGTATATCAAATAAAATAAGAAGGTGTTTTAAGGCATTCGCTTGTAAAGTTGCAACACGTAAGCGAGCGGAAGATTTGTGTAGTTAGCAATCTTCTATAAATTTGCAGAAGAAAAGGGTCTGTCGAAAGTATTTTAGGCAAATATTACTAAAGTTCAAGTTAAGTGAAGTTCAAGCTTTATGTCTCTAAGGGCTGCCAGACTAAGATCGGTACAGTAGGTTACACACAAAGACAGCTCAAACACCGTTAACGAAACTATCATACCATCCAGGAAGTTTTGCATGAATGTTTGTCTTTTATTGCTCTTATCGGCGATGGCTTGCTTGGAACAATCTACGGTTGATAACACCCCAATTTATGACTTTAGTCAAGCTTCACTGGGATCATCGAAAGACCAGCTGCTCCAATATGACACCAAGCGATCACATCTCAGACTTTGACTTCTCTTCTCATATGGAATACTGCTTTCATATCTTCTTTTCTTCTTCTTCTTCTTTATTGGCGTAGCCACCGCTTACGCAATCATAGCTGAGTTTACAACACTGCGACAGTCGTTTCTTCTTTTCGCAAGGTGGCACCAATTGGAGATTCCAAGCGAAGTCAGGCCCTTCTCCACCTGGTTTTTCCAACGGAGTGGAGGTCTTTCTCTTCTTCGCTTCCCCAGTGGGTACTGCGTCGAATACTTTCAGAGCTGGAGTGTTTTCATCCATTCGGACGAAAAAGCATAGCCGCTGTCCCCTAATTCGCTGAACTATGTCAATGTCGTCGTATATCTCAGACAGCTCATCGTTGCATAGAATACGGTATTCGCCATGGCCAATGCGCAAAGGACCATAAATCTTCCACAGAACCTTTCTCTCCTCAGATGTTGTCATCGTCCATGCCTCCGCTGCATACAGCAGGACGGGAATAATGAGTGACATATAGAGTTTGGCCTTTGTTCGTCGATAGAGGACTTTACTTCTCACTTGCCTACTCATTGGACTAGCATGTCAAACTCCTCTTGTTCTGTTTTTATTATAGCTCTAATTAAATTCATCGAAATCTTCTCGTTTTTAAAGCGAGCATCTCTCGGATTTTGAGTTATTCTCTTGTACCACTCCATACCTATTGAGAACACAGTTTGACCCAAAGTGAATCAGTCTTCCATGACCATTATTCTTATATTCTGGAATGGAACAAAACTGTATAATCTCTTGAGAAACTAGGTAGTACTTTTGCCATCTGTTTTGTCATAACGCTGAGGGTATCACTTTAAAGTGGTCATCAAGGAAGCCATTCTGTCAAAAAAACTCTCCAGAAAAGGTCTTGAGTTAAAATTTGGCTGTTGTCTTTAGTAAAAGTTACTTCCACATAATATCGTATTCCACTCATATCTCATCTTCACCTTGGCTGTTCTAAGTTACGTTACTCCTATTAGGAAACCCTGTATCTTAAATATACTTAGTATTTATTTGTCCGCCTGCAACAATTTTGCACTTATTTGTTGCTACTTAGTTAGTTATGTTGTATATAAATCGTTGCCAACAGTCAAATTACGGTAACAATTTGCAGCTTAACTACAATAAAAAAGCTATTGCCCTGGAACTTGTAAACGATATGGCTGCCGCGGGAAGGCTATATGTATGTAGTTGAAGCTTAAAAATAAATGAAAATTCTTAAAAGGTATTAAACTAATCAAAACAAATTTTGAAGTATTCCAAGATATATCAAGATGTAAGGTTTTGATATGAATTGTTAAAATATTTACATAATAGAGTTGCCAACGCTAAACAAATTCGGAAAGAAAATTATTTACCAGAAAAAGAGACCGAACTCGTTGGGGGACTTGATTCACGAACAATAATAATATTGAAATTGATAGTAGGTTAGGTTATGCCGATTTCATTTGGACTGCTAGTGACGCTTGTTATGTTCAGAACTCCTAAGTATGTATCAAAAAGACCGTCGCATATCTACAAAGCGTCCAGAGCCAGCCAAAAATTTATTGAGCTGGCCAATGTCCACTCCAGCCAATTCGCCGATTTCGCAGAAAGCAAGGCAACCAAGTTACTTCAACCTTAATCTGGCGAAAACTGTACTGTGAGGTAGAATGATTCTAGATGTTTTCACCTAAACTTCCTCCCTGTAACTTTGAAAAGTTGTGTTATCCAAAATCTTTAGCCTCACCGCGTCAGTGCCAAAGTGTCCAATTAGAATACCTGGTAATAGCTTGCTAAGAGCTAGAATTTCATTCAACCTTTTGCACTCACATCTGGGCCAGAAAACTTTCGCAACCGTACATGTGTTATTTGCAGACCAACGTTTACTGAGCTCGTGCGGAGCCCATAGACCAAGCGCTCGAGTGCATGAAGACAGGGAAATATCTGCTCGTTCATAGCTTAATGGGGTTTGAGTATACAAGTAGGTGCTCTTTCTTGCAATCTCATCGGCTTTAAAATTTCCGCTGATTCCACTTTGGCCGGCCACATAGTGGCCAAACTTTATATGGAAATAGCTTAAACCACAGCTTGTGAGGTCATGTACTCCCTGACTAGCTTTGAGTTCACTATCAGTGATCTCAAGTTATGTATAACAGCTCTGCTTCCTAAAGCAGCCACATCTCGTTCAAGTATATCTGCTGCTACAGCAGTCTGAAACAATAGTTGATTGAGAGCTTCCTTTAGAAGATTACTCATCCTTCCCTTTGAGCTTCATTTCATCCGTGAAAAAGCTCATTGCGTCTTTTCCCGAGAGACTTCGTTCCCTCCACGTGTCTATCGGCGGTATGCGCACAGAAAAGATTCCGCTAGGACTGGGCTCCACGGCGCAGTGCTCCAAGTTATCAAGGATGCAATGAAAGTGCGAAAGGATTTCGGAATATTCCACTCTGCGACCCTTAATATGCCCTCTTCATCCTCTTCTGAACATTTCACTTCACTTTCTCGACAGGGTGAAGCCGAGAGCCACCTAAAGGGCAGGATTTTATACCTCCTGGTAAATAAAACCAGTTCAGTTTTATTTGGATTGACAGCTAAGCCGCTTCTCGTCTTGACCCTTCGAGAAGTACCTAAACAAGTGAGTTCTCGCACGTCTTGGATATCACCGCTAGTCAGCCAGTGACTCCACGCTATTTGGCAACTCTGGTGGTCACACAAAATAACTGTTTCCATAAAGAAAATAGTGGATTCGCCCGAAAATCGTTTAACAAGCGAATATTTTTACTCACTAACTTACTAAGTTACTCGCCAATTCATGCGCATTTGCAAATCGTGCAAATACCAGCAGAGTCAGGTGCATTTCCATCAAGATAATAGGATTGCGCCGCCAACCCTCGCTGTAGTGGCGGCAATTGGCAACACTGGCCAGCGACTGGCAACCAAATCCAAAGTCAGCTCAGCTTGATGGTGATATTGGTAGTGAAGTTGCAGTTATATATGTATGAGATTGAGTGTGTGGCAAACAGTTACACATACATATACATCTATTGTTGCAACTTACTGCGCGCTGCAATCTTGCGCACTCCTATCAAGTGCATAAAATCGCGCTGAGACAAGACAATTGGCCGGAATAAGTGCGCAAATTGCTCGCGCTAACAACTGGCGGCCAACAACACACAGACCGATCCGCTGTATAGCTGTTAATGTGCATATACCATGCATATATACAAACATAGAACGCGGCGTGAACTTAGATACCCGAGATGTGCGCGTATGGGTGTATGACGCGGCGTAGTGGCAACGTCAGTCCACTTGTTGCGCGCAACTGCCAGTCGGCAAAGTCTATTTCGGACGCGCTATATTATTTGCACTTTATTATCACGTTAGTAAAATTAAGGAAACGTGCAACAATAATCAACCGACAAATGGCAAAGCCAAAGCCAAAAGCCAAAACTATTTTTACCCGTTTTTGTTGTAGCCGAAAAATAGCTGTGAATATGCTGCTTGGAATGTGAGGGAGTACTTTTTTTTGCTGCAAATAATATTTGCAATTTTATATTTTATCTAAAAGCAAAAATGAAAAAATATTCAAAGCCACTGGGCAACTCAGGCGCTATGTTGCAACATAGTGCTTCTGGCCATACACATGAAAGCATATAATGTTGTATATAGTATATTTATTTTCAAATAACATTTTAAGCACACAAATACATAGACGCTGCGAGTTACACCCAAATTATCTGTCGGACATAACTAGTTCAACCTTGATGATGGCTGCTCACTGAGACCTAGTGAGGTCCACTATGCGAGGCGGCTTGCAAGCTCATTAAGTTGGCCAAAGTACATATGTATATGCAAGTGTAGTAAACAGTTATGTATTACTAATATGACTTGCTTACTAAATAAAATTATGACACAAAATTGCGACCTTTTTGGGTGTACTTTAGCTTTGGAAAAAGTCAACTTAAGTAACTTAACTGTATAATTTTTTATAAGTAATTGTGTACCGTTACTAATTTTTAACTTGAAAATTCAAATGGTTTGATTTTTCCAGAAAATAAGAGTAACTAAACTGATGAGTTTAAAAATCGGGTCTCTTTTTCTGAATCGTATTAAGAATCTTTATGAAAGCAATTAGTAAAGATGCAAGTAAGTTCTTCATCCTGTGAGTTTAGATATCGTATACGGAAATTTTTTCGTCATCTGTGACTTCCTTGAAAACTCCTCTAGCAATTTCACTGATTCCGTACTCTCCATATGGAAATAACATTTATTTATTAGCATCTGTCATTCTCTTGGAAATGAGGAAATGAGTTTTATAGCAGCGAATCAAACAAACAACTAACATAAAATATATAGGTCGCCAACGTCAAAGGGATATAAAATAATAAGAGGCTTTATCTTTATTGAGGCCCCCGCATACTTTTTTTCATTAATAATGTTGGGTGGTTGTCTTCGAGCAAAAGCCTTGGAGAGTGGTGATTGATTCGCTGGAATGAATCAGACACTGCAAAATAATCTAAAGAAAGATAATAGCAAGCGGTTATCCACATACTAACGTTTTTTTCAATAAGAGCGATATAAAAGTTTATGACTGTACCATTTCGTGAGATAACACGTTCACCAAACTTGGTTTTCAATAAATCGTTTGTGACATTCGCTTATGGCTTGTGGAGCCGTCCTCTTGGTACTACATATTGTTCAAGTCCATATCATTAAATTCGGGCCAAAAATATTCGGTTGGTAGCGATTCCCATTCACAGTAACGTACCGGTCTTGACCAACACGAAAGAAGTACACCGCCGACTCATAAATCGCACCAAACCGAAATTTTTTTGGTATTCAATAGGGATTTATGGAGTACGTGTGGATTTCTGCTTGACCAATAATGCATATTTAGCTTATTGACGAAGCCATTCAGCCAGAAATGAGCCTCCTCCCTGAAGATGATTTTTCGATGAAAATGCGTATCATTTTCAAGTTGTTCCTCTGTCCAATTCACGAATATACGACCATTATGGTGGTCAAGCGGCTTCAGATTCTGATTTGGATCTTCCTCAATTCATGCGCTAGCGGCAGTAATATTTTAGGAACATTTTGTACGGTGCCTGTGGATTGACAGGACAATTGTGACGATCATAAATTGGACATAGCGCTTATAAAATTGAGGCCACTCGTTGTTGGTTCGTATATCTTTACATGATGAAATGGCTAACCTTACTGAAGAGAAATATCAAATAAGCGGGAAAAATATGGTGTCGTTTGCTGTCTCTATAGATCTACTTTTGTAGCGTTCCTATTGAAAACCCCGTTATCTTCTATTCTATATAATTGGATACTTTTGTTTTTGCATTCACATGTTTTTGAGAAAAGGGAGCAGAAACTGAAGCATAGCGGGAAGAGTCGTGTCGAATCAATATAATTTTCTATCAAGTCTAGTCAGGTTCTATTGTTCTCTTTATTAGCTATGCTATTCTTTCTCTGGCTCTTATGAAGTATATTTCACATTTTTGTTTTGGGGGTCTTTCATGCTTTTAACATTTTTAAGAGATTTTCACCAATCTCAGCGATAGTCTTCAGTTCTCACCGGTTCTGCATGGCACTGCATGGCAGTTCAGCTGCATCTCAGCAGCTTTTAGCTTTCCTTCTAAGTTGTACCCGTCACTAAATGGCATTCTTCTCAGGAACTTAAAGACGGGTTCTTGCCAACTTTCAGTGACTCTCAATGGCCTACAAACGTTCTCAAGGCTTTTCAGGGGTTGCACCGAAACGTCTGTAAAAATTTTTGTCAAAATATCCCTCAGTTCTTGGAAATTGATCTGGAATTTCTCATACGTCCTTTTCTACCCAAAATGTAGCGAATTTATCAGAGCCGCCAATGCCGAACTACCAGCTGATAGATATACAAGTATATGGCGACTAGCTGCCACTTAACTGATAAATGAATACGTAGCTCCTACATGAAACATTTTTCATTCGACGACATATCTTTAGGAAAATTGGCATGATTATTCAAGGCAAAGCTACGAACATGTTGTTGAGATGAGATCTCTGTAGTATGTGTATAGCTACTATCTAAACTGGCCAATCAAAACTACCAGATTCTTGTATGAAAACGAAAGTAGGATAATATAGGTTTGGTGTAACCGAAGTTAAGCTTTTTTCTTGTTTTTTATACCCTGAACAGGGTTCATTAAGTTTGCCACAAAGTTTGTAACACCCAGAAGGAAGCGTCGCAGACCCTATAAAGTATATATTTAAACGATCAGTATGTTGAGCTGAGTCGATTTAGTCATGTCCGTCTGTTTGTCTGCCTGTCTGTCCGTCTGTCTGTATATATACGAATCTGAGTGACTAGGATTTTAAGATATCGTTTTGAAATTTTACAAACGTCATTTTCTCTCCAAGAAGCTGCTCATTTGTCGGAACTGCCTATATCGGACCACTATAGTATGTAGCTGCCATACACACCGAACGATCGTAATCAAGTGCTTGTATGGAAAACTTTCGCATTTGTCGTGGTATCCTCACGAAATTTGACAAGAATTACTGCTTAAGGTAATAATATAATCTCCGAAAAAATTGTTCAGATCGGATTATCATAGCATATAGCTGCCATACAAACTGAAGCCGGTTACGTCTTTAGATTTACTTAAACATATAGTTACTAAAAGAAATGCACCTGTAAAGGGTATATTAGCTACGGTGCACCCGAAGTTAACGTTTTTTCTTGTTTTTTTCAAATTTCGATTTTTTTTCGATTTCTTCGAAAGGCAGGCAGAAGGAAATTAGTTCGTCTCGTCACCTTGTATACCCTATATCGATTAGCTGTAGGTATTACCAAAAACCATTAGGTGAATTGGTGATACCGCCAATACTGCTCCTTACTCTAACACAAGCTTATTTCATATGTCTACTTTGAGTTCTAAACATATAACGGTTCTCATTTCAGCTTTTTTCTCAGTGCCAGTGCACTCGTTCTGTGTTTCTGTGAGCATTGATGCTAGAGCCGCGATTAGCCAACAATTCTTCGAGCGTGCTCCACCTTGATTTCAGCTGAAAGCTGCTCGCTGCTTTGGTTTCTGGGATCAAATGGCAGGTAATTTTTTTAAATTTAATACGCTGCATTAATTTTGTTAAAGAAAATGTCGAAATTCAAATCATATTCATATTCATGACTTCGCTTATAGCTTTATCACATGTGAGCTCATAAAAGCTCATATGAAAGTATGTATGTATGTGTGTTTGTGTCAGCATATTTCATGCATAAATTTGCCAAATGCAATGCTGATAATTTCCATAAACACGGCACTTGAGCACTTGTGTTTTGTTGTTTATACATATATATATATATATACATATATGTGTCTTTAAATCGCTCCAAATTCGCTTTGTGCCTTAATGCGATTTGCTGGCGTCTGATTATGCGCCAGGGACAAGTTTAGCACAATGGTGCGCTTGCACACACGCACAAACTCACACATATGACTCTTTCATATGGCCAGTTGCAAGTTGCAAGTAAATGTTATGATTGTAATTGACCGATTAAACAGCCACCAAACTATTATAAATGCTTGTAAAGTATTATTGCATTGTTTTGTTGCGAGTTGTGATTGCCAGTGGTCTTTTCGAGTTTCGTTGCTTATGTTTTTCGAGTTAATTTTTCCAGCTTTTGTGGGTTAATTTGCCCGCTGCCTAATTGTGAAATTATGCGCTCGATTACATTTCGGTTTCGTTTGGGTAGCAGCAAATGTGGCAGGCAATTACTAATGTGCAACATGTTCGCCGGTGTGTGTGTGCGTGTGCGAAAACGGTTGCAAGTTGTTATTTCCTCGTTACGGTGATTGTGGGCTGTCCGGTGGGTGTACCTGTTGGCTAAATTTACAACTTGTCTTGCTCGCTGCTAAATTGTGGGTCAGTGAATGTGCCACTTTTTGTTGGTTTTCGAATTTTCGGTAATACAACACTTGAGCTTGCATTAATATTTTTAGATTTTGTAAATAGAAAAAGTATAAAAAAGGTTTAACCTTGAGGCTTAGAAAATGACAATGAGTTGTTTGAATGTACCTTAATGGTTTTGAGTGCTATCACGAAGCAGAGGAACAGGAATATAACTTCCTACTGTGACTTTTGTGACCTTTTATTAAGTTACATAACTTATACGAGATGTAGGTCAACATTCTAGCATCAGAATCAGCATATTCATTTTTTAAGACTTCGTGATTTTCAATTCACGGAATTAATCTACTTGCAAATCTATATTAGAAGACATATTCTTGAATTAGAATTAACCTGGCAGCTTATCTTACTTTCCTCTTTCTAATTTTCGTGAGTTTCTACGGGATTTCAAATAGCCAGCTTAGAAGTCTTTTTCGAAAAAATTTCCAAATATATATATTTAGTCCCACTAAAGTTTGTAAAGGAATTTTGTAATCATAATTTGTCTATTTTTGCAAATTCGCAATTTCAGGATTTTGCCTTGCAACTCTGAAACTTCATTTTTGAAATAATTTGATATCGCGGTGATTATTATCGTTGGGCAATGTTTTTTTAAGTACAGAAGTACTAATTCCGAAATTCTAATAATTTTCAAAGAACTTGAAAATTCCGATTGAAAACTGTCACAATTTTTACATATGGAACTCTGTTTTTTGACTACCAAGTTTTTACTAAGAATCGGTTGCCTAAAAACAATCAGTACGTCTATGTTTTAGAAATTTCAAACTTTTGTCGAAGTTTCCTTGATTTGTGCTACGCTTCCTTGAAAAATGTTAACTAAAAGAGCAGTTCAGGGTTTGCTGGCCTCAGAACACAAATTCTTTTTAACGATCTGATGTTAAAGTGAAGCTCTTTTCTAGTATTCGCTAACCTGTTCTTGCACGCCATCTCTCCTTGCCGACGACATTTGTCAAGTGCCCAATTCCACTTTTTCAATCGAACACATTCTTTCTACTTAGCTATTAAGAGAGCTGTTCCACCACTTTACTTGCTCGTTAACTCGTGAGGTTTACGTATAACAGTAAATATATTCGATTAGTTGTTGGAAACACAAAAAGAAAGATCCCGTAGCTTGCGTTAATAATCGCGGAATCAGCCTTCTTAATATCGCATATAAAGTTTTTTCGATAGCATTGTGTGAGGACTTAAGCCCATCACAAATAAGCTGACTGGATCTTATTAGTGTGGCTTTAGACCTGAAAAATCCACTATAGACCAGATTTTCACAATACGTTAAATTCTGGGGAAGACTCTTTACAAACAGATCGGCATTGATCTCCTTTCTCGATTTCAAAGCCACTTTCGACAGCACTGGTAGGAGCTGGCCATTCGAAGCCCCGTCTAAATTTGGTGTCCCTGCGAAACTTTATGGCTATGCAAACTCAAACGGCTATACACTCATGGGTGACGTGAAGCACAACCATCAGCTCCGTTAAAATCGGGAAGAACCCCTTCTAGCCGTTCGATACTAAACCAGGTTTTAGATAAGGTGATTATCGCTCGTGCGTCTTTTTTCTGTCTACTCTAAAAGTACAATGCTACTGAAGTACGCAGATAATATTGACATCGTAGGCCTTAACAATAGAGCCGTTCCCGTAGCCTTTTTAAGCTAAGAAAAAGAAGCGAAAGAAGATGTGGTGAACGAAGGCAAGATAAAGTCCTATGAAGGCCACATACAAAGATTCTGCGCATCTTGGGAACTACGTTACTGTTGACAGCTATAAATATAAAATGTACGGACTTTGTATAACTCGGAAACATCATAAGTTCGACCAATAATCTAAGCCTAGAAATCTTGCCAATAAGTATTACTTTGGGATCGGTAGGAAATTGAGCAGCAGATTCACCCCTCAAGTAACGAAAATTACATTCTACAGTCCTATTAAACGGCACATAAATATGGACGATAACGGCTCGAGATGAGAATGCGCTTGGATCTTTCGAAAGAACTGTTCTTCGCAAGATCTTTGGAGCCGTTCGCGTGAGCGATGAGTATCGAAGAAGATGGAACTACGAACTTTGGGAGCTATACGGCGACATGAATACAGTTAAACGAATAAAAATTCAACGAATGCGTTTGGTTAGGCCATGGCCGACTCACGGTTGTAGTGCTAAAGAAGAAGAAGAAGAAGTTGGAAATAATGATGGCATTTTTTGGAAGTTTTCCGCAGAGTAAGCCTTGCGCTTTCGGACAAGAATTTGTTAACTAACCGGTTAGAAATCATTCATGATACATATGTTTAACGATATGACATTTGTTGAACTGGTTCACCTTTGAACTAATTGCGAACCAGTTCACATTTAACTCTAAAAGGTTGACATAACCTGAAATTAGAAAAACATTAAAAATGTATGTATTATATATGTATGTATTATACAATACTACATACAAATATGAGTAAACTAGTTCAGACTTCCTCGCAGCTGTTGATTGACTTTCTCAAAAAATTGTCTCATATATACTAGTAATATCATTCCTGAAGAACTTAAAAAAAGGATATAGTATGTGTTTGTGTATACTTTGCCAAACGACAACGGCCATCAATCATTATATTTGTCCCTGAAATCAAAAACAAAAAGCATCCGGGCGCTTAGGCAAACAGCAAAAGTAGCAAAGTGCAAAGCCGACAATTTCATGCCGACAAAATGTGGTATTTCCGTGAAATAACTTCAAAGCAACAACAAAACCAAAAAATGAGAGCATCGAAGAAAAAGGAGTTGAACAAATGCGAGAATTCGGCCATGACATAGAAATAGCGGCGAATAAGGTCAGGGCTGAAAGAATTTTGGCAACGAGCCAAAAAATGATGCGGCGCCAAGAGAACACATAAACAACACCAAAGCGCATTTGAAAGCGATTGAAGCACCAAATACTGGTATACACACCTAATTACTAAAGGGTTAGGCAGCAAGAGTAGAGAAAACGCAGGCAAATGTAAAGTTGCTCTACACGCAATGCATACAGCGCCCGAGCAAGGAAGGAAAGCCAGTAAAATATTCTGTATACGCCACGGCGAGACGCACTGAATGTACCTATTTATACGAGTAGTATATGCCGCTTTATTAGGGATGCTTTGCCATAGAGTATATAGAGGGTTGCTGGGCGGCTGCTGGTTGCCGTGTAGAGGCATGAGGTGTGTGGTGTGGCAAGTTACTGCGCAGTAACAGCCAATTGTCAACCCCCAAAAAATAGAGATACATACTTGGATACGACTTTTGTTTGCCATTCATGCACTGCGCTCAGCTGAGCCGAATACCATATGTAGATGTAGATGTGTAGTTGTTGTAGAAAACATTCCCGAACCAGCTAAACATGTGACACGCTACCGCTGCTTCATGCAACTAAACTCCGGCTAACGCTTTGCTTTGCCTACGCGAGCGCTTGTGCGCCTGGTAGCCGAAGGCGCCAAAATTCAACATTTTAGCCTGCGTTTGGTTCACGAATGGCATTCGTGAGTGGTTGAAGGCGATGCGCGCATGAAAAGGCAATGTGAGGTAAGAGCCAGAGATAGCTAGGAAGGGTCTGTGCTGACTGTATGTTGAGAGCAAAAAACTGTTTCCCTGTAGGAAAACTTTAGCTGATATTATTGCATACCCCAGCCAAAAACTTGATTTTAACGAAAGATATTAAGTCCTTAACGGCATGAAGAAAGATTTTGAAGTTGTTGAGAACATTAAGCAGTTCTGAGTGTATCTGCAGCTCCATAAGGTATTAGAGAAAGAGGAATAAATTTTCTCGGATGGAATTACTGTATATTTCAAAAATGTGTCGGGCTTACAAATGAAAGAAAGCCGTTCACTTAAGTCATGAAAATGGTAAAATTATTTCGAAAGTTATACTTTTCAGCAAGATAAAGTCTGGAGATGAGCTGGAAGGTTCAGCTTTTAGAGGTGACATTGGCGTTCCTGTATCCCTCTATAAGTATTTTCGAACGGAGCTAAATTATAATTAAGACGTGGCTGATTGGCGAGTTGAGCACGGGATCTGAACTCAGTCCGTCCGAATTCTGTTTTATTAAATATAATCTAACCTAAAATGTTTCGTAAAAATAGTAAGCACCCGATTATTTGAATATGAGGAACATTCCGAACGAAAACCCTGTCGAAGTTGAAGTTTTGAATGCGAGAGCTGAGCTAAACTAACTCGAATGCGGCATAAAACACAGCTTAGAAGATACCTCAAAGCTCGAGTTCAAAGGGAATAGTTAGAGGAGGTCTTTAGTTTTCCTATAAGCAGGTTTTCAATATTGAATTTAATTAAAAGGTCGTACCGTACCGCAATACCAGAGGAAGAGGAACGGCCGCCGTTGAATAATGTACTTCACCAAGAAAATACAATTGGAAAGAGCCAATCATTAAGAGTAAAAACAAGGCTATGAACTTTAGGCAGCAGTACTCTCAGTATTCCTACAGGGATGCCTCGATATTTTAATATGTTTTTTTTTGTGCATTATATGGACACAGCAATAAAAAACTCATTTTTCCCGCAAAAAGTTTAATGCGCTTAAGAGTTTATTAACCCATACTATACTCAAAATATAATATAATTAAATTGTATAGTATGTGTGTATGTGCGCGTTTCCAGTTATCCTTGAAAACACTTATGCTGTATGAGTGTGTTTCCGAAGAGCTTTCGAGATAATATCAAGTTGATTTCAATATTCCACATTACTTAATCATTTGCGTGTGGCTGCAGCGGGCCTTGCCTTTGTAAGTTGCGGATTATCTCTTGTTTACACGATTTAGCTCAATTTGCGGCTTATACAGCAGCCATTTTGCCTTTGCTCCATTTTTTTCACGTCACTCAAGTGGCTCAACGTAGATTTCTCTTCTCAATTGGAGCAGGCGACCAGCATGCGGCAGCTGGTGGCGGCATAGTTGTAGGGAGAAGAGAGTAGGTCAGATGCTCGTGGAAAATCCAGTCATTGACAACGGTTTTAAAAGGCGCGAGAAAATATGTTTGTGCGCGAGAGTACCGCGTGAAAATGGTGATAAAATGCGTGACTGTGTGGGGTAGCCGGGTGGTCTTTTAGTTTGTTGTTTGTCATACATATAGTATAAATTTATAAAATATATTTAGTTTTAGTTACATACACCGATTTGTTGATTCTCATTTTCCCTATGTTTTTTACTCAGGCTCTCAGAGATAGAATGCTGGAGGATATTTTCTAGCATATATAACATGAAATTGAGAAGCCAAAAATATGATAGAACTTTGAACTTCAGTACCAATTATTTATGTATTTATTAATTAGTTAGTTGGGTCCAAAAGAACCGATACACTGATTGAGTTGTTACCGAATCGGGACACTGCTGAATACAGGGTTTGTTCGGAAAGTAATAGGACTGACTCGATTTAAAAAAGTTCATTGAACCAATCGTTACAATTCTTTAAAAACTTTCAAAATAGGCTCCTTTTGCGTCGGTGCAGTGCTGCTAGCGCGTCACGGAGGGCATTCCCAGGAATAGCCTTGAGAGCCGAGGTGCTGCTGCTTGAATCCCCTCTGTCGTCTCAAAGTACTTGCCTTTCAACGGGCTTTTCAGGCAAGGAAACAAATAAACAAATAAGACTGTGGGGCCACATCTGGGCTGTAGGGCGGCTGCGGAAGCATTGGGATGCCGGCCTTGGTTATGTAGCTGTTTACATGAAAGGCGGTGGTGCAACTTCTGCTGCGTTGTCTTATCGGTTTGTTCAGGAGGAACAAATTCATGGTGGACGATGCCTTTGATGTCAAGAAAGACAATGAGCATTGTTTTCACTTTGGATTTGCTCATTCTTCCAGTCTTCAACAGCGACGAGGTTCGGACTAAACGTATTTATATCTCCTGTAGCTTAGTCAGACTGGTTTTGGTACTTGGCCATAGCGGAATTTCAGGAAAGCTCAAGGCAGATATTTTTGTCTATCTAGCTGCATAATACAAGTAGGAACGAATAGCTTCCTGTGGTTCATTGCTAGAGATTTAGACCTCAGTTGAGCTCTAAAGCGCTGGTCAGTAAGTAGCAATTGTGCAGTCACCCGGTCTGTCTGGGTTAGGGTAAATCGTAGGTGATCTATTGAGCTCTTCGCCCTTAGCAAAGTTCACCTTTCAATAGTTGAAGAAGTTCTAACTGGATAGGGTCCAATCGGGATGAAGTTGAGAATTTACAAGATGCCAGTTGCAAAAGGTGATTGGAAGAAACTAAGATGGAATCATCTAAACACTACCATTCCGAATGTACCGCCATTGCCAAATCATGGCTGAAGTACTCCGAATATCATACTTTTAGACATACAAGTGAAATAGCGAAATAGAAATAATGCACATAAGCAGTTTTGTGTTAGGTTCAAGACGCTTTATGGAGAGTTAATATCCAACTACAAGTGTTTCCATCTGGCTGCGCCAAGGAATAAGCTTTCATAAAAAGCAAAAGCTCAAATTTCGTAAGTTTTTCATAACTTTTCTGTCACCCAAAACTAAGTAGAGTAAGCATTCGTTAAAAAAATTAAATTGCCCACTACAGTCTCTGCAATATCATGGTAGTTGCCGTGCGCTTTTGTATTTGCTGGTATCACTTGTTGCCTGCAAACACCCGCCACTTTTCCTGTTTCTCCATTATTTCGTATTGTTGTTAAATGCTTGTTGTGTGCCGCGGTTTTTTCTGTTATCAATGACCTCCGAGTTTCTGGTTTGCACTCCCTCCTCTTCGCGTTTGCGTACAACACGCTGATTTGTTGTACCGTTAGTATGCTCGGCACACACAATGACGGGTTTATCACACTGACACGCATTCATTAGGCACAGGCTAGCAAAATTGCCTGGAAGTGACGCGGTTAGAAAAAGAAAAAATGTGGCAAAGAAAAATATTCGCTGTTCCCTAGTTTTCCAGTCGCGTCACATCTCTCTGGTGTTGTGTGTATGCCATAAAAAGAAAACAACAGTAGTAATAATAATAAGTATAGTGGAGGAATGCAACTAGGACAGGGTAGCAAATAAAATAAGAGAATAAGTCAGACGTATTTATATAAAATGTTTATCCAGAACAGAACTTTAGCGCTGAAAAATAACAGTACTATTGCTATTGGTAGTCAAAAAAGTCTTTTCGTATTTCTAATCAAACTTCAACTAATTTTTTTATATTTACTTGTATTATGAACTTTAATGAACCAAATATATACCATTTTAGTCGACCATTTTTTTCCATTTTTCCGCTAGAGGCACTATTCCATCAGTGTAAAACTTTTCTGGTTTCTCGGCGAAAAACTGGGGAAGTAATTTTCGCAGGCATCTCTTGAAGGCAATTTTACTCCATTCTGGGAGTTCTTCATTGACCGTAACAAATGGTAGTCCGATGGTGCAAGGTCAGGACTATATGATGAATGTATCAAAATTTCTCATCCAAGCTCTTCCAGTTTTTGCCGAGTCATAAAAGATGTTAGTTTTGCGGTTAGCTATGTGTGTGGTCTAACGTTGTCCTGATGGAACCTTTCCGTTTATCAGTTCTGGCCATTTTTTTTTTTTGATTGCTTGCTTAAATCTCATCAGTTGTTGACAGTAAAATGTAGAATCAATCGTTTGACCAGGCTGTAGCAGGTCATAGTGAATGATTCCTTTCCAATCCCACTAAACACTCAGCATAACCTTTCGAGGCGTCAATCCTGGCTTTGCGACCATTTGTTGAGCTTCACCACGCTTGGACCATGATCTTTTTGGCATATTATTGTTGCATTTGGTTCACTTTTCGTCTCCTGTTACCATTCGCTTTAGAACCCCTCCGATTTAATTTCCTTTCAGCAAAGAATCGCAGATGTTAATTCGGCCCTTTAAATTTTTCACAGACAATTCATGTGATACCCAAATATCGAGCTTCTTTTTGTAGCCAGCCTTTTTTAAATGGTTCAAAACTGTTTGATGATGAATGTTAAGTTCCCTACCGATGTCATGGCCGCTTATGTGACGGTCCTGGTCAATCTTTTCCATAATTTCAAGGATAAGTCGACCAGAGCGAGGAGCATGTTTCATATCGAAACTTCCTGAACGTGGGCATAAAATCTTCTTCACCATTTTTGTAGAATTGTTGTAAGTTTATCTACATTAGACAATTGATATATTTTTATCAAGCTTCTTGTGGATGTTGATTTTAGTGATTTCATCATCAAACTAGCAATATTGCAATAGTGTTCGATATCGGTCGGAAGACTTTTGTATTTGATAAGATATCTTCACGAAATTCAGCATGCTTTGTGCAAGGTAATGGAATCTACAATGAAATTGTTCTGATCGGACGACTATAGCATATACATATGTGTCAGGCAAACTAAATGATCGGAGTCAAGTACTTGTGTGAAAAGCTTTTTTGACGAGATATCTTCAAGAAATTTGGCATGGATTATTGCTTAAGCAACATTTTCATCTTCAAAGGCATTGTTCAGATCGGTTCACTATATCATATAGCCGTACAAACTAACCGATCAAAATCAAGTTTCTCTAAGGAATATTTTGTATTTGTTAACGTTTTTTTTTTGTTGTTTTTAAGACATTTTGGCATCCGTTGACGCGTTTTTTTTTTTTACTACACTAGAACATTTCCGATTTTTCGTTGTTTCTCTGCTTTATTAGTATTTTTCTTTTTCAGTTTTTCAGTTTTTCACTTTCTCCGTGTTCTTATTTACACATTTTTGTATTGACTTTTGCGTCACCTTATCACATGCAATTTATATGCAGAGCCGTGCCCTTGCGTATCATGCCCGTGGCGACTATAACGCCACACTAGTCAGCAGGACCCGTACAACATTGAAATGCTCGCATGAAAAATGATAAGAATGCTGAACGTTTCAGGCTGGCATGATTTCAGAGAAGCTGTGTGTTTTTCATGTCCCAGTGCTGGAATGCCCGAGAGATTACACAAATATACTATATACACATGTAGTATATGGGCATCCATATATGTACATATATAAGATGGTATGTATGTGTGTAGAAAACAGACCTATTAACACAGAAATAAACAAGTAGTCGGCAAGTTATGCTTTCTTTTCGTTGCGTCGCCTTATGGAGAAAATCAATAAAAAATTCTTTACCCAAAAAATGATAAGAAAAGCCAACTGTTTATGTGCATGTTGCTTAGGTTATACATAGCAGTATATACAGATGGTTTAGAAGTTGTGATAGAGTCAGTTTTCAGATATACTCAGCGTGAATAGTGTGCAGGAAAAAACTTATACACATGCATATATTATGTACATATGTATGCGTGTAGGTACATATGTATGTATTTTTTATTCCCTGTAAAAGTATTAAAATATATTGATTAGCTAAATATGTATGTATATTCGAAAGTCATATTTGTCATGGTTTACTTGCTATTGCTGGGAATACGCTCATTTTTTCTTCCTCTTTAAAGAAACCCTAAAATTGATAACAACTGTTGTGATAGCCACAGCCATGGGAATAGGGAAACAAGGAACAGAAGAAGATACTCTCTTTTCAAAAATTTCGAAACGGTGAACTGGCACGCAAGTGGATGTACCGCTTATGATAGACGTGGAATTATAAAAAGAATAATCTTACTTAGAACTAAAAGAGTTGTTACTTTTAATCTAGAGTAAAACGAGCGCTTTGTCATTTGAGTTGTCATTTATATTCAGTATACTTTGGTAGGCAACGCTTACGCAGTTATAGCCGAGTCTTTTCGCTATTTGGGGGCAATCCGAGATACCAAGTGCAGCCAGGTCCTTCTCCACATAATCTTTCCAATGGAGTTGAGGTCTTCCTTTGTTTCCACCGGCGGGTACTGAATCGAAAACTTTCAAAGCTAGAGTATTTTCGTCCATTCGGACGACAAGATATAACCAGCGAAGCAGTTGTCTCTTAATTCGCTGAACTATGTCAATGTCCATATATCTCGTACAGCTCATAGCTCCACCGAACGCGGTATTCTCTGCTACCAATGCGAAGAGAACCATAAATCTTCCGCAAAGCCTTTCTCTCGAACACTCTTAAGGCCGACTCATCAGATGATGCCATTGTCCATGCCTCCGACCCATATAGCAGGGCGGGAATAATGAAAGACTTGTAGAGTTTGATCTTTGTTCGTCGAGAGAGGACTTTACATCTCAATTGCCTACTCAGTCCGAGGTAGCACCTGTTGGCAAGGGTTAATCTGTGTTGGATTTCGAGGCTGACGTTATTGTTGGTGTTAATACTGGTTCCAAGATAGACGAAATTATCTACGACTTCAAAGTTATGACTGTCAACAGTAACGTCGGAGCCAAGTCGCGAGTGCGGCGACTGTTTGTTCGATGACAGGAGATATTTCGACTTTCCCTCGTTCACTACCAGACCCATTTACTTCGCTTCTTTATCCAGTCTGGAGAAAGCAGAACCAACGGCAAGGTTGTTGCGGCCAATGATATAAATATAAACGGCGTAGTCGTCCTCCAGCAACTGTACACTTTTATAGAAGATTGTGCCTTCTCTACTTAGCCCTCCAGCTCGTATTATTTTCTCCAGCTAAAGATAAGAAGGTATCAAACTACTCGGAGAGGTCCTTTCGTGTGGGTCGATCTTCCTTTTACGAGTATTTTCCAAGATTTGTCGCATAGTGAAAATCTGATCCAATCAGTTTGTTGATAGTGGGCTTCATTACTTCACACGTAGTGTGTTTATAAGATTTTATATGCGTTATTAAGGAGGCTTATCCCACGGTAATTGGCACAGTTTGTGGGCGCTTTTTGTGGATTGGTTAGAGCACACTTAGGTTCCAATCGGGTATGATTTTATCCGACCATATCTTGCAAAGAAGCTGAAGCATGCACCTTGTCAGTTCCTCGCTACCTCAATTGAATAGCTCGGCCAGTAATCGATCGACACCTGCCATTTTGTTGTTCCTCAGGCTCATTATAAACGGAAAAGAGAAACATCTATTAATAAGTGTGAGAAAATATCCATCATATGAGAATAATAACTGTATAAGTATAAGAATACTCCACTCGAAGACCATTGCTGACAACCGCACCAAGTCACAACTTACAAAAGATACTCCAACTTCGCTGTGCAACCTCACAGAGTTCCATAGTGGTTTTAGCGCTCTATCACTACCACCCGCACGTACAAACTCATATCCGATTCGGTGCAATGCCCTTAAAAATATAAATACCTGCGCTTGTATAAATACATATGTATGTACAAACGAAATTTAATGCAAATGCTGATAGTTTGGTACTTGCAACAGGCAACTCAAGCAAAAGCCAGTCACTTGAGCCTTTGCCGGTCGCCAACATGCTTTGCTTCCTCTCCATTGTTGTTGCTCTTGGGGAATATTGCCGCCGCCGCAGCTCATAAGCTTGCTGCTCTTGTAACTACACCTCGGAGTCGTGACAACCCATCAAGAGTTTGTCATTAAAAATTTCGACAATAAACTGTGCATTTGTTGTTATTATTATTGTTATTTTGCTGATATTGTTCGTTAATATTAATATGGTTAATGTTATGCTCATTGTTATTTGGTTGTTATTGTTGTATTTTTAACTGTAACCGGAGACTCCCTTGTAGTAGCAACTTGCTACAATGAGCAGTCATGTTCTTTCTTTTTTTTTGTTTGGAAATATAAAAAATGCAAACAAAAAATTATATCATATTAAATACTGTAATTTTTGGCTTTGAGGATATCCGCGGACAGAAAAGAGATTTACACTGAAAGAAAAGTTTTAGCTGTTGGTTTAGTAGATGATATGTTTTATAATGAGTTGTTGTGTTGGTGTTGTCATCGAGATTTTCTCAATTTAATAATAGTTGTTTATTTTTTCGATTCTGCCTTTGAAATCAATAATAATATCTACTTTAATTATTTACTCGAGTTTCTTTAGAACTTTCATATCAAAGAGACTAAATCTCTAGAAAAAATATCAACACGAGTATCAAGTGTCGCATATTCTTTATACTAAAAAAAATCAGAGTCGCCATTGTTTTGAGTTAAAAATCAAATTAATTACTTGCGGTCTCTGTTAGACTTGTACCTCACTTTTGCCTGCTCAGGAGAGCGAAGAAGTTCTTCTTCCTTTTCTGCGTTAATGCAGCGCTTGGTCCGAGTCTTCATGGACTTAGGCACTCGTGCGCTTTTAAGCTGGTTTGGGAGTAGCATTGCAACTACCGTAACCAGCTCCCGTTGCAATATATGTGTGGCTCCTGGTGATACAGCTCATAAGATCGCTTTGACCGCCGCTGGTAGCAGCCTCATCTCCCACCGACGTTTGGACTGATATCCCAGTCCGCTTCGTTCCTTTGTTGGCCACCATGCAGAGTTAATGATTCAGGGGTCTCTACCCCTAGCGTTTTATACCTACTTCTGAGGATGTATAGAAAGTAGTTCCTCACAAGGAGAAGATTGCTAGGAGCCCATTGCCCAGTCGCCAACTGTGATGCCGCTAAGAGAATTTTTTGCCGACCCAGCAGTATGCCATACCGTCTGCCGCCTTTCAGCCACGCTCATAAAATGTTTGATTCTTGTAGGCAACAAACTGGTCCAAGTGGATTTTGACGTCCTGATTTGTGGTCAAAGTTTCCCCATTCAAAATTTTTTGCAGAGACCGGATGGTTCGAAGGTGCCACGCTGCAAAAGCTTTTGGCAAGTCATCAAACTTGTATGAGATCTCGTATTATCCTGGTGGATCCCTACAATTTTACTCTTGATAAACTGTGGTCTCTTCTGTTTGAGTGCATCACTCAGTTTGTCCTGCTGATAACAATACACTTGAATTATGGTATTGTCGAGCAAAAGCTCAAAATAAACGATTCCTTTGAAATCCCAGACAACATAACCTCTTTTTGGTGACTTTCGGCCTTCAATGTGGTTTGAGCGTGTACATTTTTGTTAGACCATGATCTGTTCCGCTTTGCATTCTTGTCAACAACCCAATATCGCCAGTAACGACGGGCTTCAAAAAAGATCACTTCTTTGACTTGGGATAAGCAAATCACAGTTGTTAATGCGACAAAGCAAATTTCATTCTGTAAGAACATGAAGAACCATTATCTCATGCTTCGACATTAATCCTTGAAGTTTCATGTGCTTGTGAGCGGTCTTCTTAGACAAATTTAATCTGTCAAAAATCGACCGATCGGTCGATTTGCATCGACCAACCACTTTATTTTCTCCATATCAGCTTCCAGAACGTGCAATCAAAGATTCTAAGAAAGGCTCCCGACTATCACTGCTCCGGTCCCACAGATGAACTATAAAGTTCCAATACGTATATTTGTGGTTTGTTGAACAATGCATCCTCAAAATCGAAATTGACGGAACGAAATTTTGCAAACCAATTTGAAATTGAAGTTAGGTTAACGCATCTTCTTCGTACACATCACCTAAATTTCGCCTTGATTGAACTGCACTTTAATTCTTTTAATAATCCAACAATAAAATATGCCGAAAATGCTGTTCTCGATCTTCCAGAAACCAAACAGAAATTATTCCAAAAAACTTAAAATTTTTTTACAAAAAATCCTTACTAAAAGTACATATGTATATCAGCTAAGTTGGTTAAACGTCATGCTGGCTGCAAAAAAAATCAATGAGATCAGCTGTTGTCATCAAACGAAATAACTTGTGAACGATGTTGTATGTACACCCTAGCATTGAAAAATATTAATTTCAGTTATAAATTCTCATGTACATGTACGTACTCACTACCGTTAATTACGCCAAACATAAACTGAGCTTTGCAAAAACAACACAACTTGCGAATGCGTGGAAAAGCAACACCTGTTTCATGTGCGTCGCCTCAGTTGTCGGCTTTCCATCGGTTGTATTGCATCGACTCGTCCGTGTTTGCTCATATTGTTTGTGAAGTGTAAGTGAATATTTAAAAGAAAAAGAAATTAAAATATGTAAATAGTGCGTGAGTTGTGTTGTTGTTGTAAGCAGTGTGTGTTGTGCAATGAAAATATATTATAAAGTGCATTAAGTGTGTGAATAAAAGGTGTTTAAAATATCTCAAAGTGAAATGAAGCTAAAATGTAATAAGTGCTCATAATAAAAGTGTCGCTGTCGGTTCGGTTCAATGCGGTTCGTGTTTCAATGCTCGCTTTCATTCATATGCTAGTAACTGTTTGTGATAAATACTCGCATTAGGGAGGTGTGTTTATTGAAATTAATTGTATGTTACGCAGTATGCAAAATGTGAATATTGGTAAGTCTTTTCGGTTATTATAAAATATAACTTATATTGATGCACTCTTACACTACATATATTGGGGATCAGAGAAAATTTACTACTTTTATTTTAATACCCTAGAAATAACCAAAAAAAAAAAAATACAAAAACTTCTTATCACTGCACAAAAATCAGATGCTGATCTTCTACAGCGTGGCTACTAACCCTGACCCGCTTACGATACGGCAGTGACGTCGGCTCATCAGTCAGCCGTTTAGTTTGAGTTCAATCTAGCGGCAGTCAGTTAAAAGTCAAGCAAAGTAAATAAAAAATATTCCCGCCACAATTGTTCGGTTAGCTTCAACATCAAACGTTGTGGCACAAATCTATAGGAAAAGTACAAAAATAATACAAAATTAAACGCCAGTATTTAGGTATGAGAAACGGTTAGCAAAATGCGGGCCACTAAGCCGAACACCCACCGTTGCAACCGTCGAGGATGCAATCTATCCAACTAAGCCATCAGCTAAGTTGCCAAGCCATCAGCTAAGTTGCCAAGCCATCACAGCCCTCTGAGACAGCGGCGCAATCGCTTTCAGTAAGCATCAAAGCTTTGCCACTTGGCCGCCTTATCAGCAACCATCATCGGTGGCCATCAGACGCTGGCAACAATAATACACGTATTTGAACAATTGACTTTGTTGCAGCGAGGAAGCTGTCGAAATGAGGCAAATATTATTGCCGCCGGTGTTTTTGGTGGCGCAGGCAGCTGTTGCTCGTTGCAGCAACTGTTGCTACAAAATGGCTTTGGTTGTGCGGCATTTTGCGTCTCTATTAGCCTGACAGTGAGTAATTTGCAATTTGGCCCGATTTCGCTGCGATTGACGATTGGCGTCTGACAATTGCATGACTCAGGCAATCACATTGATGATTATGATTTGTGGAGGGAAAATTTGTAAAAATCGTTTTAAGAGACTTTTTAGTGCATTTTAGTAGATTTTTGAATATTTTTCCGCGTTGGTCTCATAAGCAAGTTTTATTAGACAGAAAGTGATGTATTGGAATCTTATATACATATGTATATTTTCCAATGATATATTTCTTCTAGTATTTGTTTCTTCTCGGCGTATGCCGACGATATTGATATCATCGGCCTCAACACCCGCGCCGTTAGTTCTGCTTTCTCTAGGCTGGACAAGGAAGCACAGAAAATGGGTCTGGTAGTGAACGAGGGCAAAACGAAATATCTCCTGTCATCAAACAAACAGTCGTCGCACTCGCGACTTGGCTCTCACGTCACTGTTGACAGTCATAACTTTGAAGTTGTAGATAATTTCGTCTATTTAGGAACCAGCATTAACACCACTAATAATGTCAGCCTGGAAATCCAACGCAGGATTGCTCTTGCCAACAGGTGCTACTTCGGACAGAGTAGGCAATTGAAAAGTAAAGTCCTCTCTCGACGAACAAAAGCTAAACTCTATAAGTCGCTCATAATTCCCGTCCTGCTATATGGTGCAGAGGCTTGGGCGATGACAGCAACCGATGAGTCGACGTTACGAGTTTTCGAGAGAAAAATTCTGCGAAAGATTTATGGTCCTTTGCGCATTGGCCACGGCGAATATCGCATCCGATGGAACGATGAGCTGTACGAGATATACGACGACATTGACATAGTTCAGCGAATTAAAAGACAGCGGCTACGCTGGCTAGGTCATGTTGTCCGGATGGATGAAAACACTCCAGCTCAGAAAGTATTCGACGCAGTACCCGCCGGGGAAGCAGAGGAAGAGGAAGACCTCCACTCCGTTGGAAGCGACCAAGTGGAGAAGGACCTGGCTTCGCTTGGAATATCCAATTGGCGCCACGTAGCGAAAAGAAGAAACGACTGGCGCGCTGTTGTTAACTCGGCTATAATCGCGTAAGCGGTGTCTACGCCAATTAAGAAGAAGAAGACTTGTTTTAACCGATTTCAAAATGAAGCAATAGATGGCTTTTAAGAAGCGCCTTAAATCTCCATTGAGAATTGTCTTTTTGTTTTGGCACTGGATGCCCGAACTATATCCAATTACTGTTTGTTATCCTTTGGTCATATCCATGGTATGAGGATGGAATTTTATTGTACAAGGTTTGTCCAGAAAGTAACAGGATTGAGTCCATTTAAAAAAAATTACTGAAGCAATCGTTAGAATTCCTTAAAAACTTTCAAAATAAGCTCCTTCTGCGTTGATGCAGTCACGGCATTCTCCTGAATAGCCTTGATAGCCGAAGTGCATGCTGCTTGAATCCCCTCTGTCGTCTCAAAATGCTTGCCTTTCATCGGCCTTTTCAGGCAAGGAAACAAAAAAGTGCGGGGAAGGGCCACATCTGGGCTGTAGGGTGGCTGCGGAACCGTTGGGATGCCGGCCTTGGTTAGGTAGCTGTTCACAAGAAAGGCGGTGTCTGCCGGGACGTTTTCCAACTGTCGTTACATCTACTGTCTTCCTGCTTTTAAGGGCATTCTTTGACGTTATGTGATGTGAGATTATTGCCGTCTGGCTATTAATTTTCTTTATGTTGTTTCCTGTGTTGTTAATTATCTTCTCTGCTTACAGGCAGTACTTAGCAAAGTTCCATACCTAATATTCTGCATTACCATTGTTTGTATATTTTTTTCAACTATATTTGATTAGCCTGTTACTATTTTATTTTCTCTCATCATTTTATAAAGTAGGGACATTTTTTCAGCATAAATAAATAACTAAAAGGTCAGTGAAGACAAATATGCAACAGGCGTTGTCTACATTCAGGCGTGGTTTAGCGAAGTAGCAAACCCATTATTGTAAACTTATTGTTAGAGACTTCATTTTAATTATATTTCTATAAAAATTTGAAAACATTGAAGGAAAATGAATGATTGAAATAAAAAAATCCTGGCTCAAGGTAATTTAATGCCTCAACATGTAAATAAACCACTAAGTCTAAAGCGATTTCTTCACAACACTAAACTAAGTACTGAAGGAAAAACAAAACAAATTATTTGTATTAATCCCAAGCAAAGTACACATTGACTTACAAATCCGCCTTTCAGTCGAGAAAGGCTCAAAGCCAAGACGAAAAAGGCTCGTGCTGGATTTTAAACTAGAGTTAGCTCTAAAATACACTTACTTATACTTGGAGTACACTCCAGTCAAGAAACTAACTGTTTACGTTCTCACAGCTTCACGCACATGATAAATAAATATTTCCACAGTCAGTACCAACAAACAACAATAACAATCACCCAGGGATTTTCATTGCTTGAGGGCTGGTCAGCATTAATGCAATTTAGTCAGCGAAAACAAACAACAAACACAGTAAAACAAACTATGAAATGCATACCCACATATGTGTGCGTTAGTTGTTGTTGTTCATTGTTGTTACAACATTCTGGCTACAAAATATACATGCGATTTTGACATTTGGTCAAATGGAAAAATCCTGCTTAGCGCCATGTGTTCGTGATATGACGTGGTCTTCGTGTTAGCAAGCCGATAATGTTATCAGCATTCGGTGCCATATGTAGCTGTTGTTGTTGTTGACTATTTGGAGAAATGCTATTTGCATGTTGAAGGCGCACTGTGGGAAAATTCATTAAGTCTAAGGCGCGTTGGCTATAAAGTACTTGCCACATATGAAGTAAGTTACATGGAGTGCCTTGTTGAACTCATCCACATGCATGAAATCTATTGAATGTGCCTCAATGTCCTTATATCGCATACATATGTACATATGTATATGTGAGCGGTTACGCATGTGCGCATGTGTTTTTGGCAATCTTTTGGACACGTGCTTAAGAATGTGCCACCGCTAAGTGGGAAATATTGACACGTTCGTCAAAGTTGGTAGAGTGTGCTAAGCAGAAGGTGCGAAAAGCGGCAAAATACCAAGGGAATCGGTATGAAATACTCAGCTGCAGTTGGTGCGAAATAATGTTGAGAACTTTAAAAAACCGGATCTAAGTGGCGGTTCCGTTATTTTGATATTGATAGAGTAATAAAGCCCCAGCTTATAATCTGAGATATTGTAATTTTTTTAGGACCTCGTTTCCTTAAAAGTATAATACCTTTATGGGGATCGCAAATGATCTTTTTATTCGCTGAGGATTAGACTTGTAAAAAGAAATTAGATATGTTGGAGGTTTTTTATTGACTAATTTAAATTACATTCAAAGTAATTCCTTAAAATTCAGGTAACAAATGTTGTTTCTTCGAATTACTTCTTAAGTCTTATTCGATTTACTATCCCAAGATTCTTAACAATTGTGTTTAGATTCGAAAGTTTCATCAAATTTCATATTTCGGAAGGTAGAATAATACAAATACAGGTTTGTACGGATAGTCATGGGACTGATTTTCTTCCGCCGCAACTGTACTTCGGAGAATGGAGTTCGTAGCTAACGAACGAGCGGCTGGTCAGTTGTCTCCGAGCAACTGGAGAGTCAGAACAAACATTTTCACAGGAAGAGGTTGCTGATAAATGAGCAAATCCAAAGTGAAAACAATGCTCATTGTCTTTTTTGACATCAAAGGCATCATCCACCGTGAATTTGTTCTTCCTGGACAAACCGTCAACGCCAAGTTTTATGTAGAAGTCCTCAAGAGATCCAAACGCAGGGTCAATCGAGACCGACTAAGCATCGCAGCCGATACAAGAACGTCGCGGCTCACACCGCCTTTCATGTGAACATCTACCTAACCAAGGCCGACATCCCAACGCTTTCGCTGCCGCCCTACAGCCCAGATGTGACCCCCCCGGGACTTTTGTTTCCTTGCCTGACGTACTGATGCAGAAAGAGCCTATTTTGAAAGTTTTTACAGAATGATAACAATTCCGGATAAACCTTTAAATTATTTAGTCGACAGGAAATTTCAAATATTCCTATCAATCCTGACTATGAGAACCGAGTTCTCACCTCTCCGGAACACATGTAACCTTAAGCGAATTGTATCCACTTTTGAGGAATTTCTGCTTACCACTTAGAGAGAGAATAAGTTCTGAATTACCGTAGCTCAGACACATAAGAACTGCTCAGGCTTAAAATTTACATTGTGGCTCTTATTAAAGAGATTATTTTGACCTAAGCACTTTAAACATTGATTTGTTGTTGCCTCCCAGAAGCAGCGGTTGCAGACTGATACACTGTTCAGCGATTTAATCTCATAGTCATAGATAGATTTATTGCAATTTTGAGAGTGTTAGGTCTGGTTGTGTTTTATAAGATTTCGGTCAGAGATTGCTTTCGTTAATTGTTCAAATATTCTTCTTCTTCATAGACACCGCGTACGCGATTATAGCTGAGTTATCCTTTTCATTTGGGGCGTTTTTCACGGGACGGGTCCCAAACCCCGAGCACAACCCTGGGGAGATATGATTCACTTTCTCACTTTAGCTCGCCTTCATATGGACGTTTTCTTGACTACCCAGAGGATACTTGGTCTCAGACCGGAAGTCGTCAGCTGCTTGAGCCATATGTAAAAGAATCGTTTCTGGTCACTCCCAAGTGAATGGCGATCAGAGAATAAATATTGACTCTTAATTCAAAAAGCTCTAGTAACGTTTACTAAGAAGGGTTGTAATGGAGTTCATAATTTATCGATATAATGAGTTTGAAGGAATTTTTTTCATTTCCATTCCAGTTTTCATACTGATCTTCTTCCTTCCATGATATGCTCTAGTATTGAATTGAACCGATCCCACCTCAATTTGGGACCACAATTTTTTTTCGCAAGGAGTGTGAACATTTTTTGGAGGATATTTTCTCCCGCTAAAATAAGCCATTTTTTATGAAAATTTTCATTTGAGATTATGTTTCACCTCTCCAATCTTTTCATGCAGTTCTGGTTGCCTTCTCAGCTTCAAAATGCAAATATGGTTATATATTTTTTACAACGAACACAATCACCTGACTAGCCACAATATGCATTTCTGGAAGCAGAAAATGAAAAAAAAAAAATACATTTCTTCAGAGAAACCAAACAAACTCATACAATTTTCAAAACTTTGGAATATTTTACAATTTCCAATCACATGAACTCGCTTTGGTGCATAATGCATAGTGATGAAAATGCGCCAGCAAATAGACGCCACAAAAGCGCAAGTGTCAATGTCAAGCGTTGAACCCACAACACGTGCCTTGAGAACAAGCCGGCTTCATACATATATTTGGGAGTTTCGCCTGCACAGTGGCACCTCCCACCGCCGTCATTTGCCTGTAGACGAGGAGACAAGCACTTATGGGCGCTTATCTTCTAATGAAATTCAAATGCTGCATGTGTTCATGTGTGTGTGCGTGTTGATATGCATTTATTTATTTCAACTCCGGTCATTTGCAAATATTTGCGAGAATTTGGCTCCAAAATATTTTTTTCGCCAACACGCTGGCGTCGAATTGCAAACATACCCACGTACCCGCTGGGCATGCGCATCATCTGAACATTATTGCAACTTTGTTTCTGTCTTACTATGCAGAATAAAATAAGCGCGGATTCTTTCCAACAACTTATTCATGCACCAAATACTACTTATACATACATATGTATGTATAAATACATATTTGCATTTGAATAAATTCTCATTGTGCATGGCAGAGATCAATCACATTGCATTCATTAGAATCTGCTAAATTCATAGAATATTTTGCTTATGTCTTATTTACCCGCTCGTCTACTCACTCCTTAGATTTTTTTGTTTTCGAATATTTGCATCTACATATGCATGTTTGTATGTATGCATGAGAGTATACTGCGTCTCGGTGCGCCAGCTTTTAAATTTCTAATCATTTTGTTCTACCCGCAAATTAATACTTTTTCACATAGGTTCAAGGTTATATAATGGTAGTGCTCCTACGATGTCTTGTTGTTTGGAAATTATGCTAAATTCAAATACAGAGTGTGTTTTGGAAACCTCTTCAAAATAGTAAAAAGGTGTACATAATTTTTCCAAGTTTTATAGTTTCCCTACGATAAAGGCTCCAACATAAACTCAGTCGGCTGAAAATGCGAATATTATTTAAGATCCTAATACTGTATCAATGTATGTAGCCAATCATGCAATATTTTGATTTCGGCGATTTCGTTCCGATAAATTTGATATCGATAAAATATGGGAAATTGTCGAGTCCGGCAGTCAAAAGCACTTCAGGTGGCCCAAGAACCAAACATTGCACAACAACCCATTTAATAGTGGATATAAAAAGAAGCTTGATGTATTGGTGCCACTCGAGTTAACGTAGGCATCATAGGTTGAGTTTTCGAGTCGAGTGAAGTTAAATCGCAACAAAATCTATCCATTATTGAAGCGGAAAAAATTGGTTTCTTTACGGCAACTTCAACTGCGAGGAGCTGGGAAAAACCTTCACCAATCCAGGATTGACGGAAGGGAATGATTTGCTGGGTCTTTGGTGGAGTTGTCAGCGAATCGTCTACATTCTCAGGACAACGACGGGCCACACATAACGATTGTAACATGGCAGCAGCTCCTTGAGTTCGATTGGGAAGGTCTCAAGCCTTCACCTCATAATGTTGTTAAGGCTTGTTAAAATCGATTGACCCAGTTTATTGTACTGATAGGGAAGAGTTTTTATGTAGGAAAGCATTATGAAAATACCCTCCAAATGGCAACAAGTTTGCGAATAAAACGGTGCATATTTACGTGAAACTTGCTAATTTTAACTATGCTAAATTAAATCTTTATTAACCAAAAAATAACACATTTCTTTATAATAGTCCTTATGTGAAGGATGGGTATATTAGTTATACCGAGCTGACCCTATTATAATAAAAAAATTTGTCTCAGCCAAGACTCAAACCCATTTTGCTTTACTTTCTTGAGTCATTTGACCTTTGGCGTCTTTATAATTTTTCCCAAAGTTCTTAGCATATTCCACTATAACAATGTTTTTGTTTATCGACTTAGCGATAAAGTACTTCAGCCTTAGAGGTTTTCCTTTACTTATATTAATGAACGAGTAAAGCATACTGAAACCAACTGGGTGAGAGTTTAGAATGGTTTTGCTGAACGCTGTTTCTTGCACGTGTACTACGCGAAGCTAAGATCTCATACAACAGTTTCTTTCTGCATCAGCAAGCGGAGAATCCTCAAATCGTTCGATCTATTTTCCTTAAACTTTGGTTAAAATGCGCATTCCATTTGGGTTCTGAACTTGCTAGGTATTCAACTGCTTTGACAAACAACCTCCCCAAGTCAGCCAAAACTGATTATATTAATTATGTATGATATGTATTTTTGCGAAATAACTTGATTTGATGAAGTTCTTTAGTTCTGAAAAATATCGCGTGTGATGTTTTAGCGTAGTCTGTGTAGCGAACAGAGCCTCGTCTATCTCAGCGAATTATGACCTAATAACATCTTGTAGTGTCTGAATAGTCGTGTATGCAGTCGTGCGTACAATTGGAAAGACATTCATTGGACCACTTGTCAACTTTGGAAGTTTGTAATTATCCCTAAAGTCTCTAAAGTTAGGGAACGCACCTACTGGTATACTTTGAAGATGAAGTTTATAAGAGAAAACAATGATCGCTACATAATTAAGATCAATCCAAGAAGATAAAAAATTAATTTGGAACTTATTGCTACTGAAATCCATTCGACACCCTTTAATATTGAAATAATTATGCAGTTACATACTGTCGTAGCACTAGACTTGTGGAATGTTGAAGGAATGCTCTATAATTTCAACTTCGTGACATT
This sequence comes from Bactrocera tryoni, assembly GCF_016617805.1. Classification (NCBI taxonomy): domain Eukaryota; kingdom Metazoa; phylum Arthropoda; class Insecta; order Diptera; family Tephritidae; genus Bactrocera; species Bactrocera tryoni. The sequence goes on from NC_052500.1 coordinate 4,690,869, forward strand.
GCGCCTTAGCGTGTGCTACAATTCTTGAAAAGCTTTAGAATTTAATATTGATTCAGTATTTACTATACAAGTATATATCCGTAGGTAGAACATAAGCGTTTCCAAAGAACTTTTTTTTATAACCTCAAAAGGCTAATTGTTCTCAACAATAGCCGTGAATTTCATCAGGAAATTATTTTGAATATTTGCAATGTGTCTCCCTGTTTTAAGTTTTCTGGAATGACCGTGAAATAACTATATGGTCATTGCACCGAAGACTCAACTGTCGCATGGAATAGTAGAAAATATCACAACAATAATAAAAACTATTTCTAACTGCGTTCGATTAGCATTAATTGTACGCTTCTTTGCAATTTACGTTCCATCAGATTTGCATTTCGCATAGTAAAGATGCATGACGCAATGACTTGGTTGTTGTTTTAGCAAAATATTCACATATGTATGAAAATAATGTAAATATGTAGTCAGATATAAACACATTTTAACAAGAGTTATCTGCTTATTGGCATTTTTTTTAATTTCTTCAAAGAAAATATATCGTAATAAACTCAACAATGCCTTTTTCGTATGTCTGAGCTCCTCTTTTGCTAAAAAACATTAATTCGTTACTAGAAAGTATGCAGTTACTTCAGTTACTTCCTAAGGTGCTGTGCAGTTTTACCAATTATTTTCCCTATTCTGTCCTGCAGCTTGTATTATTTTCTCCAGCAAAAGATTGAAGAAGTCACACTATAAGGAGTCGCCTTGTCTGAAACCATTTGGTATCGAACGGCTCGGAGAGGTCTTTCCCCGGCTTGAAACCTTCTGTTAGTTGCCGCATCATTTTGTAGTATTTTCGGGCCATAATCCTGTCGGTTAGGTTGTCAAGCTCTTCATACTCATGCATTTCGGCCTCCACTCTTTGTTTAGTCAACAAATGCGTCTCGCTTCCCTCTTCAACTCTCGGTATCTATCTTATCCACTAAGTGTTGTGGTTGATTGTAACGTTGCGTGGTCCGTTTTCTCTCTGCTGCGACACGGCCCTCAGAGAGCAGGAGTGCGAGTCGAGTAGAAAATCGTTCGGCTGTCTGTTGTGATTCGATTGTGATTGTTCGATTGTCGTCAAGCCTTCCTTATGTTTGTTGACGTGTGGTTTTAGCGGCACAGAGGCGGGAGTGTGTCTTGGCTGCAATAAGATAGTGGTTCGAGTCGATTTTAGGATCTCGGAGACTACGCACGTCTAAAACACTGGAGACAAGCCTTCCTCCTATCGCAATATGATCGATCTGGTTGGTGACTTTTCGATCTGGAGACAGCCATGTACCTTGATGTATTTTCCAATGCTGCAATCTGGTATGGAATATCATTCCTTTTATATATTAATAGCCAGCAAGAACGGCCCATATTCCACTCATGCCACGTTAGCAAGCCAGCGATTGGCTCCATTGAGACTTAGCTAAATTTATAACATACTTGTTAATTAGGTGTCTGATAATAGCCGGAAGCATAAAAATTACCTTTTTTCCGGATTCTATTATAATTGAGGATTAATCGTGGAGTAAGACTTTAGATCTACTAAAAGATGAGGGAAATTCGGTAATCACCTGAAATAACTTTTATATAATGATGTGTTTCAGAAATACTATAACTGCAATCAACTTTTTAGGTATAAGTGGAGATGAAATAATAAACCTCCTAATAATTTAAACGCACACTTCGAAATGAAGTTCCGTATCTCCTAATTTGTCTATTTGACAGACCTTAGAAACCTCTATTCGTAGTAGATTATGACCGAATGCTGAAATCTGAACCCAACTTTAGTGCTAAGCTGCTTAGTCAAAAAGATCGACACTCATATCGTCGCCTTCTAACTCCGACTCCTCGTTTTTGGCTTCTGCTTTATTCTCAGAACCCTAGCTCTTGGAAATCACCCGAATCATCTTGCTGTTTGCGGCTTAATATTCGAATGTGGGAAGTGTTAAGTTTGTTTAAATTTTAGACGAGTCTCAAACCCTATCCTGGTATTTACTGTTGACATTTCACAATTCTCTTTCATACCAAAATGTGTCTTGCGTTTAGCAGCTGGTGACTGAGATTTAAAATGTTTAAATGTTGACAAAATATTTGAGTTTGCTTGCTCGATTGCCTAAAATCTGAAAGCTATTCTGGCGTTGCATTTATTTCGTAAATCAAACTTTACGAATTTTTCTCGAATTTCACTTTCAACACGATTTCATTAAATACTGACCTGCTTTCAGCGTGGAATATATAAAGACTTGCCTGGATTTAAATTTTACATATATTCTTTTTATTATTGTTGTGGCAAGTCATCTCCATAGGCTTCATTGGCATCGGCAGATGGGCTGTGACGTCGCTTACTTTGCATTTGTGTTTTGTGAGCGTGTATGTGTGTAGTGTTGTAAACTAACATTTACATACGACGAGAATATGTATGTATGTAAGTGGCTGCTCGAGTTTCGAAAATCAATCGAAACTTACAAAAACTGGGCCACAACTTCCCATTGGTCTACACAGACACACATACAAATGTGTGCAACACAACGACATATATATATGCACATTAAATTTAGCATATACTATATATATTTAGTATATATATATACATTCACTGATTTGGTATGCAATTTGCTTGTGAATAAAAAGCTTTGCAACTTTAAGTGTGGCTGAAGATGCGGCTGCTGTGTAGTTATTTATGAGCATCATCGATTGCACACCTTCATTCCTACATCTGCATATCCCCCTGACACTAAATAGCTTACCTCCAACAGGGTTGAATAACCTCAGATCCCTCTAGGTCATTCGATTTTACGTTAGGGTCTTAGAAGCACTTGCATGTTTGAAGCCCTACCGCGTCATATACATATTGATATATGCAGATACCGTTATGTGAATTCATTTCATGCTTGCTTTATTAACAAAGTTGACTTCTGTTTCATTTACATTTGATCATTAACGATCGTTGAACTGCATCTTCATTAAACATAAATATTTTCGACAATACGTGCATACAGATATATTTGATTGCGATGATAGAAGCTCATTTCTCACTTCTCCAGTTGGGTGTAGTTTGAAATTGTGTAGATGTATGTGTATGTTATAAGCAGAGTTGAGTGTTTCAAAAATTATTAGGTCGGTCAATAGCAAAGAAACTAGGTTAATTTTCGTTTAGGACAGAAACTACATGCTGGGTTGGAACTATAATTGAAGCTCGAATCATATAGAAGGTCTACCAGAAAGGAAGCCAAATATATTTGTATTAAATTGAAGTTTAAGTTCAGAATAGATCAGAATGATCCAATTTAGTTTGGAGATTCCAAGCGAAGCCAGAACCTTCTCCGTCTGGTATTTCGAACGGAGTAGAGGTCTTCCTCTTCATCTGCTCCCCCGGCAGGTTTGATGACAGAAGATATTTCGTTCACTACCAGACCCATTGGAGAAAGCAGAAATAACAGCGCGCTTGTTGGGGCCAATGACATCTATATCGTCGGCGTATGCCAGCAGCTGTACACTTTTATAGAAGATGGTACCTTCTCTGTTTAGTTCTGCAACTCGAATTATTTTCTCCAGAAGGTGGCGAGTTTTCGAGAGAAAGGTTCTGCGAAAGATTTATGAACCTTTGCGCGAACGGCCACGGCTAATATCGCATTCGAAGAAACGATGAGCTGTACGAGATATACGACGACATTAACATAGTTCAGCGAATTAAAAGACAAGGGCTACGCTGGCTAGGTCATGTTGTCCGGATGGACGAAACCACTGCAGCTCTGAAAGTATTTGACGCAGTACCCGCCAGAGGAAGCAGAGGAAGAGGAAAACCCCCCTCCGTTGGAAGGACTAAGTGGAGAAGGACCTGGCTTCGCTTGGAATATCCAATTGGCGCCACGTAGCGAAAAGAAGAAACGACTGGCGCGCTGTTGTTAACTCGGCTATAATCGGCTAAGCGGTGTCTACGCCAATTAAGAAGAAGAAAGCCACACTGATAAGGTCCAATTAGTTTGTTGACATACAATATGCTCGATAGAACCTTATATGCGATATTGAGGAGGTTTATCCCACGGTAGTTGGAGCAGATTGTCGGGTCTACCTTTTTGTGGATTGGAAAGAGCACACTTAAATTCAAACCGTCAGGCATGCTTTCGTCTGATCATATTCTACAAAGAAGTAGATGCATGCGCCTTATCAGTTCTTCGCCGCCGTATTTGAATAGCTCGGCCGGAAATTCATCAGCCTCCGCTGCTTTGTTGTTCTTTAAACGGATAATTGCTAACAGAGAACACTTCATAGTAGAAGATTATCTGACAGTTCCAGGAAAAACATAGTGAAATCTCCTTCACCGTAAAACTTAGCTTGGTGACTATTTGCGCTCACCGCGATTCATCACATCTGCTTCGGAAATGGATCGATTTTGCAGCGTTACAACAGGGCTTCGCAAATTCATTCCATGAGGTTTTCTTACGTTAACTGTTGTAATAACTATTCATCGATCTTCCTTTGTATGATTCGAAACAGTTTGTTATAGAATGTTTAGCTTGCCATTGGCTTCCGGGTCGTAGTCCAGCTTTTAAATCAAAACTACCGGAACGGATGTTACGGTATTATTTTCATACAAGAATGTATCAATCAATCACAAAACCACGCTGATGGGCTGGAGTCTGCTTCGTACCTCCGTTTTCGACTCCAATAATTTGGTTCGCTGATCTTTCGCAAGAGATTTTAGAGGTTAGAAAAAGTTGAGAAGATTTTTTCGACCCGTATCGGGGGTACACTGGTCGGTTAAAAATCGAAAAAAAATGTTCCAACTTTTTCTATCCTCTAAAGTCCTAAGCTCCTATAAGTGCTAAGTAAAACTCTAAAATATTATACAAAGAACACTGGCGATGATAGAGAAGATAATCGCTTGACTAAAGCTTCATATTAAATATTATGTTGTCGTACAGGTAGTGCCGTGAGCTTGTATTTGGTAAGAAGTATCCGTATAGCCTTCGTTTTTTGGAAGTTCGCCTTTTGCTGGAAAGAAGAAGAGGCCAGCTTTCTGAAACTAAGTTAACAAAGGGATTTTAACAATATTATTTACTCCACTCCGAGACCCAACCCACTCAGTTCCACTACTACAGATGAACGCTTTAGCTGTCAATAGTGACGTTACAGTCTCGTGACGTTGAGATCTGTTGTATCATCCAGTTTTTCCACTCTTCGAAGCAAGAAGTGGCACTTTGTTTCAAACTTCGTCTACGATCTAAAGGGACAACTACGTTATATCGAGCTCTGAAGGAACCAGGGGGCTACTTTTATAGTGGAGATGCCAAATTGAGGGATAGATCTTGAAATATTTTGTTTTTTTGGGCTACAAAGGTGCGGTTTGAATACATATATACATACATATATTGTTATTTGTATACTTATGCATAAAATGCTTGATCAAAGTCATGCAAAAGGGTTTATTTGCAAAAAACTCTATTTTCCTAAGAATCACACGTATGAACTTGATTTCCAGCCTGTGTGTACACATATGTACATTATATATTATTTACTTATATGGAAGTGTGTGAGATTTCTCGCTGCTGCACACATTTTATACAGATGACGTGGCCTAATGGAAATTTCGAGTAGTGCCGTGCCATACGTGCAACAGCAACTGCACTCCCGTATCGCTGTTTATCCGTATGTCTGTGAGTACTTGCCGCGAGAAATTTTCGCTCACCTTCATTCAGTGTGAAGTGTACTTTAGAAAATTGCGGGAAGCAAAAAACATAACAAATAAATAGATGAAATGAGATTTTCACACACGTGTTATAGGCGTACGTGCTACAATCAACGGTGAGGTCCGTTAGTCGAAGGTAGTGTGATACAACACGTGTGTGCCAATTGAGGGCTGACTCCATGTACATATGTACATACATTCATCTACATATGGGTCCACACGTGCTGGCATATATTTATAAATGCATATGAGTATATAAATATGTACGTTTGCATGTATGTATGTGTGTGTGTCTAACTTTCACATATGCATTCTACATATGTAGGCATTTTTCGGTGCATTAATATGCCACATGCTAATTGTAATGCATTTGTTGCACCTCAAAGCATCACATGGATACACACACACACATATAAAAGTCGGTATACATATATGCACACTAACATAGCTCAGCAACAGGCGTGCTAAAGGCGTCTGGTAGGCGCTGTTGTGTGTGCGGAAAAAACGACGTTTCCCGTCGAAAGCATGAATGGTCGGCTGATTTGTACATATGTATGCCCGATTGCGGAAAGTGAGCAGCGCTGATTTTTGGCCATTTTCTCACACAGTCATTTAGCTGAATAAACAACAAATAACAATAGCAATAACAAATAAGCAATTGGCAAGCAGTGGCATGCTGTGCTTTTGGCGCGTTCTACTTCTCACAGTGATACATACATACTTACAGTTGTCCACGGCAACACAACGAATCTTTCGAATTTCAGTAATACTATTGATGATTTTTTCTAATATTTTTCAGAGTTCATATATTTAGAGTCCTTGCTTTTAAAGTTCCTTACCCGTTTAATCACCACTACTGTCCATAAAAGCGGAGATAGCACTCAACCTTGGGCAGTAATTCTGCAGACTTGATTGGTAATCTTAGCGTCTTTACATTCTGATTTTATCCATCTAGAGGTGAAAAGGCTTCTGATCCAGCGTTGTATAGCGAGATCAACACCTATTGACTGGATACTACTCAGACGTTAGAGACGTTGTTGAACGCTCCAGAAATGTCCAGGAATGCTCCAAGAGCGTAATACTTATATCCAAGAGCCCTTTCGATAATAAATACCAGTGTATGGTTTGCAGTCTCTACTGCTCTGCCATTCGTATATGGGTGCTGCGCCTTGGGAAAGCATTTAGGAGGCGCTGCGGCCCTAATGTGCGCATCAAAGATCTTCTCTAGCGTTTTCAGCAGGAAGGAAGTTAAGCTTATAGGTCATTTGAGTAGGCTGGGTTGTTTCTACCTGCCCTCGGTATGAAAACTGCTAAAGCTTCTCTCCATGAGTGTTTAAAAGCTTTTAGCCATGGCACTGGTAGGCAGACCGCATTCTGTAGCATTGCTGGAATGATTTCGTCCGCCCCGGAGATTTCTATGGGTCGAATGAGCTGATTGCGCATTCTATTTTATTCGCTGTAAAGATGTGTTCGAGAACGTCTAACGCACTACCCTCTTTGTAGCTAGAACTTGTCGCATTTTTACAGCCCGGAAAGTGCACACTGACTAGGTCTTCTAATGAGTTCTGGCAGTTGTCCGTCCACACTCCGTTACTTTTGCGTATTAAACCAAGCGAGATGGGATAATAGTTCCCTAAGTCTTGCCACCTCGTTGGTCTTTTCAAATTCACTACAAAAGTTTTTCCAGGATTCTCGTTTAGTCCTGCGCACCGACTTCTTGCAGTTTCTTAAAAGATCTCTACATTCGTTCCACAAGTCCGCGCTTTCTGCTAGCTAGGCCCAGTTGTAGCAATTCCGTACTTTGCGTCTGCATGACCCAAGCTCCTAGTTTCAACAAGGAGGCTTCGTTTCGAGCTTGAGTCGCAGCGAAGGGCATGCGTAGTAAAGCCCTTTTCAAGCTCTTCATCATAATATCTGCGTGTAGAGATCCCAGTTTGTATTCCTGGGATTTCTCCTAACCTCTTTTCTGATCTTTGCTTCCGATCTAATGGAAAAGAAGATGTAGTCAGCTGTTTAAGTTTTATTCCTCTAATTTAAAGCGTTTGCTACCATTTGAGCTGAAAATTTTTCGATTTTTTGGATCTGCTTATGCGTTTCTCCTAGTACTCTTATTTTCCCGGAACCTTGTTTGTAATACCTAGAAGGAAAGATACATCTAAATGATCTAAGTGACGAGTAGTTTTGACCTTGCATGTCCGTCCTTCTGTCTGTCTGTATACTATATATGCAAATTATTCAGTTTTTGAGATATCGATCAGAAACATTTTCTCCAAAAAGCCGCTCACTTCTCCGAACCGCCGATATCGGTCTATTTGTGAAGGTTATTACAGCTTCGGTACAACAGAAGTTAACAGTTTTTCTCGTTTTTTAATATAATCTATCGCCTTACCTCTGTAGAATGCTTTTACTATACGCACTGAAGATAAATCTAATGACTAAAGTAAGAAAAACTTATTCAAGTTGCTGCTGGATTATGGAATCCTATTTGCTTTTCTAACTTTGTGAATAGTTTTTAGATTAGATATTATTTTAGAAAAAAAAATTGAAAATTGTAGGTATTTGCAAATATATTGTATACTTACATATTTACTGACGTCCTTACATACATATATGTATATCAAATATTTACAACAGTAGTGTATGTATATGTGAACATCTTTAATGACTTTTCGCTGCGACGCGTTTTGCTCCTTGAACGGGCTTGCGTTTCATCATCTTCGCTCCTCGAGTGCTATCTCAGGCACTCATGTGCAATGAGCCATGTCAAATGCACCTTAGGCGCCTGCGCCCCTGGCAGCCTCATATACTTAGTTACATGTGTGAAGTCCTTGCGCCGCTGCTGCTGATGAAGAATTTTCAGCATACCGTTGGCGTCATGCTGTCTGACCGCTGACTGCGTTGCAACGCTACGTGTGAATCAGCCACAACCACACATACGTCGGAATCCCGAATTTTGTTTCCCAATTTTTGAATGAAATTTTGAAATTTTCCAAAGTGCATATTTTTAAAATGCAGTCACTGGCGGCCAAATGTGATGCACACGTGAGGTGATCGAACATGTTTGCTCATATAAATTTATGCATTTTTGGAAGTAAAGATTTCTCTGCATGCTTATGCATACACGACGCGAATTAGCGCGTCAATTCACAATTTTCGGCATTCTAGGCCCTCGCGCATACATATGCACCTAGACCTTATCACACTTTCAAATCTGCTTTAATCGTTCTCATGACTTTCTCGTTATGTTTTCATTGCATGTTGGCTTCATTGATCTTTACATCAATCGCCTTAGTTGGAGGCCTGAAGGTATTTACTGCTTTCGACTTTTCGCGGCTCAGCGCTCAATCATTTTCCAATTCACTTAGTCAGCAATCCTGCTGTGTTAGTCTCTGCAGCTACTAATTGCTCAAATTGTGAGAAGAAAGCGCAAATATTAATAAATAGCGATACTCGAAGGTATTGTATTACTTGAGAAAATCCAATCATTTGAAAGATATCGCTTTACAATCAGAATTGTTTTTGGTGGAAAATTCCTTGAAAGAAACATATTATAGAACACAAGTAAAATTCTGAAAAGTTGTAACTTAAGCAGTTAATTTTACTTTTTTTAGTGAAAATTGTTTTTGAATTAAATTTAATACATTTCTTCTTAATCTAAAATATTATCGTCTTCCAATTCATAAAAAATTATAATATTCGAATTGCTATATGCTACCTTTCGTGACTACAAGTTGTTCAAATATAATATTTAATAGGTTTATCCACAACCCGAGCTAGACCAGAATATAACATCATATATATATATAAGTTTAATGGATCTATTTCAAGGTCTCCTACATTTTTTTTAAAGAAAAAACACAAATAAATTCAAATTTAGTGGGCCTTTCGAAAAAACATTCTCTGCAATTTATTTTTTGAAGATTATCGCTTTCAAATGTTAGTCACGTCTACAACTCAGATGGTCCTTCCATTGAGTCCTATTTTCTATGATTGGTTCGAGTATTTCGACTGGTAGCTGGCGTGATGTTTTATCCAAAGCCTGAATCGAAGCAGGATTGTCCACATAGACTTAAGACTTTACATATCCCCACAGGAAAAAAATATAACGTTGCGATATCACGCGATCTTGGTAGCCAACCGACCTCCCTAAAACGTGAAATTATCTATTGACCGAAGTGTTATCTCGAAAAATCCATTGCTTGATGGGATGTGTGGGAAGTGGCGCCAACTTGTTGAAACCAAATTTTGCCGAGATATTATTGAGCTTCAATTTCAGGCATCAACTAGTCGCTTATCATAACAGACGTTTGCGTTCTCATCGGCATCATTTTTGAAGAAATATTAAGCGATGATTATACCAGCCCACAAACTACACTAAACTGTTGTTTTTTCTGGATGAAGTGGCAGTTCTTGAATCCCTTCAGGTTGCTATTTGCCCCAAATACCTTAAATTTGCTTGTTTACAAACCTATTGAGCTAGAAATGGGCTTCATAGATGAACAAAATTTGGAAAACGTTGGATCTTCTTGGAACTTTTCAAGAGAACATAGAGCGAAGTTATGTCACTTGAGAAAGTCGAGTCAATTTAAGATCTCAACGTAAATTGCGCCAAGTCGTTCCATACAACAGTCCTTGTTGCTGCGAACGGCGCCGAATCGACTCTCCGTAGTCTTCGTTTACATTCTCAGCTACGGCTGCCATATTTTCTACACTGCGTGCTGAACGTTGTCTATAGGGTGGGTGGTGGTCCATAATGAATGCTGGGTCTCAAAATGTGTGTTGGTGTTGCAAAAAGTACGCTCCGTAGACCGATTATGTTGGCCAAAAGTTGAGTGAAACGCGCGAAATATATTCTTTATAGAAAGTGAATTTTGATAAGAAAGTCACACGCGGTGTGAGCCGGGGCGTTGTCGTTTTGCAACTTCCAATCGGCTGCAATGCCTTGTCAGACCCGATTGACCTTTGGTTTGAGTCTCTTGAGGACTTCCATGTAAAACTGTGTGAACGATGTCTTTGATTTCAAAAAAGACAATAATCATCTTGCACCACTCACAAAAACAATTCGTGCGAAAATGTTTGTCCTGACTCGCCAGGTGCTCGGAGATAACTGACCAGTCACTCATTCATTAGCTAGGAACGCACTCTACCGAATCCAGTCGGTGCGCGCACGCTCCAAAGTGCAGTCATGGCGGAAGAAAATCAGTCCTATTACTCTCCGGACAAACACGAAATTACGTCATATGATGTTTCGAAAACTTGTGGTAAACTCGGCTAAACTTAATTAGAAGATTAAGGGTAAAAGAAGCATTTTTTGTTCTGTTCGCTTCAAATAAGAAAAAAATGTTGCAAGATAAGGTTGTCTTAATTTTATGAGTAATGTAAGGTCTGGTAAAACGACCGATTTCGCATTTTCAAGTCGCTGCTGTATCGCAATAAAAACAAACCGTTTTTAAAGCGGATAGTTACTGGTTATGAAACGTGGTCGAATCGCGGTGAGTCGGCGCAAACGGTGACCAAGCCATAATTTATGGTTATGAAGGTTACTCTAAGCTCTTGGTGGGATCGGAAGCGAATCAACTACTAAGAGCTGCTTTTCTATGACAAAAACTGTGTATTCGGGCTGCTACTGCCAACAGTTGGAAGGAAGCAATCGCTTAGAAGAAGCCGGTAGGAGATAAATCCTGTGTCCTTAGCAAAACGCCAGGCTACATACATACATAGTGAAACACCAGACGCTATAGAACCTTAGTTAGGATTCTTATACTATATATTCACCTTATAGTCCAAGCTTTGCACCAAGTGAGTGCAAACTGTTCCGGCCTATGGCGCGTGATTTTGCTGGCGAAAAATTCGCCTTAAGGGAAGCTTGTAGAAAATGACTGTTTGGTTATTTCTAGAAGCTGAAATCAATAAAATATACAAGCACACTAACGACTGTCATCGCACGCGATATTAATACAACAAATTTTAGTAAATAATGCATTTTACACTTTGTAATTGCCAATAATTATCAACAATTACCGACAATTACCATACAAATTAGCAAGAACTCGCAAAACAGCCACTTGATAAATACACACACCCAACCTAATTACACATGCTCGTACTACGTCACAGTTGGGCGATTCACAAGACAAGCAAGCGATCTCACATGCCCAGTGGAGATTTGCGCAGGCGCGCAGACTGCTGAGTCAAATAATAACAGGTAGCAGCGCACAACAAGTGCCCGAGTTGGTGGAGTGCAAAAGCAACGACTACAATGGCCGAACACAAGTGTTAAAACAAAACGGCGAACACTTGACACGCGCAACGACACTAACAGAGACATCACGCACCGTCCGACAAGCCGAGGCTGAAGCAGCACTGGCCGCTGCCGCCTAAGTGGCAGTTAGAATTGGCAAATATTTACCTGTCAACATGCCATAATGACGCGGTGTGTATGTGTGCACAACACCAACAGCAACAACAAAAGCAAATATGAGTAGAGCTACGCATGCGCAGAAGAGATTCAGCATATTGACTTGGTCACATCACGAGCGAGCGCTCAGGTTGTTGTTATGCAGACAACAATGGTGTTGACGCTGCCGGCTACTTGCCGCTGATGGGCACAAATTGTGGCAGGTAGCTTGGGTAGCCGAGTAGTGGCAGTCACTTGACTTTAGGCTGCTTGTTAGCCACTAAGTAGGCGTTAAAAGCCGACTAAACGTCCGCTTCTCAAGTACCTGTTTCACATCAAATTACCACAATTCCCAAACAAATTTCCTCGTCTTAAGGGACATTAGTGCCGGTGTTTAGCTAATGCGAGTTTTGCGTTGTTGTTTTTGTTGTGCTTGTATGCGAGAAATGTGCATGGCGGACATTAGAACTGTGAACTGTTGTTAGAGATTTGAATAGACGCAAGTGGTCTTGCGGTTTGGTCGAACGGTGGCTGGCCGTAGATTGCGGCTACAGTCACGTGTTGTCATGTAGCGCGGCTCAAGTGCGTTTTGCGTGCTTCCCGTCGCTTGCAGCGTTCGGCTGCTTGCGAATATTATTGAGTTGTGGTTTGTGAGTGTGCGCAGGCGCAGGCGCGTTGGCGGGTGGTAGCTAGAGCTATTGCTTGAAATTTAATTGGTTTTGGTGGGAAAATTCTGGGCCTGCAAAATATTTAATATTTTCTGGTTCGTTATGCAAACTCAAGTGCCGCAACAAATACAGTCTTGCTGAGTTGACAACATAATTGCGGTTTTGAGTGCTCCGAAATAATATAAGTACTTACATACTGTAACAATTCTGAGTTGAGAATAATATAGTTATTATAAGCGACTCCCGCAGTTTGGAAGTGGGTTGAGCGGATGGTGCCACTTGGTCGAGTGCGGACTAGAAATTTAGATAGATAGAAATTTGATGTAGAATATATCGAGAATTTTGCAAAATAGAAAGCACAGCGTGTAGAGGTGAACATATTTTAAATAGATTCTCATGAAGATTAGTCGGAAAGGAACATCTGAACCGCCATTTGCCGTATAAATTCGACAGAAAACGATAAGTTCCACGTATATCTGCACGTATATTATTTGTTCCATAACACTCGCTATCGAAGCCAAGCCTCCTAACTTGAAGCTATTCGAGTAACTAAGAGGAAATTTCGAATTAAAAACTAAGGCTTTTGCTTATCAAACTTAATTGAGTTTTGTAGTGTATTTGGGTCGTTAGTAAGACGGATGTGCCTTCTTATACTACAGTAATAACATGTTTCAATATTAAATGGCTTGACAGGTTTCTCTTTTTCGCTATTTGTCTTCTTCTTTACCTGATCTCTCCAACGGAGTGGAGGTCTTACACTTCCTCTGCTTTCACCGGCGGATACTGAATAGAAAACCTGGATCTGGAGTGTTCTCCTCCATCCGGACAATGCGGCCGTTGTCTGCCGAACACCTCGTAAAGGACCATCAATCTTCCGCAAAACTTTTCTCTCGACTACTCCTAAGACCGACTCATCAGATGATGTCATTGTTCATGACTCCGCACCATGTAACAGGACGGAAATGATGAGGGACTGGTTGAGTTTGATCTGTGTTCGTCGGAAGAGGACTTTACTTTTCAATTGCCTACTTAGTCCAAAGTAGGACCTGTTGGCAAAAGTGATTCTGCGTCGGATTTCAATGCTGACATTCTCGTTGGTGTTGAAGCTGGTTCCAAAATAGACGAAATTATATACGACTTCAAAGCTATGACTATCAACAGTGACGTGTAGTTTAGAGAAAGCTGAACTACCGGCCCGGTTGTTGAGACCATTGATATTAATATCACACTCTTATAGTTAGAAGTTTGTACCTTCTTTATTTAGCTCTGCAGCTCGTATTATTTTCTCCAGCAATAGGTTGAAGAAGTAACACGATAGTTGTGATGGTCTCTTTGTATCCGGATCTTGTCGGAGCTTTTGGTGTTGCTCAACATTAGCTTACACATTCTTATCACATTAGCTTTGCGGGAATTCCAAGTTCAGACATAGCGGCACAGAGGCAGTTCCTTTTCGTGGTGTCGAAGATGGCTTAAAAAGAGGTGGTGTGGTCGATCTTCCGTTCACGCGTCATTTCCAATATTTGTCTCATAGTGAAAATCTGGTCGATAGTAGACTTTCCAGGTCTAAAGCCATGCTGATAAGGTCCAATCAGTTTGTTTACGGTGAGCTTCAGTCTTTCACACACTGCGGTCGACAAGACAAGGTAAAATGTATAGACCCGGATTTCTATGTGTGGGTATAATACATAAATATAACATGCCTGAACAACTTACCCTAGTTAGTATCAGTAGTACTGTCAGACTTTGCCCATTGTATTATGTAGCCCTCTAACTATTTTTATGATTTCCAGTGTATTGCCGTTTTTGATTATCTCTGCATCACCTCATTTTGTGACAGAATATTTTTACCGATACATAGTTTTCTTAAAGAAAATGTATTCTCCAAGTTATGTATGTAAATATTTCCACTGAATGCATGTCATTTGAATATTTCTCACAAACTCATACGAAATACTCTGAGAAATCGAAGAATTAGATGCAGTCATTAATTACAAATAATTTACATATAAATTGTTTAAATTTTCCAAGAGAGGCGTGTGGTCCACAGCATTTCGTCAAAAAGGATAATCCGCGCGTAAACATTTGTTCTGTCGATTTTGACAAATTTACAGGCAATCAATGAGTAATGAATTGTCACAACAAAAAACAAAAAATGACAACAATAACAACAGTCGAATATGTAATTGTGGTGGACCAAACAGCTTGTGTGGGAACGGCGAATTAATGTACGCACATTAACAACTAATTTTAACGCCCGTGTGAACGGCGCTTCACGCTCCCGAATCGCATTTGTAGATGCTCCCATTTTCACTTTCAAGATAGAAAAGTTTTCTGAGAAAATGAAGATTTCAAGCGAAATCATTAACCCACAATGAAAGGGTATTGTTTGGAAAGGAAAACATTTTCCTGTGAATTAAAGCGAAAACAATTACAAACAATTACAAAATCTGTATTGAGTAATTTGTAAATGAAACAATCAAAATAACAAATTGATATTCACCAGTCAGAAGCAAATTTCTGTGAGTCCAAGCGCCATGAAAAATGACCAACATCAAAGAGTGGCCACGAGCTGTTGTGCCCTGTAGGGTAAGAGTGCATTGAGTTTGCTGGAAAGTAGAGATGGAAACTCTAATCAATAAGTTTTTCACTTAAATACGTAACTTGATTCGCTTACCTTTCCTACTTTTTCCTTTTAACGAGAAGTAAAGTTTTTATGTCAGCTGTTTATTTTCAAAAACCTATTTATTATTCTTTAGTTTTCAGAGGGATCATTATACTGTCCTATAAGTGAACAAGCTATCAACTCGATCTCGACACGAATAACGCAAGACTGCTCCATTTGTATGGAAAAGAATCGCAACTAAAGAGTCGAGGGTTTCTTCACGGGATAATTCAGAGAAAAGTGAAGGGATTTTAGTCCCGGTGGTTTCAAATTGGATCTCTTAAAGGCCTAGAAGTGTCGTCAGACAGCCACATCTATCCCCGGCAACCTAATTACTCTTTGTACTTCTATTTATATTTGGTTAAACCAGTTGTCTGTTCGATTCGCCATTCTAAAACGTTTAGCCATAAAAAACAGCTATTGTGATTAAGAACGCGACAAGAAGGATAGACAAAACTTGCTAGAGAGTCAGCTGCATTATGCTTTTACTTAACTGTTTAAAGGTCTTCTTCATTAAGTCTACGCTGGGAGGAAGAACTTAAATTCCGACTCGGCATCCCCATGGAAGTTGTCAGGTTATATAAATCAGGTGTTCTCAAACCCTTTAGACATGAGATCGGGGTCCACTGTTATCAAATAGTTTCGGAGAGAATGCGATTAAAGAATGAATTTATAAATATTCTTACCTAAAGTGGTTACAAACTGTTCTAAATGAAACTAGTACGCAACTAGTTTTTTCTAATAAAAAAAAAAATTGTATGCCTTTAATGCCTTCTTCGTTATATTATTCCTACTAGCCCTCAGACAGAGCGGGTGCGAATGCAGGAAAACGCTGTGAACTGTCACATTGTTTATTTGATTATCAGCTATCCATCAATAAATATCAAAGCGTGGAAAACAATCAATCGAAAGCAAGAGTGGCGCATACGCGCAACAACAATTTACATATTCAATTTCAAAGCGTTGAGGTGTTGACTATTGTGTGTAACTCAAACGAGTACGTGAATGCGTGAGTGTGTGTGTGTGCTTAGCTCAGCGGATATTCACGCATTGTGTCACCATCGAGCAACCAGCAGCGTTGGACATGCTAAACTGTTGTCTATTTGATAACGCTGGTGGTGCTAATGTTGTTGGCATTATTGTTGTATCTGCTGATCATCACAACTTGATAATGTTGATTATAAATGTGACAATGTTCCTCCAAGCAGTGGTGAACGTTCAGTGTGTGTGTGTGTGTGTGTGTGTATAATCGAGTGACAGTTTTAGTGTTCTAAGCTCAACGTCCCGGCACCTCATTGTTATTTGCTTGTATGTTTGTCATACAAAGTAATCAATTTCACTTTCGTTTGTCACATTTGACACCTGGTTTTACACAGACACACACACACAGGCATAGAATTTCTTCACTCATATTTATTTATGCCGAATTCGTCACGCCTTGCTTTCACTTTTCTTCAACTCAGTCAATATTAATTGCGCAATTGGATGGAAATAATTTAGAATGGATTTTAAAGAAGTGTTTTCGAGATCATTAAGATTCTTACTTTCGATTTTCAAGGAATTTTAAGACTTTTGTTGCTCGATTTTTTATCGTAGATGAACGATTTACGAAATATATGTACATATACAGATATTTGTTTAAGATTTTAAAATTTAGACTTTCAAAGCCCCAAAGTTTGGTTGTCTGACAAAAAAAATTATTTGATGATTTGATGATTTAATTAATGAGTTGAACTCATCTCAATCGTTTTATTAATGGTATAGTGAAAGCTGTTACTTAATTCGACTGAAACACACTTTTCCCTTCGTCAAAAGGAATCTTTTGATAATTCGCCACTAAATCGGCCTAATAATTTGGCATAATAGTACTCAGTGATCCTTGTGCTTCACTTCTGCTTCACGTTTTCGCCATTCTGGGAGCAAGTTCTTCACACAGAGTCCACTGTTTCGTCTGCTACTTGGCCTATGGTGTATAACAGTAGATCCATGATACGTCGAGGCTTACGACATGACATAGAAACTCCTACAGATGGCGCTTGAAGAGCATTAAACTGGTGTAAAGTGTTCATACGAGTAGTGCTTGATGCCTGACGAGAATACGTGACACTCATGGCACAGACAACTTTTTCATATCTAATATTTCAGTCAGGTTACGAACCGAGCATTCTTTTGAGATGAGTCAGATACCAGGGCACCTGCAACTGCGTTTTGACATTCACGAGCGAAAGACAACAGACCCCTTTTATAGCTCTAGACTCGTCAGATGCTGTCTTCGCCCAAGCCTCTGCGCCATATAGCAGGCTGGTGATGAGTGACTTATACAGTTTGGTCTTTGTTCGTCGAGAGAGGACTTTACTTCTCAATTGGCTACTCAGTCCGAACTAGCACCTGTTGGCAAGAGATCTTTTGCGCTGGATATCGAAGCTGACACTGTTGTTGGTGTTAATACTGGTTTCAAGATAGTCGAAATTAACTACGACTTCGAAGTTTTGACTGTCGTGATGAGGAAGCCAAGTCGCAAGTGCGATGACTGTTTGTTTGCACGAATAAGTTCTGCAGATCGAATTATTTTCTCGATAGGGAGTCGCCTTGCCTGAAACCCCATTTGGTATCAAACAGCTCGGAGATGTCCTTCCTGATAAGTTTACACAGCCGTATTAGGTTTGCGGTGATACCAAATTCAGACATATGTTGCGACATAAAGTCTGCTCCTTGTCGTGCCGTCGAGCTTTGAAATCGACGAAAAGGTGGTGCGTGTCGATTCCCTTTTCACGGGCCTTTTTAAAGATTTGTCGTATGGTGAATATCTGGTCAGTTCTTGATTTTCCAGTCTTCCAATACACACTGATAAAGTACAATCAACTGCGGAGAGTACCCTGACTTTGAGTTGCAGGTTCAAAATTATATAGTTCCGCCTCCCAAAATTCTACTCTGGATCCGCGCCTGTACTGAGAATCGCTGGACAAAACGTCTGAAAAGCAAAGGAAAATAAGTTCGACCGTTAAACATACACACCAACACATACAAACTAGAAATCGAAAATTCCATATCTTTTGACGACAATCAGTCTCATTGTTTTCTTTCCCACCGCAACTACAACCACTGCGTGCCAAGGACCGTGCTCAACCCAGGCAAAGCTTGTCCCAAAGCCAAACTTTTGCTTTTTTGTTGTTTTCGTGGTACTCAATCAATAACGGTTTGCTTATCAGCGCACTAGAGACTTAGTCTTGTAGTATATATTGAATGTTCTTATTTACAAGCTCTTCGTTGTTTTTTTTGTTTTGCTTGCCAAGAACAAAATCGCATCCAGGTGTGTGCATTCACCACTCACACCCCAACAAATACATTTATGCACCAGCACAGTTGTAAACAACAACACGTGAGACCTGTGGGGTGGAAAATAATAACTTTCAAGTATTTCAAACTCAAGAAAAAAGTTTATGAAGAGGGAAACGCTTAGCATTACAAATAAAATCAAGCGTGGTAAAAGAATTATGAGATTAAATGCAAGTACATTTTCAAAAGCGTTTATTTGTAATAATTTCTACGTAAGCATTTGTTGTGGCAATTAGAGCTGAGCTTCCTTCCTACGACTTTAAGTAGGGGTGATGATTAGGTTCGCGTAACTACTTTGCATATGTGTGTGTGGGTATGCGTCAAGTGTTGGTTAAGCCCGATAAAATGCAGTGACTTGTTGTTTTTCTGAAATGCCAAGTGTTTCATTAAGCAGTACAATATGTAGATAAGAAACTTGTAAATTTTAGGGTTGGTAGGGTAGTTTTTAAGAAAAACAGATGAAAGTTGACGATGTTCTGTGGATCTAAAGATTTCAAGGATTCACTAGATCCAATTCAGAAAAGAAATTATAGGCCTTCTCGTCGGTCTCACCTTCACGTGTTTAGCCTTGCTCTATATGAAGGTTATCATATCCACGTAATTGCGGTAAAATCTTACTATCAGCGAGGAGGAAACTTCTACGCTCTTACCATTCTAAAGGTAATACCGGAAGCCCTCGAACAAGCCGTACTTATCTAAATCTCTTGATTACCGAAGCTAAGACAAACAAAGATCCACCAATCGGCTCTGTGAGTACAATATTTATTCGAACTTATAAATACCATGAAATACTCTTATAGCTTCCACAGTATCTTTGAAAAGGTTCTGTATGGGTTGCAGGATCCTTTGAGGTATTTGTGCATCTCACAGCGCTTTCTAAGAAGTATTTTCAGTATTTATATCCGATCCAAGTAGAGATACTTTTTTGAATAGTTTAGTAATGTTTGGCATTTCATCATGTAAAGACTTACGCCTGAAAAACGTTTATAAATCTTTCAACTTTGCTACGAACTTTCACGTTCTGTAAAGAACTTAGTGTCAATATAATCAGCCTATGGAGCATAGCATTCGCAACACCATCACCTATCTTAGGACCCAGCATTATTGGATAATATTCGACCGAAGAGACTACGTCCAGCACGCAGTAAAGAAAATATAGCAGCCGTAGCTGAGAATGTAAGCGAAGACCGTGGAGAGTCGATTCGGTGACGTTGGCAGCAACTCGGACTGATGTTTGGAACGACTAGGCGCATTTCACGTCGAGATCTTAAATTGAAAGCATATAAAATAGAACTGGTACAAGAACTGAAGCCGCTCGACCTTTCCAAGCGACATTGCTTCATTCTATATGCTCTTGAAAAGTTTCTAAAATATTCGACGTTTTCGAGCCAAATTTTGTTCAGCGAAGAGGCCCATTTCTGGTTCAATGTAAACAAGAAAAATTGCCACATTTGGCTCGTTGAGCATATTGATTGATTTTACTAATACCTGTTATCATATCACTTTATGGGCAATAAATGGGAGTGTTTGTGGTTATTATCCAATTTTTATGGAATGGTTGCCTCTTCTTGTATATGAGGGTTTCTTTGTCCAGAACAGGGAGGTTGTGTATATGAGGGTTTTTGTATCAATAACAGGGAGGCTTGGTGTTACAAAAAATCGAGATTTCATCGGTGCAGGTAAGATCTTTATGATCTTCGTTGCTGCTTCCAAAAATCAGCTAGTTTTAACCTTGACTGAACTATGAGTGCTTAGTTAGGACTAACTAAAAATCATGTAAATTTAATTCTAGTCATTTGTGTATCAAGCCGGGGGCTTTTCGATGGACCAGTTTGAAAATTATACACTTTCAAGTTCATATAGGGAGGTTAGGTAAGGTTAAGAGGTCGATCCTAGCATAACTTGAACAGCTTAAAACTGCCTCCGTCGCGTGTCATTTTCAATTAAATTTCGAATTTTCGTCTCGTCATGAAAAATACGAATTTAGTTCACACGTTTTTCAGATTCCGATACAATTAGAAAATATTTTATTAAAAAAGTTCAATGAAATTAAAAAAATAAAAAATTGCTTTTAAACCCAAAAATTATTTACATGGTACATCAAGTCAAAATCACCTAGTGATTTTCAAGTTTTCTGCCAGTTATGGGATTCATATTTTCCTGCGAGTCCCATCGACCGCCGCCTGCGGATCCTTTGGGGTAGATAAGGGAACGACAATTCAATATCAATTTAAATTGCTTCTTCCTGTTCTGCTGCATATTTGTTGACATACCGTTATAAACGACATTATTTGCATTTCACTGGCACTCACAAACACTCACAGACACACACACACATATGTATATATATATGCAATGCACAAGCACTTTCCGAACAAAGCCCCTCAAAAGCATTCACTTCACCTTCGCAGCACTCGAGTTGTACTTGTCGTTCGTATCTAAATCATATTATTATTACTTTTATTATGTATTTCTGCTCTTATTAATCCAGTTGTTGTGTTGTTGCGTGTGTATGTGGCAGCGTATGTTGCATCCTTGAGCAGTACAATTGCATGCATTTGTATGGCCCGACGTCCGCCAGGTGATTGACGTTTTGATTAATCGTTGTGCTTAATATGAAAGCCATGCATGTGTGCGCGTGTATGTGTGGTGTGGGTATGTGTGCTTAGTGCGCTCGCGCATGCGCAACTCACCATTGCGTTTGTGTTGTCACTGAGGGGTTGCTTTGCACTGCATTGCAATGCGGGGTCTTACTACCGTTTAGTTGTTGACATGGAAATGAATAGGCACTCTTTGTTGTTGGCAATTGCAGTTGCTTGTTTGTGTGTATGTGTGTATGTATGCATGTACTTTATGTCTATTTAGTTGATTGCTTGCTTACTTGTATTTGCATTTGAATTTATTTATGAATTTGATTGAGACCTTTTTGCCATTAAATTGCAATGAAAATAATTTGCCATGTTTTATAAGTGTGTATATGTGTATGCCTGTCTAAATAAGCATAGCTCATTAGCTTGCTTTTGGAGTGGAGTTTTGTTTAATTATTTTCCGCTTTGATTTCAAAATAATTATCTGCAAACCCGTCCACATGTATACATATATATGTACATGTGGCTCTTTTTTATATTTAGGTGATCGATTAGAAGGGATTGCATTAAGACCATTCATTCTTAAGACACAGTGTCTGCGATTGTTCCTGAGTTTTGGCAAAAAAAAATCTTTTTCGCTTGCAAAGTGTCAGCGCGGTTTGGGAAAATAAAAAAGACTGAACAAAAATAAAAATAAAAGTTTAGTTCTTCCTCACTGAAGAATGCCCTTTACCCTTTACCCTTATTGGGTATTATGGTTCTCACTGGCTTTCGTTGCCTCTCTTCGGTTCTCCCAAGTTCTTAGTGGATCTATTTGATTCTCAATGTTTCCCCAAAGTGTTCATTGGGTCTCCCCAGTTTCTCTAGTACTTCCCAGTTCTATTTTGTTCTAATTGGCTTTCAGGAGCTATCGCCGTCTCTCATTATTTTTACCTACGTTTTGTATCCAACGGGAGACAATTATCTAGATCTTGTTCTTTTGTTCACCCCAGTTCTTGGTGGTTTTAACTACTCTTTCCGATTCTCATTGGCTCTCCTAGGGTCTCACTGCCTATACCTGTTTCTCACTGGTTCTCATTGCCTTTCTCCACTTCTTATTGGGTATTATAGTTCCCACTAGCTCTCGTTGCCTCTTTTCGGTTCTCATTGCATCTGTTTGGTTCTGAGTTGCTCGCACTGGCTCCCAATGATTCTCAAAGTTTTCTTATCTCCAGTTTTCTTGGTACTTCCCAGTTCTACTTTCTTCTAAATGGCTATCAGTGGCTATCGCTGACTCTCATTATCTTTACCTAAGATTTTTATCCAACGGAAAACATTTTGCAGGATCTTTCTCTTTTGCCTCACCCAGGTTTTCATTGGTTCTAACTACTGACTCCGGTTCTCATTGGCTCTCCCCGATTCTCACAGGCTATATCTGTTTATCACTGGTTCTCCTCCGTTCTCATTGCCTTTCTCCGCTTCTTATTGGGTATTATGGTTCTCACCAGTTTTCGTTGTCAGTTTTCGGTTTTCGGTTACTCCCACTGGCTCTCTCTGATCATCAAAGTTTCCCCAAAGTGTTCATTGGGTCTCCCCAGTTTCACTAGTACTTCCCAGTTCTACTTTATTTTAACTGCCTCTCAGTGGCTCCCGCTGACTCTCATTTCCTTTATTTAGTTCTCAATGGCTCTCCCTAGAAGTTATTGTCTCTTGCGGGTCTTATGGTTCTTTCTGATTTTCACAGGTTCTACCAAGTTCTCATTGACTTTAAATGACTTTCCCTTGTTCCCCTTTTGGTTCTAAGTAGCTCAGATTTCCTCTTCCTGTTTATATTGCCGGTTCTTACTGGTTTTCCCTGGTTTTCACAGGCTATACAGAGTTCTCATTGGCTCTCAATGACTCTTCCTTGTTCTCCTTCTGGTTCTTAGTAGCTGTGATTGCCTCCCTTGTACTCCTTCTGGTTCTAAGTACTAATGATTGCCTCTTCCTGGTTATCAGCAGATCTCTCTTTGGTTCACATTTGCTTTTACCGGATTCTCACATGTTTTACTTGCCTCTCCCCGCTTTTAATTGATTGCTATGGCTCTCATTGGTTTCTATTGGCTCTCACGACCAATACAGCGCCCATTGTCCAATTTTTGAACCAATTCACATATGCTAACTAAATGACCTAGAACAGCTACAAGACCAAAAACAGGTAGTCCGTTAAATGTTCAATAAGACATCGCCCGGAGAGGGTTTACGACCTAAAACTTGATTTATGTTAGTATTTGCTCATGTTCGCGAAGACCCCTCAACGATGTTTGAAACATGTCCTCTTGAGGTCGAAAAGTCAACTCCCTATAATTTTTTTTATTATCACTAATAATTGCGCTGATCTTTGGTAGCAAAGTTTCTCAGAGTATACAGGTCTTTTAAAGTGGTTTTGATTGTCTTCAAAGAGAAATTAAAATTTTCTGATCTATTAGGAATTAGACCTTCTTTGGTAAGTTGGAAGCAGTACATACGTGGAATTTCTGATCTACTTTGGAATTTTTGTTGACCAAATAGTCTGTAAAGTCTATGTAGCACAGACAAGTGTCTTTAAGTAAAATCCAAATGTAATGCCTTCAGTCTCGACTCTTTATTTACTGAGGAAGCGGTTTATTCCTCTGACAGCACACTTAAATATTATAATTACAGGAGAATTATGCGCTTGAAGTAGAATAAAAAAACTCAGCTGCTCTTTGGCGGGAAATATTTTATTTGCTTCAGGGTTCTAACCAAGTCTGTGGTAATTTGCATACCTGTCTGCGATTCTTTTCATCAGCAATCTGCGATATACATATGTGTTATGTAATATTCTTCATTGTCGAAGCAGCTGCCACACTTTTTTTAAGTGTGACGGAGGAGGGAATCTAGGGGTGATAATAAGCAGGGAGTTACATCGGTCGCCAAGCAAGGCACAAGCGTATAATTCTGTTTATATGTATTTTCGCATATGATCTCTACATCAAGCAAATAAGCCGAAACGCAAAATCAGCTGTTATGCAACACCCGAACCGGAACCATGTTGCACGTGAAGCATGCGCCAGCGCAAACAAAAAAACGCATAATTGAAAATGCAAAATTTGCAAGGATAAACAAGGAAATCATTGCACATGCCAAGACAGCGCGCCAAGTAGCATATACTTGTATAATTCCAACAACAACAACAACAATGCTAAACATAATGAAATGCAAAACAATTGCGGTTGCATTACCCAAGCGTGGATGCAAGGAATAGTTGAAAAGATGCCAAAGTAGCAGAGAATAAAAGGAAATAGAGCATGCAAAAAATGGGTGCGCTGCGCAAAAGGAGACGTTGCACATGCGCGTGGCAGCATTGCATTGGATGAAGGAGCCGCAGAGCCACACGTTGCCCATTAAGTGAGGCGAAATTTGAAAGAATCTTTGTTGCATGCATTGTTTACTGTAACATTTTTGCTTGCTGTTGTTGTCATTTTTGTTGTTTTGTTGTTTTGTTGTTTTAGTCACAAAAATATAACGAAATTGATTGCAAAGAAAAGTAAATGCAGATGCAAGTCAACGGCCGAGACGGCATACATTTTGTTTGC
This sequence comes from Bactrocera tryoni, assembly GCF_016617805.1. Lineage (NCBI taxonomy): Eukaryota > Metazoa > Arthropoda > Insecta > Diptera > Tephritidae > Bactrocera > Bactrocera tryoni. Next base: position 4,715,796 of record NC_052500.1, read on the forward strand.
GGAGTACAAAAGGCGTAAGTGTCTATGTGTGTGTGTCCATGCATAGATGTGGCGCACCGGCAGTCAGCAGCCAGCTGGCAGACGCTCTTACACATACGCAGACATGCTGAGGACATCCACGTGGTGGCAAGAACTTAAAATCAAAATCAGCATCAGCATCATCAACAACAATAACAACAACATTTGCAATTGCAATAAAAGGACATCTTCGCCTGCATCAGCAGTGCAGCCGAGCGCCTAGCAACTGAACGCCAGTCTTAGACTTGAAAAGTCTCGCTTAAGGGATGAAGGGTGCATGGCTGGTTGCTAGTGTTGTTCTTGTTGTTGTGGTGCATATTCAAGTTGCCACCGGCACAGCTGCGCCAAGTAGAAGAATAGTAGCGAAAAAAAATCAAGAAACCTTAAGAAATCAAAGTGCAGCTAGCGGTGTCTGCTGCCAAGCGGGTAGCGGGGCTGCAATTATTAGCAGTGTTGAGAGTGTGGCTGCTGGAGGCAGTTGTCATTAGCACCAGCAGCGTCACCAACACCAGCAAGCAGCAGCCGATCAGCTGTGTGCACCATCGATTTGGCTCCGCGCCTTGAACGCTGCCACAGAGATTTTGCGCACACACATATATTCCCATACTCACTTCTTATTACTTATAATCATTTTTATACGCTTTGTTAATAATTTTGTTTTTTACCTCTCGGAAATGTTCTTTCAGCTCAGAAATAAATTGATTGCGTAAAGTGCGTTTGCGTTTGTTCAACGCCCCAGCTGCTGCGTCTGCGCCGGCGCAGCGGAAGTATTTGCTATGTAATGTTGCTAAAGTATGTGTGCATGCATGGTTGTGAGTTCTCTTTCAACACTATTTTTTGTTGCCAGCAGAAAGGTGACAAAGTTTTATTTTTTATTGCTTCGTGTTTTTTATGATCACCTTTGGCGCTCGACACGGAAGTGTTTTTTAATCCACAGACTCCATTGCGTTTACCAGTGCTAGATAATCCGATCGAATTTGATCCGCACTGCTAAGAAATGAAATTTTTGGTGTTGTTGTTTGGGCTGTGAAGCCAAGAAAATATAGGTTTGACTATGCACTTCCCATGCCTTTGGCGAATGTAATTATTTGTCCACAAACAGAGAAAAGAAAGTGGGAAATTGTCACCGAGAACGAAATTTGACCAAAAATTTTTGACTTTTGATATTTTTCTGACCTATATCCGAAGTTCTCTTTAAACTACATCTCTGTCTTCTTCATTTATTCTTGAAAGAAGTAACAAGAACAAACGTTCTTGTCTCGTTGGTATAAAAATACATCTATTGTGATTTTGATGATGTTGTTGTAGCGGAAGAATTCTGCCAGGTTGACAGTCCTTGACTGGATAAAAAATCCGGGTCCCTTTCGGATTGTGATTTTGATTGGTCAATTTGAATGACAGCTGTATGGTATAGTTCTTTATTCTGAACAATATGTTTGAAGATTGCTGCTATGCCTTCGATAATAATCTGTGCAATACAAGGACTTGAGTTTGATCGTTCAGTTTGTATGCAGTTATATGCTATATTTGTCCGATATTGCCGGTTCCGATAAATTAATAGATTCTTGAAGAGAAAACTAAGAAGCTCTGTACTATGTAGTTCAAAGTGAAGTGTTCTCATTCTGGTCCTAAGTTGCTCTGATTGACTCTTCCTTATCAGCGGATCTCTCCCTGGTTCATATTGGATTTTACTGGCTCTCCTGATTCTTCTCTTTGCCGCCCTCCGCTTTTCATTGGTTATCATGGCTCTGACTGACTTCCGTTGGCTGTCACTGCCATTGTGAAACCACTGAAACCAAAATCCCCTCACTCTATAGTCTGCTCTCTGAACCACCCTGAGCTTCTGTTGAAGTTCATTAGTACAAAATGTTATATCTATGCAACCATCGAAATCAAGGAACTCTCAACCTACATTTGAGATTATTTCGGCATACAGAGCTACATATTCGCATAGAAGGTGGTTTATAGTCTCTTCTTCTTCTATCTCCTGACAGTTTTTACAATAGGCATTATATGGTGTTACTAGTCTACTGCCATGACTGCCTATTAGAGAGCGACCTGTAGTACTACCTGTCGATTAAATATCTGCAAGTAGCCATATAAATTCCCACTTTTCCGCAGTCTAATTGTAGAGTGATGCCTGTTCTGACTAGTTCATCTGCTTCACAGTTGCCAAGAATATCGCTTGTCCTAGAACCCATTACGGATTTACCGCGAAATAGGCCGTTAAATCTACTAAGAGATCAAGGCATTCCATCACTGCCTTCGACAGGATCCTAAGGATTTTAGTGGTCTTAAAGTCGATTGGCTATCTGTATATATAAATATATTCCTTGTTGTGAGCACTCTCCTTGTCAGAACTACAATATTTTCTTTAATTGCTGTGATCTCCCAATAAAATACACTGCAGTGATCTGCTGGATGGAAGGCGATTTTGGTGCTTAGCTTGGCTGAAAAGACACCACCTCTCACTCGATTATGCAGTTTGGACCCATCCTTTTAGATGCTTATCCCTTCGTTTCTGTTGACTTCAATCCTTTTCCACTCTTCTGTGGAAGGGAGGGCAATAAATAAGCCCTAAGAAGCTTGCCCTGTCCCCTATTGTTGGCCTGATACCATTTAATGATGGCGGCATAATTTCTGTGGCTCTGTGTTTTCTAATGGACAATACTGTCTATATCTAGTCTTCCAAGTAAGTGCAGAACCCAAATGAGTTCCAGAGGTTCCTCGCTTAACCATGACGAACATCGCTGAATCCCTCATACTCTTAAATACCTTATTCAAAATGTATTAAGTGGTGAAGAAGGAAAAGGGGGCTGAGCTAGAGATGGCACTAGGTATGAATACTAGTCATAATTAACTTGATATAAAAGAACCTTATTCAAATTCTGAAACCAAAATCTATGACAAAAGTGAGCAAAAATAATGTTGAACAGATCTCCCATTAATATAAACTAAGCACGCGTGTTCAAGTCGAATTCTATGAAAATCAGCGCCGAATGACAACAATAATTTCCACGCATTGCGCGGCTAACGCGGCATGCAAAGGCAAGTCACCGACATCAAAGACTTTAACGAATTTTTATTCAAAACGATTTGATTCAAAGAACAAAAACAAACTAACTAACCGACGCAAGTCATAAACATTAACTTCTTTCTTTTATTCACCAAATTGATAAAAACCCAAAAATGAATTGGGAGGAATCAAAGCGGCAGCTGCGCGCCAGCAGACAATGGGCCAGTGTCCTTTGTGTGTGGCGAGCGGCCAAATTCATCGTTAATAAATATGATATGTTGCCAAAGGGCAAAGTATGCCAGGACTACTGTTAGGGGGTCAGCGAACAATAGCGCCGAAGTCAGCCAGACAGATAGACCGACAGCCGATGGGGGAAGATGACACAGGTAGCTGCGCAGAGCTGATGTTGGCGCGAATGCGCAGTCAAGCGTCAAATAATTCACCGCGCAAGTCAGTTTGTCAGTCACCGAGTGTGCCCGCATACATTCACAGATGTATTATATAGCACATACAAGCGCGCTTCGTTGACAGACAGTTGAATTGGGATCACCAGCGCGCCACCACCTACACCAGGACAGCGTCGGCCAGGTGCGCCATTATATAAGCAACTTTTTGGAATTCCAATTCAGCGATTTTGATTGCGCCAACACGTACACCAACAACAACAACTCGGTGCATACACTTTTCTTTTGCAGCGATCCGCATATCTGCTGGTTGCTTTGTTGTTGACAATTCCTGGAAGCAATTCCTTTTGCTGGCTTTTCAAAACATTTACTCCGCTGTTGCGTTCGACGACTTTGATTTGGCGTTTATTTTCTTATTTATTTATTTATTGCTGCGGTGGTTGTTGTTTGTTTGGAGCGTTAACGTTATGTCATAATGTCCTGTGCTCTTCTTATCCTCCTCTTGTTGTTGTTGCTATTGTGGTCTTTCTTTCAACTTCTTCCAATCTCCTATTGATAATGCTGCACCGGCCCGTGGCAGTGATTTTTCTTCTTTCAGCAATAAAAAGGAAGCAAAAAATTAATTGTATTGATCCTTCTGCGCATTGTTTTTGTTGTAAAGGAACCGTAGCCGGCAGGATGCTTTTGTCCTCGAGCTAAAAGGCAGCAAAGGCAAAAATAATAACACTGAAAAAATAGCGTGATTTTGTTGAATTGACATGATTGTTGTTCGGCACTCGTGCAGCTGCACAGTGGGACGAATACAGTGGTTTTGGGAAATTTATAAGAACAAATATTAATTTTCCCTTCTGAAATGCAAAAGGTTTCTTACAAGAACTGGACTCCGATCGTTTAGTTTGTATGACAGCTATATGCTATGCCAATCTGTACAATTTGTTCAAAGATAGTATTATTGTGATTCCGTGAAGATATTTCGTCAAATGAAAGAGTTTCGATGTGAAAGATGCACCTCGCTCTGGTCGATCAATCGTTGAAAAAGTCGATGAAATTTTGGAAAAGAATGACCAGGACCATCACATAAGCAGCCAAGGCATCGCTAAGGAACTTAACATTTATCATCAAACAGTTTTGAACTATTTAAAAAAGGCTGGCTACAAAAAGAAGCTCGATATTTGGGTACCACATGAATTGTCTGTGAAAAATTTAATGGACCGAATTAACATCTGCGATTCTTTGCTGAAACGAAATGAAATCGAACCATTTCTGAAGCGAATGGTAACAGGAGACGAAAAGTGGATCAAATACGACAATAATGTGCGAAAAAGATTATGGTCCAAGCGTGGTGAATCTCAACAAATGGTCACATAGCCAGCATTGACACCATGAAAGGTTACGCTGAGTGTTTGGTGGGATTGGAAAGGAATCATCCATTAAGAGCTGCTTCAGCCCGGTCGGACGATTGATTCTACATTTTACTGTCAACAACTGATGAGATTGAAGCGAGCAATCGAAAAAAACGGCAAGAAACTATCAACAGAAAGGGCTTCGTCTTCCATCAGGACAACACTAGACCACAGACATCTTTTATGACACGGCAAAAACTGGAAAGCTTAGCTGGGAAGTTTTGATGCATTCACCATATAGCTCTGACCTTGCTCCATCGGACTACCATTTGTTTCTGTCAATGAAGAACTCCCTTAATGGAATAAAGTTGGCTTCAAGTGAAGCCTGGGGAAATTATTTGCCGCAGTTTATCGCCGAGAAACCAGAAAAGTTTTACACTGATGGAATAATATCTCTAGCGGAAAAATGGCAAAAAGTGGTCGACCAAAATGGTACATATTTGGTTAATTAATTATATATGTAAAAGTTCAAGTTTGATTAGAAATACGAAAAGACTTTTACGACTACCCAATATACATATCTTCTCTTCGCACTTCTCTCCTTTTTTGAATGTTATACCTGTTTCCCCCTTCAGTGATTATCTTGCTTTTCGTTACATCCATACTAAGAAACCATAAATAAGTTCTGTTAATCTTTTGTCATAAAACTTCCTGGAATCTCTTAATTTCGAACTATATTGGAATACAGTTTCAAATCTACCAGAAGAAAAGCGTCGCTTTTAGTAGGAAAATATAGCCGATACTTATAAAATTATCTCCGCGCTAAAAAGTATGCTAAGATTTTGAGAATTTCGTAAACATTAATAGGTGTGGAGCTATATTTAGTTTTACTGGACCTCCTGTATCTTTGCCACTTAGTTATGGTCCGAAATTTTTGATCAAAATATTTTTTTTTTATTTTCTGTTCCTTTCTAAAAAAATTTTGATTGCCTTGCGCCCACTGTGCAGCTGCATAAACGGCTTGTTAACATGCGAGAAAGGTGGGGCAGCATAATCAGAATCGCCCATTGTCAACGACATCACACATCGTATATAATATGTGCTGGTATTGTGCCTCGAGCGGCTGATGGCTGTCGGCTGATCGATTTCGTACGTTGACGATGATGGCATAGAACTACATACATACATATGTATATATGTATGGGTGTGTGAGTTTGGCAAAGAAGCCGAAGAAGGGCCGTTATTCGAGCGCATGTGCGAGCAGGGAGATATATGTAGTGATGTTGGTGTTAGTATTGGTGATGGTGGTGTCTTAGCTGTTGGCAAGGTGCGGTGGTTACTGACACCGGGCGCAATGTCTCGAAGCTATTGAAAACGGTATGCGCCCGAAGCAAAGACGAAGTATTCGCAAAAACAACATACCATATGTGTGTGTGTGCTTGCTTGTGTCTATGCAGAGCGTTTGCCCTCAAGCCGCTTGTGGAACACCGGTGAGCTGAGTGTGTGCAATTTTTATTTCAGATCTTATTTTTTATGCTACCGCACGTACGACCAGGAACGCTTACAGACACACATACATATGTATATAGGTATATAAGCGAGCAAATTCATAAGACGCATACTTGTTTTTGTAATGCTGCGCACACTTCGCCTGCAACAATGGCATGAGGCAAGGTGCAAAAATAGGACGAACCCTATTGTTTGGCACAGTCAGCGCTGATGTCAGTCGCTATTCAAGTGTCAAATACCGTAAACGCTGGCAAAAAAGTGTGCGCTGACTGGGTCAATGGTGCGCGCGCAGACGCATACATACCAACGCAGTGTTATATGTGTGAAAATATGAGTTGCACACCTGCCGCAATCACTGCTACCACACCAGCAGCAACAACAATGTTTGCAAAAATTTCAACTCAACATTCACTCAATTATACACACTGCCACGCTCATGACTCAGCGGAGATGCTGTTTTTTTGAATGAAGCGAGTACCGCATGCTCCGCGCCCGTCAGCGAAAATCCCGCGCTCTAACGCTAATAACAGCCATTAAGCAGGTAAAGCAGACTGGGTTTACGCGACTAATATCGACCGTCGTCAGACACTTGTCGCCGCGCGCTCCACTGACCTTTTTTCCTGAGCGCGTCCGAACAAAAGGACACGCAGGCGTCCGCGCTTATTAATTTGCTTAATATCCGCGTAAATATTAGCTTAAGCGCTTTGTCTGCCGCGCTAGACTATGTTATGACTAGCGCGCACGGATTTTCCACACCGTCGCGACCTGCCGCTCGGCGCGCTCTGTGGGAAAATTCATTGCGTGGTATTTTCGCGTTTCACTGTTTTTTCTCGGGGCTTTCGCCAAGACAAGTGTTTGCTTTGTGCACATTTTGTTTGCCTTTGTATTTATTGCGTTGACCGCGTAATTTGATTATTCCGTTAGTGGCTATTTACTTAGTCAGCGACTTGCGCTTGTTGCTGTTGCACATGTATGCTTGCGCGCAGGCTCGCTTCATACTTTGCTCTTCCGTGGTTTTCCCTCCTTCAAACTCGGGTCTACTAACTGCCCGCGCTTGTCTCATTTTCCCAGTTTGAGAGGAAATTTCCTGGCTGGTTGCAGGCTTTTAATGTTTTTGTCCGATTTGCCTGGCTGGATGGCTGGCTGGCGATCTGTCTGCATATCTGGCAGGCGGCTGGCGACTGCAATGACTTGTGTGGAAGGAATTCCGCGTTCTGCTGGATTTTTGTCATTGCCCGTATTTTTATCATAGTGCAATATGTTTGAGCAATTATGATCGTACAAACATATTTTATGCAGCTCGTATTGCTGCATCACATGTGTATGACTCACGTGTGCTGTTATGTATGGATGTATGTATGTATGTATGAATGTATGTATGTATGCATGTATGCGCGTATATTTTCAAATTTTATGGATTTCTTGGATTTTTGGTCAATTTGGAAAATCTTCACTGACATTTGGCAACTTGTGGCACCGTTTTACATTTGTAGACCTGGATATGGAAATGGGAAATTTGTTTGATTATGGCACGCCCCCTAATAGAACAGTGTCTTTGTTCAATGTGGGAAAAAAATTTATTGAATACAAATGACTTTGCGATTCAATTTATTTCTGTAATGTGTGAGCGGGTGTGTACGTCAGTGAAAATATTTTTATTGTTTTTTGGTTGGTGGATACGAAAATATTAAAGAATTGTGCAAAGTTTGTAATTCCGAGAAATAAGTCGGTTACTTAAAGATGTTCTTAATTGAGAAACAAGTTAAGACGAAGGTTGCATTGTTCATAAACAAATGTTAAATTTCTTCTGGCAGATTCTTCTGAAATTGTGACCTTGACTTAGAATCGCATCTTACATTTAGAAGAGATAGAGATAGAAAAAGGTTTCTGGCAAAACATAGCCCCAAATTGACAGCTCTTTGTAAAACAAATATTTTGGCTTACATTTTCCTTTACATTTTTGGTTTTCCTCTTTAAAAAAACTATTTTTTTTTTAATTTTTCTGTTATATAAAGAATCAAATACTTTATTAGATTTTTTTGTTTTTACATACAAACACTATTAACAAAGAAATTTTGAAATTTTTGGATCTCTCGGAAAAATGATGAACCCGCGTTGGCAGGACAACTCTTTACTGAATCATCTAAAGTGAAAAAAATACTTAACTTAGAACTTGGACAAGAGAAAAGAACTGGAAGTTGGATTTTTGGCAATTATTTTTACAATAAAATGAAAATTTGAGTGGAAAACATTTTTTTTCAAATAGTTGTATTTGAAAAAAAAATCTTTCGTTCGAGTTTTTAAGAATTGTATCTCTATTTTGTGAAGATCGGTTGTGTAGTTCTCATGAAATCTTGCTAACCGACTTCAAAAACAGAGTTTGGAGAGAAACACGTTTAAAGACGGCGCACTTAGCCTAGCTAGCTTCTAGTGCACAAGTCTCAAGAACGTATTCTAAAGGTGTTGTAGAATTTATTAAGAAAAGAGTTCGATTTTTTGAAACCGGTAAACCCATGTAACCCCTAAAAATATTGAATAATTAACCATCCCAGCAAAATTAGAAGTTAGTTTTAAAGTGAGGTCGTATTTTTCATTTAGTCACGCTGTAATGAGTTTTATTTTAAGGCGATTTCTTGATTATCTTTTCTTTCTATCTATGAAAAGTGATAGTCTTTAAAAAAGACACTTTAAAAAACCTCAAACATTCCCTGTAAGCGGTTTAACTTCATTTTTGTCTCGACATCATAACGATAGAGACATGTTAAATCATGACAAATTTACTGTATTGAATAGTAAATTTAAAGCAGGTATTCATATCTTAAAAACTCTACGAAAACACTAACACTGGGAAACCCCATAATATTATTCATTTTAAAATTTTACGGCTTGTTTTAGAGGGAGCAGCGTCCTCCGGCAAGTGAATGTCCTTAAATACTAATATTGAGTAGATAGCCATTTTATCATAATAAAAAAAAAAACAAAACAATTATGTAAACAGTTCTTTCTTCCAGAAAAATTATTAAAAGAGTCAAATAAAAAGTGTAATAAAATATAACTCCCTTTTTTGAGTCAATATAATGGGTTGTCAAAAAAGTCTTGCGTTATTTTTATTGAATTTTTTTTTATTGAAACTGAAATGAATTTTTGATGGCTCATGCCTAGCTCTTGACCGATCTCTTTCGACCAATTGAGCGATTTTATCGCAATTTTCGACGGCAGGCCTTCCGGACCGTGGCGCATCTTCGACCACCTCTACACCAGAACGAAAACGTTGAAACCATCGTTGTGCGGTGCAAATGGAAACTGTATCGGGTCCATAAACTGCACAAATTTTATTGGCGGCTTGAGATGCATTTTTGCCTTTTCGTAGTAGTACTGTAAAATATGCCGTATTTTCTCTTTATTTTGCTCCATGTTTGCGACGCTATAACTCACGAACGACAAAGAAACGACAATCAATCAAACACGTGTTAGCGCGTGAAATAGGCTTTCCAAAAAGATATAGCATGACCCGATGCGACGAATAAAACTAAAACTACGCGCTTTCAGCGCCAACTAGCGAAAATACCGCAAGACTTTTTTGACAAACTATATGCGTAAAATCTGGAGTACATGTTTGCATGGATTTTTGGTTGTTTTAGGTGAGTTTATTGTTATCCGAACTTTGGATAGGAACAGCGATCATTTGCTATAGTTCTTTAATATTAGTGCAATCATTGCCGGGAATTATTCAGGAAAAAAAATTAAATAATAATAAATTCTATAATATTAAATTTTTTCAATAAATATGTAGATAAAACAACAAACATGATAATAGTTCTTAGTGAGTTATAAAATTTACAACTACAGCTAATTATACCCTTCAAAAATACAAACGATCTTTTAAAAGAACTTAATTTCGGTCGTCCAGTTGCAGTTGCTATACTGCCTGAAACCATAACCCATGTCAAATTTCGTAAATATATCTCGGCTAACGAAAAAGTATGCTATGCAAACCCTTAGCTCAATACTCACCGATCCGAGTTAGATCGCTAAAAAGCAGCCCTTGGCCGGATAAAATCCGGGTCAATTCCGGTGCGTAGAACCGGCTGTCGGGGAACACTTCGTTGCGATTGTTCAGTTTGAATGGCAGCTGTATGCCTTAGTGATCCGATAGCGGCAGTTCCCACAAACGAGCAGTTTCCTCTAGGGAAAAGTACGTGTGCAAAATTTCAGATTGATATCTCAAAAACTGAGAGACTAGTTCGCGTATACACAGACCTACAGCTAGACAAAAATGGCTAAATCGAGGAGCTCTTACCTTTTCTCCTAGGTGTTACAAACTGCGTATTAAAGTCTCATACTCTCACATTTCAAAAGAAGAGTGCTGTTTCACCAAGCCCATACACCGCGTCACACGGTTACTAAAAACGATGGCAAAGATCCATGAATTCGGTTTCGAATTGTTTTCGCATTTACCGTATTCTCTAGATCTGGCCCCAAGCGACTAGTTCCTGTCCTCAGATTTTGAAAGAATGCCCGCTGTGAAGAAATTTTCGTCGAATGAAGAGGTGATCGCCGAAATGAGGTCTATTTTTCACAAAGGACAAATATTCTATACAAAATAGGTATCGAAAAGTTGGAGAGTCGCTTTTGTCAGTAGATCAACCTTGAAGGGAACAAGGTTGAATAAAAAGAGGAATTTTGCTAAACAATAGAGCAACGTGTCTTCATTATTGAGTAATATGTCAAGTATAATGGAAGATTGGCGGCCGCAGCTCGAATATTTCATACAAAATATGGTCGGAATATAATAAAAATTTTGTATCAGTATATAACGTACATATAAAGGGTCTGCCAAGAAGAAGGAGGAGATGTTAAAATCAAACCAAATAACAAAATTTGACACCGAAACCGAACTAACGAATAAAATCAAAGTCTATTCCCTTGCTTGAAGCTATTGTTGTCCAAACACTTGAAAAATGTTCTACAAGCAAACATCTTTCGCAAAATTGTCAAAGAAACAAGTTCTGCCTTCTAGAAAGGGAGTCAGAAGAACACAAAATCATTAACTCCTTTAAAAAATTAAAAAATTGGCATCCGGAAGAAGGCACGCAAAGCAGTTGATTAACGAAAACTTCCATAAAAACTTAACACACACACGCACACATATGCATACCACATACAAATATAGCACATTCATACTTTCCCACCAAAAATTCGGAAACTTTCCGTGGACACGAAAATGCTCAGCTCATTTAAAACAGATGTTGCATGACAACACTTTTGAGGTGCAGCGACTGCTGTAGAATGACGTTCAAAATGCAATAAGGAATTGACGAGGGCAGCGCGGAATCACTCAAGCGACTGCACCGATAGTTGCATCATCGTATGAGTGCAGCGTTTTGTGGCAGCAATTGGAATAAGCAGCGGGCATATAGCACTGGAAGCAACCCCAAAACGACGTCAAAACAGATGCAAGTGTGTGTGTGAAGGTAATACGTGAAAGTGTCTGTGTTTTTGTAACACGTCTGTGTGTGTTTGTGCGTGTCCAGCAAATTCTTATTCGAATGAGGCGAGTCGTGTATAAATGTTGCACGTTTAATGTGGAGTAAGGGGAAAAAATAAATAGAAAACTACAATTACAAGAGTATGCGGAACGCAATGGAAGCGGAATGGCTTTTTGAGTATTTTTCTGAAGTGGGAAATTGACATACCTGCCGAGGGGGATTCTCGCCTATAAATATATTAACATGTATGTATTGCATGCAACAACAAACACAATTACTGTAGCCCCCTCATAGTGTCGTACATAGAAATCCATATTTTGGAGTTTGGTTGTATGAAAATTGTTGTCGCGATCACTTGGGGAGCCCCAAGCAGATGCCGCTGGATCACTTTCTACTTTCACGCCAATCAACGCACTCGGGGGACACATTTTTGACAAGTTATTACAGCCAGCAGTCAACGTGTGTAATGGAGATGAAAATGTGTCAACGAAAAATATGAGATCAGACGATCAATCGATCGATCGTATGCCGTTACGATACATATATACATGTGTAGATACTTTGTGCCTCGCATGACACACATGGGAGGCATAAACACAGGCGAACACTGATGCGAAGAAGGTGTTGCGGTAATGCCTAAATTTCACACCACACAAACGATCGCAGCTCAGGTGTGCGTATGTGTGTGTAATGGTTGGAAAATGAGAGGCTTCCCGTGAGTTATTGGCAGGATCAGTGATCTACATAAGTTGGCAATAAATTGGAGCCAAGTTGTGTGTATTGTATGACTACTTGTATGGCACATGACTAAACTACGCGATCAAACGATCGATTTGGAGGTCTCAAACATGTAGTTTGGGGACTGTAAGAGAGATGGATCTTCGTGAAGTTGGATTCTCGGAAAATCGCTGCATTTCTCATAATAAGAATAGTAACTGAGCTTCCTCTATAGGATGGAAATTGCTTCAGTTTTCGCGAGGCAGGATCACTGATCTGCAAGAGCAGGCAAACACTTAGAGCCAATATGCGTGTGTCCTGAACATTTTGGAATATACAAATGTACGCTAGGCAATTGGCATGCCTAACGAATGCGGGTTAACCACCGCACGATCGTTTGAGCTGTTCGCAAAGGTGGTAGCGATAGTTAGCCGATTGGTAGTGTAGATCGGAGGGTTGCTTATTGGTAAACAAACGCATTTCACTCAATATTTCTATGTATATATGTATGTGTGTGTGAAAAGTATGACTCAAACTCAGCTGGCGCGTCTGTAAAATGCTCAAACTCACACATATACACACACACACAAAAGTTATAGAGCGTTGCACGATGCTGTCTACGCGGTGGTGACTAGCATGCTGGCTGTCTGACGTCGTCTACGCATGCATTAAGGGATTCCGTGTGTACGTAATTTCCCAATGAATGGCCACGTGTAAACGCCTATGTATGAGTGTGTCGCGTAGTACGAGCTAAGGCACTAGGCACGACTGCGGCGACATTTTCTGCAGCTGAGCGTATGGAAATACCAAATGACGAGGGGAAGGCAGCGCAGAACTATTATTGTTTTGAATTGTTAATAGCAGCAGTGGCGGCAGCAGCAGCCGTGACAACAACAACAACCGACAAACCATTTGAGGAACTACCCGAGTGATTTTGGAGTTTTTATGCCGTGTGTGTGTGTGCATGGTTGTGTGGTAAAATGTGTTTTCGTTTAGTATTTTCTTCGGTCAACAGAGAAGAACAACCACCACCACCAACAACAACCATATACGCTGGCCGTGGCCGTGGCAATCAATTGAGTTGAATCCGAAAAACTCTGAGTTCACCGAGACTGACTCTGATAATGTATAAAAGACCGTGCCCGTTGTCGAACCTGTCATAATAGCAGCAGTGCTCGCAGAGTGTAGAACACCAAAAAAAGAAACGGAAAACACAATTAGAATTCAGTTCAAAACTTCGCTAAAGATCTACAACAACATCCACAGTGTTTTTGTGTATGTGTTAGAGTTGAGTGAGCAGAAGAAGCAAGCAATAAATAAATAAGTGCGCAATAGAGTTTGTGAAAAAGACCTTAAGAAAGACAAAAGAACACATAAAAAAATAAACTAAAAGTTTATGAACGATTTTAAGTTCGAAAATAATTTTGCGAAAATCCCGGAAAACCCAAAATAACATAATGGCCACTACAGCAACAAAGTACAAGAGCTGTCCGCTCAAGAAACGGCCCATCGTTTACGAGGATACAACCGAAACTGAAGCAGAAACAGCAACAGTCACGGTCAGAGATCCCATGCAATATTACGCCGCAGCCGCTGCTTTCGCCACAGCCAGCATGATCAAGCACGAGCCACAGCCAGTTGCTGAGTACGAACTTTTGGCTGACGAGCAGCCGCAAGATCTTTCGCTGAAACGCAAAGCCACCGACAACTTTGAGAATTATATCGTGCCAGCAAAACGCGAATACGTGCTGAACCTCTCGAAGGACGGTTACGAAGCAAATGCGTACGATGAGTCCTTCACCAAAGCCTATCAACAACGTGCCAACTCGCCAACACACTCGATCCACTCGCAACACTCCGTCGAGTTGGGTACTTGTTCGGCGTTGATGTCACCCGTTGAACCCTACACCTCAGACTACGAATCGGACTATTATCAACAATTGCAACAGCAAACCGCACCAGCGGTCGCAATACATTTGCGTGGCTTGACAGCCGCTACCAGCGGTTATACTACAAACTCGACGAACTACAAATCCGCCTTCATGCTAGCCGCTGGTGGCGCTGCGCCAATGACTGCGCTTTGGAGCGCCTACCAGCCATCCAATGGCGGCAATTTGAACGCGATTTTTCCTTCGCCAGCCTCCTCGATAGCCACCTCACCACGTTCGGTGTACTCATATCATCAAATGACACCACCATCCAGTCCCGCTTCGGAAGCAGGCTCCGAGCCAGAGGATCTGAGTCTACGCAATGATATACCATTGCCGGCGCTAATGCATCATCAAAACGAACCGTTGTCCAGCTTTAGTTTGAACACCAAATCAACGAAGTGTGCAACGAGTAGTGAGGCGCAAGCCGCCACAGCCGCTAACAAGGCTGCCAGTTACCGTTACAAATGCGACAAATGTAATAAAATGTACTCGACTGTTATTGGTCTGTCGAAACATCAGCAATTCCATTGCCCGGCCGCCGAGTGCAATCAGGATAAGAAGCAGCATTCCTGCCACGAATGTGGCAAGCTCTACACCACAATTGGCGCCTTGAAGATGCACATACGCACACATACTTTGCCCTGCAAGTGCCCCATCTGCGGTAAGGCCTTCTCGCGTCCATGGCTGCTGCAGGGTCACATACGCACACACACCGGCGAGAAGCCCTTCCACTGCAGCGACTGCCCGCGCTCCTTTGCCGATCGCTCCAACTTGCGCGCCCACCAGCAGACCCATGTGGAGGTGAAGAAGTACGCCTGCAAGGTCTGCCACAAATCCTTCTCGCGCATGTCGCTGCTCAACAAGCACACTAGCTCCAATTGCACCATTACAATTGCGTAGACTAGTGCCGCAGGAGCGTGGCCTTTGCGCCGATGTCAGTCGATGTCAGTGAAGCTTGACCAGAAACGAAAACCAAGTGCCAGTAGCGTTGCGTAAACAGTGCGTTGACATATTCAGTATTTATACTTAAAGGAATTCAGTTTATTTTTTATTAGATTTTAGTGTAAATTACAACAATTTATTGTTGCAACTATGTAAGCGGTTGTTACAGCAGGAGTTTATGTTTTCTAAGTTCTAGTCGTTTTTGTTTCAATGAAATCATTTTTAGTTGAAGACGGAAGAAAATTTTATGATTTCAATTAGTATTTTATTACTTGCTTGCCATTTTTTTTAATTTTTTGAAAAAATTATACTGGAATTTCGATTTTTTTCTTGAAGATACTATATTTTTAGTTTTAAGAATTTTCGTATAATTTTTGCAAATTTTTATGTTTAGCTGGTGCATTTTCACCAGCCCATACACAGCGACAGCACTCAACCAAATTAGCTCTTATGAAAACCCTCACGGAAGCTTAGACTCTAATTATTATATAATGAATGGAAATTAATTAAGTGTTTTTGTATGAAAAAACTATAAAAACTGTTGGAATATTTTATTAAGTTACCTAATCTTATGTTATTTTTACGAAATGGAGGACACTAAACTTAAATACAATACTCAAAGAAACTATAAATAATATCTCTTCTTATTTTACTATCAAAGTCGGTATGGGAATTGGGAGATTTTGAACATCGTACACGATTCTACTTGTTAAAAGCCTACAAAATGTAGTCCACTAAATACTAACAAGGATTCTGAAACGCAATCCCGCAATGTAGCCTGAATACGTCATACAATATTTATCAATAGTCCTGAATTTGAGACTAGTTATGTCTGTAGGGTGTGAAACTTCGATGAATTTCTTACTTAGCAGTAAACCTTTGATATTTTAGGTTCGAAAGTTGACTGAAGAGAGATCTAGAATTAACATCAAAGGACCAAAGTTTCATATCCAGACATACTACGAGTATACTTTTACACTAATTATTATTCATAACAGTTTTAAAAAAGGACTTCACCATTATCTGAGGTCTAAATTTATGTAAATCTTTTTTTCATTTTAAGAATATTTTATGAATAAGTGTAGATTGCGGTAGGCCCTTAAAAAACATGTATTTTATTAAAGGCTTCCTAAATTCGAAACCCACCTATGTACCGATTCATGGAATCCCACTTCAAATGAATTATCCTCACTTCAAATTAATACAAGAAATCTCCCATAAGTCCGTACTTTCAATTGACTTGGCTTGATCCCAATATCTTTCTGAATACCGAACAAGTGGACTTTGAACCTCACCTCATCCATTGTGACAAATATGTTTTCAACGAAGTACAGTTAGCAACGTTGGAAGCCACTAAGCTTTTCGAGAGTCATCAGTCCGAGAGGTAGAGTATTTTTACAAGTGATAAGTCTCTCTCTTAAAGCATGACGGATGTGTTCTCTCATCGGATTCAACTTTTCAAATGCCAGTGTCGACTTTTACTAGCCATTTCACCTTTCTGAAGCTCCTCTCGTACAGTGTGTGCTTGCCGCAGCTTCTTTCGCCTGGAGATTGGCTAGCTCAGTTCCACTGATTGCTCTATGCTCAGGAATCCACGCTTGTAAGATATATTTTTCGGTGGAAACCCTGTTAATCACTTTTGTACACTCCAGTACCATAGCTGATTTGATTTCTGCCGCTTGACTATCACTGAGTATGACAATTCTTTAAAAATGTTAAAATTCGTAAAAATTTTAAATATGTGCTTATGTCTATATAAGAGTATAGATGATGCCATTAAACCCACACTACTCGCTTAAACCCTTTGCAATCAAAGCAAATATTTGAAATCACTACCGTGAGCAGCACCTGCTCTTGCGCCAATATAGAACAAGCGAGTGCACAATATCCGTAACTAATGCCACACACTCATCTATATGGTAAATATATATTTAAGATTTTTATTTAACAAATCGTCTTCTGCGGCATGCCGAAGTCTTTGTGTAAACATTTTTTGCTTTTAAAGAAAAATTAATACAATATTCATACAAGTATCAGCGGTGGCAAACAGGGAAAAAGGATTGCATTGCATTGCAATGTGCCGAATACAGGAAATGTGCGCACGTACGCACTCATACATATGTACATATAAACCTAGAATTTGAAAGGATTTTTCCTTACAGTAGCCAAATGCGCATGCGCTCATACATAGTAGATGTTTGTATGCTTAAGCAAAGGAGTGCATGTGCACGGCGGAGTAAAGGCTTTTGTGATCCTCATCAGAGTGAATGTAAAGTGTTGAGTTGTGGTTGAATGATGGATTTGTGTGCTGGAGGGGAAAAGCGAAAGGCACCTACACAAATAGAGGATGTGTTCGCAGGTGAAGGTGAAAGTGAAAGGTGCAATTCTGCGTTGGTGCAGTGAGCCTTTCAAGTAGACAATATGGTTTAAGTGGCTTTGGTAGAATAAAGGAGTAAGGATTGTGGAAAGAAGGGATTGTATAAAGAACGATGTTGGATTATAATATAAAATTCAATAATTGAGTGAGTTTGAGGAAAATTATATAAAAGAGAATATAAAAATACACGATTTTGAAAAAAATTGTGTTCCAAAAGTATTCGACAAAATATTTCAAAATTTTAATTTTTATGTTAGAAAACCTTTTATTTTAATACCGAATCAAAATGCCTACATTTAGGGTAATATAAAATTAACCTGTTTGCCGATTGGATTAAATCTACTCTTATCATATATGTATGTACTCAGTACGTTTTACGGTCTAGCTCTGTGCAAAAATGTAGGATAAATTAACCTGAATACCGATTATTTGAAAATTAAGAAGAATTGTGTTTCAAAGTTATTTTAGATGATATTCCAAAAAATAATTTTTTGTGTTGGATACCTTTTTGTTCAGTCCAGCACTACGCCTAAATGTAGGCAATGCTCAAATAAAATTAATTTACTATTGTTCGAAGCTTCATAAAACTATTGCCTACATTTAGGGTACCTTGAAGTCTACTCTTCTCATATACACCCTGAATTTTACAGTCTTCACCAAAATGTCGGCAACGTTTAAGTCATATTAATTTATCAGCGTTTAAATTGCACATTATTTCTGAAAGGCCATAGGGCAAATTTTGACTAAATTAAAGGCACATTAGCATGATTGCGATGACCATGTTGACCATATATTCAACTAATTTATACTCGAACACTGTACCCAAATATAGTCGACGTTTAAATAATTCTTATATGTAGGGTTACCATATTCCCTGACTTGTCAGGGAATTCCCTGATTTTTACCTTTGGCACTGATTCCCTGATTTTCGTGAAAATTCTCTGATTTTCGTGAAAAATGCACTGATTCCCTGGGGAATCATATGCAACGGGACTGATTTTGATCAAGACCGATATGATAACCCTAATTATATGAAAGTTTTATGGAAGTGTTGCCTACATTTAGGGTTCACCTAAATAAGTTGTATGGAAGTGTTGCCTACATTTAGGATTCAACTAAATTAATTTGAGCTCCAACCATTGATCTCTTTAAAACTGATTCGATTTGGTTCGAAGCTTATTAAAAAACTAGCTGAATTTTCTTTATTCTGATACATCTGAAGACTTTATTTTATTCATAAAATATATATGTATGAAGAAGGTACACAAGTTGGCTCCACCTCAGTAGTAAGGTCCAGACTATCTAGCAAAGGATTCAAACTGTGTAACCCTGCAGACTTAATTAAAACAGCTTTAATACCTCATAGGAAATAGATTTAAAGGGCGACACGGGACTTTAATTTGAGGTCAGATACGAATATGGAGAAAGGAATATTAGGAAAATGTTGCTTTTGGCCTTACAACAGCACAAAGAGTTTATTTAATATAATTCCGTGTCTATGTATCTCGGTTAATTGAAGTTGAGTTCAATATCCATTAGATAAGAAGCGCAATGTAGGCTTCTATATTAAATTAAAAATTAAAATTTTGATATATTTGCTAATACCGAAACACCTTGCCACACTTCCTTTTCTTCAAATTTCTTGTGAATTCTTTTTACAGTTACGGCATACACCAAAGAAATAAAGAAATGTACGAAATTGTCATTAGGTTGCAGCAAACAGTTCTAGGAATTGCTAAATCTGGTCATAGAGGCACAAGTCGAGCATTTCGTAGAATCCTGCAACAGCCACCGGCATGTGTAGCAAATGAGAATGCAAAACAACAAAAGAATTGCAACACACAAAACCGTATTAACGATGTTGCACCTTGTGCAACATGCATTCAGCCAAAACAATACAAGACAACCTGTCTGTCGTCTATTTGTCTCGGCCGAGGCAGACAAGTTGTCCTGATTTTGCGCGCCAAAAGAGTAGAGCCAGCAGCAAGGTGACATAAAAAGTGTATACTTTATCGAATAATGTGTTGCTAAACGGCTGCTGTTGCACAGTTACTAATTCACTCACCGAAACAAGCACATATACACGCACACTTGTTAGCTTACTCGCCCGGGCAGATGAGTTTCCTCGGAATACTTTTGCCCAATTGCGCCTGTGTTTGGTGGTGTTTTCTTAGTTTTACTCTTGTTATTGTTGTTGTTTTTGTTATTGGTCGACAGTTACTAAGCCATTGCAAATGTAGTGCATTATTTGGCAATCTATTTTTTTTGTTGGTTTATCAATTTTGCCCTGTGCGCAGGCGCTTCTCTTGCCACAACTACAAAAGCAAGCCGCCAACGCGCCGCAAACGGTGATCAATGGAATTGCAGTGAAACAGTTTTCAGTTCTTCTTTTCTTATTTTTTTTGTCCGGCTCTTTGATGACTTCGCTTCAGCTGCGCCAACTGCTCTGCAGCTTTCTTTGATTTTTCCTACTTTGCACTCTTTATTTTCTATTATTTTGTGCAAACAATTGCGGCCTGCTGTCTAACCAATCTTGCCTTTTTGTTCCATTTGCTCTCGTTTTTGTTTTTGTTGTTTTAGCTCTTCTGTTTTTCTTGCTTCTTGCGTTGGTATTTTTTGGATTCTGAGGCAGTTAATCAGCGCGCGCTTCGATGATTCAGCAGCCTTTGCTTTGGATCTTGGTTTGTTTGTGTTGTTGTTGCTGGTATCATTGCGCCTCTGTTGACAAGTCAGGCGTTAAATGCGGGCAGCCTTCCGCTGCTACAGTAGTTCATATCTCTAAGGTGTCTCATCTGTCCTTTTTGTATTCTTTGCGGTTGCAATCCTCACTCTTGACTTATTTATCCTCTGCAAAGGACTGTTTTATGATGCTGTAATGGGCGGCGCGGTTTCTTCTACTTTTTTGACTTCAAAGTCCTTTGTTGGCTGTTAGGTAAAATATTAAATGAGACGGTCATTATTACGTGATTGCTATGCGTGATTGAATCTCCAGTTTGAATACTTGAGACTGACAGTTGACTGTTCGGTGGCAAGTAGTGTTTTTCGGCAGATGATTCTTTTTTAACCTCACTGATTTATCAGCGGATGATCTAAAACTGTTTAATAAATCCCAGCTACTGTGGACTTTCCATATTCATGATGAATGCATTGGCCTAAATATAATGCTTAAAGACTTACAAACCCGTTGTTGTCTTTTGCTTATGAAAATTCGTTGCCACAATCAAGCTAGCGAGACTGTTCTTGTCGGACCCCTTTAGCTCTTCCCGCCTTGTTATTATTCCGCTTTTGAAAGAGATTAAGCTGAAGAAAACATGTTATATTTATTCAAAGAATATATTTATTCGAAAACCTTATTCAAAGTACACTTTTTCCAATTTCAGGGAAACCGCCATTTGGACGCTGAAAACTAACCAACGACGCTAACATGAAATCCAGAAGTAGTTGCGGAGAAGATTGAGACTTTTTTTCGCTGTGAGTATATTATCAGATTTCAAATTGTAGACTTTTGGATAACTAGGTCAGCATAGGTTCATCCGGTAGGCCACGTACAGACCAGTTTCAGTTATTTGCGATACCAAATGGAGTTGACTTGCAAAGTTCAAGAGAAGTAGTCATCCTTTGTGATGCCAGCGCTTCACGCGAATTATAACAGACTCTGAGGCCTCACTGTCGATACCTCCTCCAATGTATCATACTATGAGGACCCCAGGTGCTTACAGTGTAGTCTTGCCAATGCGGGACAAGTGGCCAAGAGATGCTCCATTGTTTCCCTGGTGTCATTGTTTTCCTGCAGTCTTCTCGATCTGTCAGCCCCATCTTGCGGGCGTGTGTCGCCATTAGAGTGTGACCAGTTAGTATTCCCATCATGCGCCTACAGTCTCTTCTATCGAGTGAGTTTTGAATAACTAGTTTACTCTTTAAATTTCTTTCTTCGGAACGTATTACAATCACTTATCATATAGAAAGCTTTGGTAACATTGAAGACAAAATAATACTTGTTCTAATAGAGACTTGTACTTCAGCACCTAACATTAAGATGGCTTGTTTTTCCTCACCGAGAGAACTTGACATGGACGTCCATTTCAAGATGAAATCTGCAGACCATACACAATCTTCTATCGGATGTAGTCAGTGTGGTATTTTTTACAGGGTTTTTAGTCTTGGTCCCTTAATTAATCGACCGCATGTATAAAAATTACGTCAAAGCCATCGTTCGTCGCTTTACTTACTAGTATATAAGAAAGATCTCAGTTCCTTTCGCAGGTTCTAAAGCTCTTATTCTGAGTCAGATACATAGGTCACTCTTATCTATCTTTCTACATATTTACAAGCCCAATAGATATCCTGGCCTCCCTAACAAAAACTATTATTAAATGCTTCCGAAGATGTCTGCAAATAAGGCTCTAGGTTTGATACTCAAAATACCCTTTTCTATAAATTGAAAGCGCTTGAGGGTTCCGGCTGTTGTTTGTACTAATTATTCCCTGGCTATAATGTGATGGATCTCAGAATGTTTTGAGTATAGTGTTTCTGGCACTATAAGCTATTGCACTTTCTATATATTTTCCAAAAAGATTGACTCTACCGAATTTGTTCTTTTCTATTTATTTTTTTTTAACTCCATTCTTGAACACAATGTTAACTCCTTGATCCATTTCATTGTTTTGATCGATTGCCCCACAGTTCAGTTAACAAATTTGCTTATTCATCGCGGCCACGAAAATATGCGAGTAACTGATGTTATCGCTTACTAAGCCGACATTTTGTAATTACTGACTGATTTGCTGCTAACAAACTGATTGCTGTGACACATACCAGCCATACATCTCTCATAAAACAACAACACTGACTAATTTCTGTCAATCGTTCTGCAAGACAATGCGCCTTTGTGGAACCCTTGAACCAAGCCACTGCAACTGCCTGGCACAGGTGCTGCCGAGCGTTTCGAAGCTTGGCGCTTCTCCAACTCTTTTATTATTTATTTTTTCCCCCCACTGCTGTTGCTGTTGTTGCTATTTGTTGTGGCAAGTGCTGCTTTCTTGTCACCAACTTGCTGCCGTTCGCATTTGTTTGTCGTTCCAGTGATATGTGATCTCGTCGCTTGCTCGTTGGCGCTGTGGCGAGCACTGGACTGGCTGCGAGTCGGGGCAGGCTTGAAAGGCATTGAAAATTAAAACCAACAAATGCATTTCTATTTTGTTAGAAATTGATTTGGCTTCCTTGATTTCACCTTAGTTGCACAATAATATACATACATACATATATACATTCATATATGGTGCATGTACTTGTTGCAAGTACTTGTGTGGCTCGGTGACAGTTGTGCGGTTAATTATGCAACCGCTTTGGTGCGATTGTGTTGCCGGTGGACCTGACACCGATTTGCATATTCACGGTAATTAAAATTCCTCGCGAACACACGCACACTTGTTACATAT